>NW_005871065.1:12685389-12780389 GCF_000147115.1 Myotis lucifugus | reverse complement strand
CTTTAGTTATAAAGCTTTCCTGCCCCAGAACGAGCAATTATCTATTAATATGCTGTTAACAACCAAATAAATTTTCTAAGTCCTTAATTCAAAATTTTACAACTTGGTGAACCTTGAGGTGTGCAGAGATAATTATTTGCTAATCAAGCAAAAAACTATAGCAATAATAACAACTTAAAATCTTTTATGGTTAGCATACTGTCTCTAAAGTTATCTGTTAACAAGCATCGGTAGATCAGATACTAACTTTTTAAATAACTTTTTAATGTAACATTATTACAGAATAATGTAATATTGTTTGTATTAATATCAGTTATGAAATCTGCTATTATTTGAAAACCTAAGTGTAAAACAGGAAAGTTCTTTCAAAAGATGTAATTTTCCTCTTGACTGCCATTACAGCCAAATAAAGGAGACCTCTGGTATTATTTAGAAAAGTGCTCATAGGCCCCCCACTACACCACACCTTAATCTATCCCCGCACAGGCTCGCTATCGCAGCCCTGGTATGTATATATATATATATATATATATATATATATATATATGATGTCCCAATACTATTCATTTGCTGAAATAGCCAGAAGCATATATCATGAATTTTTTGCAAACAATTTATTTTCTGTGTCTAAGAGATACAGAAATATACACTTTGTAAGCCTTTGTAAAATAACCCTCTTTCTGAATTATGGCTAGGAACAAAGAACATTTCATTTTTGTAGTTCTTATTATAGCCCTCAGTTTTAAATTAAGAGTTAGAAATATGTGTCTAGCATATTTATAAACTTCCTTTTAAAAAGAAAATAATAACTTTATTTTCTTACTGAGAAATGATGTTAAGCATGGCTGGGTCAACCATGTGCTGTTGTTTTAATAACAGAAATAAAAATATTTTGATTAGCAATATTAAAAGGAATTGCTATTTCATCCAAATTCATGGTAACAGATACAAGTCCATAGAGTTAATTGTAATGCTTAGTCTATCATCTGTTAATGAAGTCATGCTTCGAAAGATTTCAAAGATGTTTCTGCTTTGAACAGAGTTGTAAGAGCTGATGTTGGGGAGTTGATGCCTAATAATTCACATGGGATAGCAGTGAAATATGAAGCCCTCCTAAATTTAACTGGCTAACAAGCACATGAACAAAGAGCAGTAAGTCACAGTTCTGCAAGAAGGGATCTATTACCAAGTTAAAATATATAGAAGTCTATCCATCTCTTGATGAGGATCATATGTATATGGGTGACTCCTCATAAGGCTAAGGGGAGTTCACCAGAAATATCCTTTGTGCACTTCTGGGCAATGGACCAATCTCCTGAGTGTATTGTGAGTGATGAGACATTTCAATGAGGTCCATAAAAAAATCAGATTGAGCAAAGGTAATAATTCCTTCATAATTGGCTTAATGATGAGAGGGAACATGAAAAGATATAAATCTGTGCAACAAATCAAGAATGTTTTAGAAAGGTACTTAGACTCAAACCAGTTGCTGCTGTCAGCCAGAAAGGTGGTTTTAGAAAGAAACCCTTTCCATCCTTTGCAGCATCTTTAAGTAACGCGAAATTAAAACAAACTTGTTCATGTTACAAAAGGACGTCGCATATGACTAACAGAAACAAAGACAATCAACTGCAAAAGTGTCTGCAAATTTCAAAGGTCCCATTTTTTAAATCTGAGGTGCAATTAAAGGATGATGCCATGGTATGTAATTCTAATATCTCTAAGATACAGAGATACATCTCTGTGTATATATATGTGTGTGTGTGTATCTGTATACGTAACTTTATGTACTATTAAATTTTGTGTGTGTGTATCTGTATACGTAACTTTATGTACTATTAAATTTTTTGTGTTCATATGTAAAATATGTATGTATACATGCATATATGTGTGTATAATGTTATATTAAAAATCTGGAGCCTCTGATCACCAGTGTTTACTCACCAGTTATGTTCCAGGGCCTAGGACTAGGCAATCTGGACAAGACTTTAACATTGAACCAAAAACCAGAAGCGTTTCGTTTTAGCCTGCACCCAGTCTGTTTCTTTAACGGGTGTAGTTTTCACTGTGAGTTCACAAATGAAGTAGTGCAACGGTGCAGAGAGGGAATCAGCAGTGGGATTGGGGTGATCATGAAGCCTTCAGCAGCTATCACCCCCACCTTCCTACCCTCTTCTCATGCCTTCTGGCCTAATCACAGGGGCATTGGTTTTTGTTTTGTTTTTACAGTAATTCTGTATCTGTATTAAATTGCCCCATGTTCTCATGGAAATTTTGCATCCAGGTATTTGGTGCTCTTGGGGCAAGGGAGGCAGATAACTAACATTTGTTCAAGATTGGAACTTAAGTGAAATGTATTTCTTTCTGGCAACTTGAAACTTTGAGCAGTGAAATGATAGGATCACTCCATTCAGTACATGGTATCTGAATGTCACTCAAATGGCAAGTGCTGTTAATCGCATTTCTCAGTGTCCAAGGGTTACAGGCTTATAGAGCTGACAATAATAGTGGATTCTAGATCTTGTAAGCTTTCTTATCCAAACCCAGATTGCCAAAGGAAAATAGCTCGTTTATCAGATTAAAGGAAGACCTTGCAGAATCTATAGCCTGCACTGTGCAGTGCATACACGTGTAGGCTGGAAAAGTGACCGGTTGCATTTTAACCCCTCTCCTTTTGTAGCTACTGTTGAAAAAAGTGAGGTACTTCTATTCATGGCTTCCTGAATTTCATGCTTCTGTTGCTTTTCTTACATGTGCCTCTCAGGCTTTCCTGTTGGTCCATGGCTTTGCTGATCACTAAAACCATGCCCTCTAAGATGCCAGCAGCATGTTAACATAAGCCATCAAAATGATGTAGAACTGTGGACTATGCTAGAAAAAAAGACAGATTGAAGTATATACAGATATTGTGCAGTTTCAATATTATTAATGTGGGGTAATTTAACGTGTTGAATGAATGACTGAATAAATAAGTAAATTAATTGAAACAAATCTAGAACTCATTGATGCCTTGAATGAGTGAAGATTGAGTATGTAACCTTGTGTCTCATTTTTTTCACTCTTGAAAATTTACACCTTCATAGAGTCACGTTCCTGAGTGTCTCATGTGCCACATCTGTCACAACCAATTTAATTTTATTCACTCAACATTTTTGATCACCAACTCCATGCTTGGAACTCCATTAGTCCTAGAGGTAAAGTTGGATAAAGATCTCTGTCCTTGAAGAGTCCTCCTACTGGGGGAGGGAGTCCTATGAACATGAGATGGAAACTACCCCCCCTCCCCATCAAGTTCAGTAATGATGAGTATAAAGGGGAAGGCACATAGTCCTGCCTGAGGAAGAGAGAGCTGGACTGGTGCTGAGAAGATGACATCTGAGCTGGGCCTTGAAGAAGAACAGGCAGAGTGAGAGCCATGGGGAAGAGGGCAGAAGGACAGCATCAGCAAAGGCATGGGGAACTGTATTGGATTTTCACTGGCAAAAGCAATCAAATTGGTGTGTTTAAAATGTAGCAGCATTTATAGAGTTAGAATATTGAAAAGGAGGCTAGAAAGGTGGACTGGGATTGAGCCATGAAGATCCTGTGCCTGGTCATTAAGGAACATCTAACAAATTAAATGAAATACATAGCTGGTGAATTTGTAGAAAAACTCACTATTTCTTCTTTTTCTTGATAACCCCCCTTACACACATACAAATATATTGCGATGAAATCTTACTTGAGAGAGAGCATAGAATTACTGGAATCAGGTAGATGCATCCTGGGAGAAGACTTTAAGATCTTCTGGCCAGAATGCAAAACTTACACATAATACTGGGTGACTTGCCCAAAGCTGCAAGCTGGGTGCCATCAGGACTGGGGCCTGGTCCTTGGAGTCCAGGTCAAGTATAGTTCCTACTTTATCATGTACTTATTAATTTTTTAAAAAAATATAACTAACAATCATATTGCTTAAACTTTTTTTTCCACTGAGTATCTTCTTATATCAAAAAATATGAAGCTAGAATACAATCCTTGTGTCTGTGCAGTATCAGAATGGTAGAAGTCTGTTGCTAGAACTTCCTTAAAATAACAAGGAATTTCAATGGCTACTATCATTTTCTGCTAACAGTTGATATTAAAAAAAATACTTTGCTATCTTTAATAGTCCCCTTCATTGAAAACTTGGACAAACTTCACTTGTTTTGGAATTTGTATTCACTTTAATATTCTTTACTTGGAAAACAAAATAGATCTTTGGCCATATGGTTGTTTCTCTAGATTGTATGAGATAATAACACCCCGATTTTATTCGAGCTTAGACATGTTTTGGGGGGAGGAGAATAAAACCAAATATACAGAAGTTAGTTTTCAAAAAGTAGCAGCCAGAAGAGGTCTATCCAGTTTATCTGAAACTCATGTTCTATACACAGACCAGCTGGGTTGGAGATAAGACTCCCTAGACCACTGCATTTAGAAACAGCAAATTGTGAGACGGGCTTTGAGTTACTAGTGTCAGGCCTGTAGCTGACCACAAAAACATGGCAACCTGATAGGAATGTAGGACCCTGAAGAACTTTAAAAAACAAACCCATTTGTAAGAGTTGAGGAAGCATAAAGGTTTGTGGTCATTTATACACCACCAGGCACAAACTGAGTAGCCCCTGAGAATAGCATCATTTTATGGCAGATTATAGTAATTTATGCTCCAATAAACATTCTGATTTATCAAGAAAAAAAACACACTAAGTAAGCTTTTTAATAAAGTGGTGATTATATAGTTTGTTTTATAAGTATTTACATCCAAAATGTTCAAAATGCTTTAAAACATTGTTGTTTCTGAGCTAAACACAAAAGATAACTACCCAGACAGTTCATCTCTTAATATCAAGGAGCCTCTCATACGTCAGGCAATGTGTTAACTTCTGCAAAATGACAAAGAAGAGGTTTCAGCCTTGCCCTGGGGTAAGGGAGGAGCAAATACAGGGGAAAATACTCTCAAGCATGTCCCAGACAGATGTTTCTTCCTTTTATTCTTTTTCTGTTATTACTAGGGGCCCAGTGCACGAATTTGTGCACCAGTGGGATCCCTTGTGGCCTGTGGAATTGGGCCGAAACTGGCTCTCTGACATCCCCCAAGGGGTCCTGGATTGTGAGAGGGCACAGGCCAGGCCGAGGGACCCCACTGGTGCATAATCAGGGCAGGGGAGTGACATGGGAGGTTGGCCAGCTAGGGAGGGACTGTGGGAGGGCTCCAGGGCATGTCTGGCCTTTCTTGCTCAGTCCCAATTGGCCAGACCCCAGCAGCAAGCTAACCTACTAGTTGGAGCATCTGCCCCCTGGTGGTCAGTGCACGTCATAGCAAGCAGTTTAGCGACCTTAGCATATCATTAGCATATTACGCTTTGATTGGTTGAACGGATGACTGGATACCTAGCATATTAGGCTTTTGTTATATAGGATTGTTTATTCTTTTCATTACCTGTGATGATCTTAAATATGGTCTTGATTAGAGCGAGAACCATAAACTCTTGTCTTTATATGTACAACTTGGAATGCTCTCTGATTTCTCAGTAACATAGCTGGAAGTAAGAGTTAAGTGAGTTCAAACACATCTCATTTATTTATTTTTTGCAAGCCCAAGCTCTGTGACCAACAAAATGGCCCTCAACAGGGATGTGCTACTTTATTTCAAGGAGAACAACCCACTTATTGGGCACAACACACTCCATGTTGGATTCAATATGATTCGCATTTTATGGGTGAGGAAAGTAAGATTCAGAGAAGCTAGGTGTGTTGGTGTTGAGCAGTAGTGTGACTGGCATTATGGCAGTCAGAACTTCTCACCTATAAAAAAATATTAAGATCCCTTATTTGGAATATATTCAATGATGAGTCCTATGACTAAATGGTGGTGGGACTGTGAGCAAGTCCCTTAACCTCATTGAGTGGGTTTCTCCAACTTTAAAATGAATGGGCTGACTAGGTGAGACACACAATTAAAAAAAAATCTGTTACATGATTCTCAAATATTGAAAACCAGAGTCATAACATACCTCTAAATGGTTTTTAGTACAAGCAGTCTATTCAGGTAGTTTCACAGTTCATGAGAATCTGAAGGATTCATACCATTATTTCTAAAATTATGGATTATCACAGTTATAGGCATAGGTAGGGCATTAACTGAACCAGATTCATAAATTATTCTCAAAATCGTATAAGATGCAGTGAACACACAGGAGCTAAGCTGTGGGCTCAAAGGTTTTCACAAAGGCCTTCCATTTCTCAGCAAGATGGGATCTCAAAGCAGGTTTGCTCGACATCATTAGTGTGAACTTCAAAAATTTGCATGGAGGAAGCCATGCACCACTGAGATTTTCATAATTTAAACATAACCGTCAGTGACAGGAGTTTGAGCTCATAATAGTAGCTAGTTTCCAGCCATTTGGGAATGGTGTGTGTGTGCTTTTCATAGATGCTTTTCACCTTTCCCCTCCTCCTAGAATTAGTCAAGGTCTCAATTTCATTCCCCACAGCAAGCTGGGCTTTGCTGTCACATCTCATGGAAGCGCCCCTCTAGGCAAAATGAATCAACAGTCAAGGCCACCGCATGCAATATTCAGGCCTACTAGCATTTCACACCTAACCCTGATTGCTCACCTGTTTATATTTCTACTTCACTAATCATTGGTCATCATTTTAAAATCCCATGCTGGTGATCTGCTCCCCACTAGACATCTTAGGTGATTCCACTTGCTGTATTTCAAGAAGCAGAAATAGTTTAAGAAAAAGCAAATCAATCACCATGCACACTAGGAAACAGTGTCAAGGGTTTGAATCCTGACTTTGCTGTCGTTGGCTGTGTGACATTAGGGCAGATGCATAACTTCTTTCTTCTTTTGGAAAGGAGGTCTAGAAAGCCAGCTCAGGCAGTTGTGTGGACTACAGGACTGTGTGTAAAGCCATCGCACCATACTGGTGTAGGGGCCTTTTGTTGGATTTTCTACATTGATCCTCCCCCTTCATTAGTGAGATAATTGTGGGTGACTGAAATGAAAATGGCTAAATTTAAGGATGGGGTACATTCCAATGAAATTCGCAAAACTTACTAAACTTGGGTTTAATTCTGTTTCACTGTATCATTAGAGTTTCTAAGTCATAGGTAAAATATTCAGTCTAACTTAGAGAATCTAAATTGACATAATGATGGCTCATGAACACCTTCTCCATTTAATCTGGGGTGAAACTTGAATTTCCTAATTAAAAATGGTGAGACTTCAGAGGGTGGAGAAGTGACTCACAGCTTCTGTAATGATCCCTTCTTAGCAGATATAAATTACTTGTAACAGAAAATAACACATTACAGCTAGACTTTAAAAATCCGTTACACACAGAATGACTAGAATAAGTGGTTCTCAACCTGTGGGTCGTGACCCCTTTGGGGGTCGAATGACCCTTTCACAGGGGTCGCCTAAGACCATCGGAAAACACATATATAATTACATATTGTTTTGTGATTAATCACTATGCTTTAATTATATTCAATTTGTAACAATGAAATTGGGGGTCACCACAACATGAGGAACTGTATTAAAGGGTCGCGACATTAGGAAGGTTGAGAACCACTGGACTAGATGATGATTTGGGGGATTTCTCTTCTTTTTTTTTTCTAAAATAGTAGATCCAGGGGAATATTGTAGCATTTATCACCTAATAAAATGTAATGAAAAGTTTGAGGAAAAATTAAGAAAAGGCTAGTATTGCCTGGGTGGTGTGGCTCAGTGGTTGAGTGTTGACCTATGAACCAGCAGGTCAGAGTTCAATTCCAGGTCCAGGCACACGCCTGGGTTGCGGGCTCAATCCCCAGTGGGAGACATGCAGGAGGCAGCTGATCAATGATTCTCTCTCATCAATATATTGAAAAAAAAAGAAAAAGATAGTATGAACCCAGGTGTGATGGTTAGAATTTTATTCATGCTTTTGGCTCTTTGCATATATTTTTTTAAAAATGAAAATCATATAGGCCATATATGGTAATTATTAAGAGCTGCCTATAACAGAATCATCTTGTTCTAGAGAATTTTTTCACTAGTGGAGAAAACCAATATATTCTTGGACTTTGAATGCCTCTGAAATTACAGTTCCCATAGGGACCTTTCTGTCCTGCGGATGACCTGCTCTGTGAAGAAACTGTCTCAGATATGTTTTTCTGCACTTGTAGAAATCCTGTTGCCCGGCATAATTTCAGAAGTGACCTTTCTTTTCTGACAACAGATGGCAGTGTTTTCAGGGACAACAGCCGTATGTTTATTAGCTACCAAGGAATCTTACACAGTATTTCTCTCTCTTGAACCGCCAGCCCTCCATCAGGAGCTAGTACACACGAGAGCACTTTAACTTCATAGGATATTGTTTTAACAGACAATGAATTGTTCCTGTTAGAAAGCTTTAGATACATTTTCTGTTGTTACATTTGTTCAAAGAAATTAGTTTATTAGTTTACTCTTTTAATAAAAAAAACACTTCCTCTGTACATAAGAATAATTAGTATTACCTAAACTATTTCCTACAGATGCATCTTTCAGTAAAGTGTGATACTTTAAGTAAAGTTGAAAATTATCAAAAGTCTGTAGTATGTAGTTTACATTTAACCTTACTATGCTTGCTTCATGAAGGATATGGTAATCTTTACAGATGAAACATATAAAAAAATCCTAAGATGTCTGATGATGCAATTAGTTGATGCCTTTCCATGTAAGTACTTGGCATTTGATGGCTTTGACAGGAACAATATCTCAAATACTCGATTGTATTAATTTAACAGATATGTATGCATCGTAGCTGTGGGCGTGGCGTGGAAGCTATGTGAAAACATTGACTCCGAGCTGGGCCTAGAAAATAGAGTAGGTTCTGAGCTGGACCTAGAAAATAGAGTAGGTTCCAGACAGACAGAGAGGAGAAAGGAAAGCATTCTCTACAGGAAGGAACAGCACAGGTCTTACCCAGGAGGTGGGAAGTCCTGGAATGACAAATACATCAGCTTGTCCCAGTGAAATATAAGGAAAGGGGATTAGGGAATGGGGTGGTACCAATTGTGAAGATTAGGGAATGGGGTGGTACCAATTGTGAAGATCCTTGAACAACTCCACGGGCCAATGGCTTTAACATTAAAAACAAAAACATAAAAAACAAACAAACCAGTGTGTCCTTTCCTATAAATGAACATTTGAGTGGAAGCCCATAGTTTATGAAACAAAGTTGTGGCTCTTAAAGGCTAGTCCTTGAAGCACCTAAAATTCTTAGCACTATCTCCTGAGCTAAGGGCAAAAACAACCTCATAGGCAAGATATGCATTCACTCATTATTTAGTCATTTTACAAACGGAGTACCTACTATGTGCCATGTAGTTGTTTTATAAGTGTATCTGTTTAATGTTGACACTTGTAGAGAAATATGATCCATTGCAAAGATAGAGCCAAGGTTCATTAGGTGAAGAATAGTTTGCATAGCAAGGTCACATAAGTATTATGTAACCAAATGGTAGGACCTGAAATACACTGTCCATTGAGTAAAAGAATAATCCATAACAATTCCAAAGCAGGAAAACACACATATTATGTATATACTCTCATTTCATTTTCTGTAGTTAGATGCACACACATACATACACACACATACATACACACATACATACACACATACATACACACACATTAGTTTATCTAAACAGTTGTGTACCTACATGAAAAGACAGGAGCAATCCAATTAAATTACATTTTTTTTCTTATTTTACATAGAAACATTTTCAACTGAGACACGGATTAAAATTTCATTTTTGGTTTGGCAATCATTTTTGTATTCTCTTCAACTTTCCACAGTAGTTTGCGTCTGCTGTGTGAGAAGGAGAATGCCTGTCCTACTTCTGTCTGTTTCCATTATCTGCCCGTCCTCTGCTGCGTTCTTGTTCCCTCTGTGCCTCGTGGGACATTAAAGGCTCTATAATTATTTCCATAAGATCAGGGTTGTAGTTTTTTGGTGTGTTTTTTTGTTCTACTTAGTTGTTTGTTAATAACCTGGCTTTATGCTGAAAGCTACCAGATATCTTATCTAACCATGTACATTTAAACCCTGGAGAATCCTGTGGTTGTTAATATATTTTATATCCTTTTTCTAGATAATGTAGTTATCTCTCCCTTTTAGGACACATTCTATAATGTTTGCGTTTTGACTATTAAAGAAAGCAAATGAATTTTGAATTTGAAAACCCCAAGAGAGGCATTAACTATAAGCATCTGAGTAAAATCAGGGGGAAAGGCGGAACTTCCTGGCCCACGGATGCTACACTCCCCGTGGGGAAGCCGAGTCAGCCTCCATCCGCAGTAGGTCCTGGGCTCCCTCAGCCACCCTGAGTTCCTGCAGGGCCACCTGACCAAGCGAGGAGCTGGAAAAGCACCTGGAGTGTGTGGGGCACAGACCCTGGGGAAGTCCTGCTATAAAGAAGCTCATTGGCCTTTGTGTAACCTGGCATGTCCTAACTTCTTTAACCTATTTAAGCCTATAACACACTTTCATGCTGTGGAACCCACTTTGGAAAATTCTAGAATTTTCCTGATCCTAAAATGGAACATGAAGTCCCTCCGGAATGACTAAACTCAACAGCCAGGGCAAAGGGTTGGGGAGAAGAACAGGAGGAGCAATTGCCCACAACCTTCCTGACCACCTGTTGCCAGTGGCACCCCCTTTTTGGCCAAAGGGCATTTGTTTTCTCACCCGGCCCTTGTCCACACAAAGACCAAGCCTGCTCCTCTGAGAAATGGCTTCTCGGTGACATTACCGTAACAGGCGATCAGGTGTAAAACAAAGCTTGCTTTCCTTAAAACTGTACCGTTTTAAAATGGTTGAAAATATTTTGTTGAACAGTGTGACCCAAATCCACTCAGTCTCTGCTTGAAACGTATGGCCCTCCATGAAAATAAAACTTAGTTTTTTTCTTAAGATTTGCAAAGCAAAAACTTTCTGACAGCAGGGAGTGCAAAACAGCGCTTGGTGCTGATGGCTCGCCATTGCGGTTTTGGGCACAGGGAGAGCGCACACTCTCTCTTTCTCTCTTTGACTGAACACATAAAGGTAAGCAGTTGAGAGAGATGGAAACCAACTGTTTTTCCATTCACCTTATTATTGAGCTGTGGTTTCAGAACTTCCGCTTTGTTATCAAGAGATCTTAACTAAAGCTTCAGTTAAGAAGGGAGAAAGAGCGAGCATTTAAAAGTGTAGGAAAATAGCTGTAGACACCTGTTCCGAGTTCATAATATAATATTCAGAATAATATTACCTGGTAAATTACAGTTTAAAATGGGAGCAAAAAAAAAACCAAACATGTCTTATTGTCTATCATGTATTTAGTTTCCTTGTTCTTATTTATTCATTTTACTTTGTCTTAAAGAACATGTGTGTTTTTTTCTGAGATGTACATCACCTAACAGGTGTCTAATAATGGAATTTACATGAAAAGTATCTCAGAGGTATCCTTAGCAAAGTCATTCACTACTAGTTCAAAACAGACATCCAAGCTGTACAATTAACCAGCAAGACACACTTGTTATCCTGTCTCCCTTTGGGGATGATACAGTGCCTCAGGTAGCATTTTGAAAGGTAGTGGAGAAAGCTGAAGGAGTCAGCGAAAGTCTCTGTAATGCATGATGCTATTTTCAAAAGAGAGCAAGGAGAAGAGGGAAGGAAGAAAGGGAGGGGGAAGGGAGGGAGGGAGGCAGGGAGGGAGGGAGGGAGGGAGGGAGGGAGGGAGGAGAAAATCAAGGCACAATTTACATAGGCATAGTGTCTTCAAAATTTACTTAAACATGGAATTTGAAAAATAATTGAGAAAGCTCAAGGAATTAGTAAAAATCTGTTTGGATGCACAATGCTATTTAAAAGAAGAAGAAAAGGCCCTAACTGGTTTGGCTCAGTGGATAGAGCGTCGGCCCGCGGACTGAAAGGTCCCAGGTTCGATTCCGGTCAAGGGCATGTACCTTGGTTGTGGGCACATCCCCAGTAGGGGGTATGCAGGAGGCAGCTGGTCAATGTTTCTCTCTCATGGATGTTTCTAACTCTTTATCCCTCTCCCTTCCTCTCTGTAAAAATCAATAAAATATATTAAAATAAAAAAATAAAAGAAGAAGAAAAGGAAGAAAGGGAAGGAGGAAGGAAGGAAAGGAAAGGAAAGGAAGAAAGAGGGGAAAAAAATCAAGGCACAATTTCCATAGGCATTTAAACAAATTTCACTTAAACACGGATTCCTAAGCAACATGACAATGCCAAGCAGCATACGTGCATTGCAGCCCACTAAGGGTTTCTGTGCAGAATGTAAGACACCCGCCCCATCCCTGCTGGTGGAAGCAGGCAGGCTGTGCCGGGTAGCAGCCTGGCGGAGGCAGCATGCCTCCCGGAGGTCAAGTGCAGATTCTTCAAGGAGGAGGCAGCCTCTCCCCCCGGTGGAAGTGTCGATGGCTGTGAACAGTAAAGAAGCAATATAGACATCTTCAGCCAAGAGTTATTAACCTTCACGCTAGAGGAGGTGATGGATAATATTTGGATTGGGAGAATGAACCGAGAGCTCTGCCAGACTCACACTCCACAAAGCTATAAAAGCCATCCGTAGAGATATGTTATTGAAAACTCGGAACCTTAGGCAGGTAAAGCAAATGGACAGGAATCACACAGTAAAAAATAATTTATTCATACAAACAGAGCTTATTTTGTCACATAAGCTTTAAATGGCCTTTTCCTCTGCAGCTAGTTTGGATCCAATTGGCCACAATAAATGCCTTGTGACAGTGCTCGCGTTTGCTTTGTGAGTGGGAGCAAACGCAGAAAGCTACCCGCCGCAGTCCTGGTGTGGACACATGGTCTCTGCTGGTTGAGTTGACATGATAAATAGCAGTTTTACGTGTTAATATTTATTTAAAGGTGCGATTGCTTCTATTAGGAGCATAATTGCTTATGGAAGCATTTATTGGCATTTATTACTTAGTTGATCCATAGTTATCATCAGTGGTCTTTCTGGAAATAGACATTTGACACTAGATTATATATAACACAGTGTATATTCATTGTGTTTGTCTCTATTTAAATGGGGACAATTAAATTGATATCTTTTAAAAGTGGGTTGCTCTAGTTTTGGGGGTAAAGTGAGTTGTGTAAATAAAGTTAGTGCATAAAGTAAATGGTTTATTTTGCCCTGGTTATTGCAAAAGGAGCCCCGGCTTTATTACTTTAACCTGCAATAATTGAAACCAGCAGTGCCTGTCTTTAAATTCCTGTGTATTCCCTGGCATCAGTAGTTCTCTGCACACAGTAGGGACTTAAATATTGATGACAAGAATCAATATATTCCAAGAAGAGGAGACCATTTTAGTGACTGAGTTCCACTAAAAATTGAAGTCTTATAAATATGGATTTCTTTAAACTAATTTGTTATTTAGGTCATCAATATTAAACAGTCTGAGAATGGCCTTCTAGAGAGATTATCTTTTAAGAGCATAAAACTGAAGCTGAGGAAAAAGAAAAAAGATTACTAGTACCCAAGTATTTTCTATATTACCTTTAATGCTAACATTTAAAGAATGGCAGCTATAGAAAAATCTCCGATGACTAAACCATTAAAGCCTGGCCTTCTCATGAACAAATTTGCATGGCCTGGTACTTCTTTGAGCCACATAATCACTGTGTTACATTAAAATAGTTGACTTTTTAAATTGTTTTTTTAGTTTTCATTTCACATTTTTGCAATCATTTTCATACTGTTTGTTTTTATTTCGGGGTTAGTCAGCTATTTATTTCATTAGTATCAAGCAAAGCAAACCAACAGATAACTGTCTCTTTTTTTAAAAAAAAATCTATGTCTTTTATAATCATTTCTTTTTTAATAAAGTAATAAATTTACATTTTATAATCATAATCATGAAATTGCAAATGAAATCAGTTCTAGAAAGATTAATTCAGTCGTGCTCACAGCTGTGAAGATTGTGGAAATAAATATCATTTTGCAATAATGTATTCTTGACAAAGGGCATAACAAAAGAATGATTTCTATTCAGAGATAGTGGGTATATTTATTTTGCATGTTGGGGGAGGGGCGTTCAGCTCTAGCTTTCCGACCCTGACCTAGTTTTGTAGCTGCTTATTATTCAGCTATATGTTTGAGAAATCTCTGTAATTTAATTTGGCATCCTCTTCTGCATGTCTGTACCTAGCAGTAGGGGCTCATGATATTAGCAATGTCCCATGCTGAATCGTATTTATTTTAAAATATCCTAGCGCACTCATAACTCAAAAAGAAAGTGTTAATTGTTACTAGGGAACTGCCTGATTACAGACTTGCTGCCCCGTCCAGGGCCCTGCCATAATTAGTAACCACTGTTGACATTTAGATTTAAATTGAATTTTCTTCTAATTAAACCCAGAGGGGGTTGATCCTCTCAGATGTACAGGTTAATAAAATTAGTCAGAAACTGTTAAACAGTAAGCTGAATTCTCCAAGAGAGCTTTCCCAATGTATTGTTAAGAATTCTGTAATTAATATTAAAAGCATTCATTAAATTTGAATCGTCTTTTTCTGGTTGGAGTTGCATATGGTTTTGTAGCAGTTATTTCTTTCATTAGACCTGTTTCCTTTGATAACTACAGTATTCCTAATTTCTCTCATGTTTGTAAATTTGGAATTGTAAACGCCATTCCCCCATCCCATTCTGCTATGCATAATTCACACCACCATTATTCTAAGAGTAGCCAATGAATAATAATAAATGCTAAAAATAAATGCAGTAGTGGAATGAAATTTTGGTACCTCAGATGACTCTTAACTGCTCTCTATTTGTCACTGTCCCTGCAACAAAGATATTTAAGCTTTGTGCAGGTCATCAGCATTCCCATCAGTATATTTTTCTATCTCCTCTTCACAAGTTTTGACATAACAGTAGCTTCCATTTGGATTGCTTTGTCGGGTGATAGGAAGCGTTTCCAGTTCCAGCTACAGTGCAGATTCCACATATCAACATACGCTTTGATTCCTCCTCCCTTCCTGAGACTTGGGGAATTAAAAAAATATATATCAACTCTCAGTATGAGAACAGACGATGGGAAAATTTCAAACGGTCACTGATGAGAGATAAGGGAATCTGGGGGTGCTACGGGGAGGCATCCAATGTTCACCTTTGATGGCATCTGCATCTAAGAGAACTTTTCAGGAGCAAAGCTTCAGCTACTCACATCGTTGTTGTGTGTGTGTGTGTGTTTCTGAAATCATTAATTTGTTATGTACCCCACAGAATAATAACATATTGTCACCGTCACCATTGTTCAAGAGTCTTGTTTTCAATATACCAATAACAGTTTTACACGTTAATACTTAATAAATAGCACTCTCTAAATATGCGGGTGGTTACAGTTTGTTTTCTAAAACAATGATCGTTTCCTTCCTCTCCCTACAACCCCCTGTAATAAAACCATGCAATCCATGGTGCTAGTCCCCTTGGGATAATGGCTTTCAGAAAAAGATTCCTACAGGATTTGGCAAGGTGCTTTAATGTTCTACTTTACCCTCAAGAGAGAGGCACAGTTATTTTGTAAAATATTTCTTAATTTTCTAATCAAAATAAATGGAAGGCAACAACACGACTGCATGTTTCTTGCCCAGGCTACATAACTCAATTGGATAAAATAAAAAAGGTTTCTAGTCACAGTTAAGTTCAGGTGGGAAAAACTGGGGTCAGGGTGTGCCTAGCACACCAGTAGTTATGCCTCACTCAAGCTGATCTGAGAGTTAGAACTTAAAGCCTTCAACGTTTTAAATTATGGAATGATTTTTTAAACAACATCTGAAACTTCCTACTTACGACTTTATGGCTGCAGTACCTTATATGTTTGATGGGAACCTTGAGTGACAAAATCCAAGGTAGGATGTTGCTTAGCATTAAGTCCTATGGGACTCTAACATCCAGGGCGGGAGCAAGGTCCTGGGAGCAGAGGGTGTATATGAAGATAATGGAATAATCCTCACCCCTGGCCTGCTAGATATCCTAGCATTGAGACAGTATTGCTGTGCCCACAGTTGCATGAAGGAATATGTAAACATGAGCTGGTAGTTGTAAGCTTCAAACACCACCAGGAACAGAATGGCCAGCATATCACAAAGGACTATATATCACAGGGTTAACCACAGGTTTAATGTCTTCGTCACCAGTGTTTCCTGACTCAGTTTATTTTAGGGACTTTTTCAGGCTGTGGGAACAGATGTGGGTGCAGCAAGAGCACCCTGCCTGGGAACCAGAGGCTTCTGCTGGCCTCCGCTGGCCAGCTGAGCACACGTAGACGAGTCATTTCGCTCTCTGTCTTTCAGCTGCCTTCTGGGTAGAGGGGAGAGGCAGTGAGCTCCCTGACCCCCTGATGACTCGATATTTTTTGAGTTCAAAGAGAAAGTAAGATATTTGCAGAAAGATGATTCTTTAAAAAAAAAAGTGCTGCTGTGATCATGGCCACTATTTTATTAATGAAAGCTAAAATGAATATGAATTAATTTCCTAATTGTATTCCAGGAGTTATAGAGCTCCAGAAGTCTTTTCTAGAGTGAAAGCAACATCCTGATTCTGACTTTAGATTGAATATTAATGTTTTTCCAATAAAAGAGGTTATTTCATGGGTGATCTGAGGTTGAGCTTGAAGCCTGTCCTCAGCCCAGGTTAAGTTCTCCGTGGGCACGTGCTCCTTCTGGGGGGTGGGGGGGTGCCGATGTCTCTTCAGTCGCCTCCCTTAAATATCCCAGTACCTTGGGCCTCTCTTGCCCAGTTGCTTCTTTCTCATACCCCTCCCAATATCCCCAGGGTGCCCCAAACTTATTGCCAAAATGCCCATTTCTTAGAGTTACCCCCATCCCTTCCCCAAACATGGGGTCACACTCTAGTTTTAAACTATTAATGATCAAAGGTTCTCCAATTGCCTGAATCCCAATATCAGATTGTTTTATGGGTTGAACTCGCCATTAAATTTCTACTCTTTAGAGTAGGATGGTAGGTCATGTATGCATTTTTGCTATGACCACATCCAAGAAACTAAAGGTTGATTGCATTTTGCTGAGAAGGGGTGACGAGGAAGAGGGGGTTCTGTAGCCCTGGGTGGCTTTACTGGACCCAGGGATGATTCAAACTGTCGTGATCGAGCCACGTTAGAATTGAGTCCACCCCCCTTTGGATTTGTGTATCTGACCTCACCTTGGCAAGTAATGAATTCCTCTAGGTAGCATTTTTGTCCCCATCATGTGCAGAGCACAGGGTCCTTTAAGGAGTGGTATTGGGTTGCATGTGAAGTCACTGTTTATAAAAGAAAGCCGGTAAGTAGGCCCCAGAGTCAAGGTGGCAGGAGAGAAGCTGAGCTGTCTGGGCTATTATTGTGTACCAGGCAGCAGGCTAGGCGCTTTCACAGACCCTCTCACTCAGTCTCCCAGTGAAACCCCAGAGAGAGCTGGCATTATGATGATGGTGGTTGTTATTATTCTCATCTTGTCATTTAGGAAACTGATAGGAGGAGAGGGGAGAGGTTAAATACCTTGATCAAAGTCCAGGAAATAAGTGACAGGGGTATTTTTTACCCGGCAGCCCGAAGTTAAATTCGTTTGAAAGAAAGATATGAGCAACAAATACAGATATTTCAGGACACTTGAAAAAGGATTTACTGAGTTTTGTCAACGGAGACTGCTGCATCTAGAAAGTGTAGGCTTTTTTAAAAACAAACATAAACAAAAAATCCTTCTCTCTCCCTTCCCGGAGCTTTTCAGTTAGAGAGCAGGTGTGCTCGGGGCAGTGGTCTCTGCTGGGGGACTCAGGGCTGTTTTCCGCAGGCTGTCCTGGTTGAGGCGGCCTCTTAGGGGCGCAGGGATTCCACAGGGAAAAGCTGCTCATTGTGCTTAGGAGACAGAATAGAAATAAGTAGGATTTCCTCCAAGAGAAAGAGTTTTTGATGGATTGAAATCACATTGGTGGCAGGCTAATCCTTGGTCTCTTTGTTACCTTGGCTTTTGTTAAATAACGTCCAGCTACTACCTGGATCTTTATGTTCTTTAGATAAATGATGTGTAATTGACAATACTGACATGTCCCATGAGCCACGTGAAAGGGGATCTAAAATACAATATATTTGAAATTAGCTTCATGGTTTTTCCATGAGTTCTTCCTTTATCCAGGCAGACTCCTTTTCCCAGAGGTGCTGGCTTTATTTCACTTCGGAAAGCAGTGATGAGAAACATCCTTTCTGACTCCTGGGACTGTTAAGACTGTGGTTCAGCTATGCAAATGGGCACACATCCTGGCCACCTGGACTTGGTCAGGGAGGCCGATGGAGGTGATGCGAACAATGATCCTTTGTCACAAACCCTACCAGTCCTCTCATTTAACTTTCATTTGTTTTTAATAGGGATTGTGACTACAGGTGAAGTATACTTGCATTCCCCGAGTGCATCTAATGGGGGCGATAGCGCAGGCTCATTTCAAAGCATTGCCAAACACATTGTTATAGTTGACCTTCACAATAATGCTACGTGGTCGGCATTATTATCCCAGTGGTGTGGAAGAGGGCTGTGAGGACTGAGATGCAGAAAGGTTAAATGGCTTTCATAATCTCAAACCGTTATCAGGTGGTACAGCTGGGATCACAATCCCATCAACCCCTTTGTGGGGGGAGGGGGGGTGGAATCCAGTAGGATTATGGCCATTCACTGTAAATAAAACCCTCAGAGGTTTTACATTTCAATTTTGGTTGGCCTCTTCGTTCTTAAAATTATATGCAAGAGTTGAATGTCATCTTGTCAGCAGCTCCCCACCCAAAATACTTTATCTTTTCCAATTTTTAAATTCTTCCATGGTAGTCTTTTTAAAACATAGTAATAATAATAATGGTCATAATAATTGCTAACATGTGTAACATGTGTGACTTGCTTTTTAAGTGTCAGGCAACTTACTAAACATTTTATTCCATGACATTTAATTATTGCAATAATCTTTTGATTAAGTACTCTGTGTGCTTATTTTACTCTTGAGAAAACTCAGGCTTCCAGATTTTAAGTAATGTGTGCAAGTTTGAGTGAATTTTTTGTCCTGTTGTGTGTGTGTGTGTGTGTGTGTGTGTGTGTGTGTGTGACTACTTACGTGGAAAAACTCGAAAGTGAATCCAGACCAAGCTCTAAGCCAATGCTCATAAATTTTACATGATTTTGTGTCTTAGAGATAAACTTTTAAAAATCATTTAAAAAATCAAGAGTATAATTTTGATTGAACCTCTGTATCTTCCAAATCAAACAAAACCTCCAAATATAAAGAAAACACCTATTTTCCTTCCATGTTTATTTCAAATCTGTATTATAAATTACTCTCAGCCGGTCAGATTTTTAAATGCACTTTTCATTGGCGACTTTCTTGTGTACTTCGCATCTTCCTGTTACAATGTTGTAGTGATATCAAGTGGCAGCAAAAGCTACAAAACTGGGCCTTGGTCACTTCTTATTTGATTTTTTTGAAACAGTGACCCATGCTTGTAGTGGGAAAGGAAGGGATCTAAAAGAAAATACTCTGCCTCATGGAGAAGTAAAAAAAGAGAAAAAGGTAGAGTGTGGAAGAGAGAAAAGGGTGGAGAGGAAAGGGGAGAGAAAAACCAGGGGAGCACAAAATGGGAGATGAGAATGGGTGCTCACTAAGAAATAAATAAAAAGGAAAGAAAGGAAGGCAAGAATGAGTAAAGAAAGGAAGGAGGAGGGAAGGAAGAGGAAAGAAAGGAAAGAGAAAAGGAAGGAGGGAGGGAGGGAGGGAGGGAGGGAGAGAGGGAGGGAGGGAGGGAGGAAAGGAGAGATGAAAAAGGAAACAAAATTTAAGCCAAAAGAAAGAACTGGAGTATAATATCTACTGAAATCTTCCTGGCCCCACCCCACCCTTTGTGCTCCCCAAGAAAAAGCATTGTTTATAGCTTTAAATCAAGCTAACTGAGCATTAGTGATGTACCAAATTCTGTTAAGAAATTCACTTATTGATGGCCATACTTCACAGGGCAAATTGCCAGTGAAATATCCAAGGGAAAAAAATGTCACAAGACCGCCACCATGAGAAATTTTCTGTCTCGAGGAGGCCACCACATTGAGAGACTTCTCTTGGAGTGTGTCATTTTCATTGAACTCTGCAGGACTTTGGACTAGTCATTAAATCTCATGTCATTTCTAGAGCAATGACTCTTGGTGGTGGTTGCGAGGGCGGGGGCTGGGGGGGTTGGTTTCTGTTTGCAAGGATCCGCCTTCACATGAAGGAGCACCAAGCCTGATGATTAAGAGTCCTTTCCAGGCTGAGGCAGGCCTGGCAGGTTTTAACCAACCGGCAGCTCCACAGCCCCTCTGCCAGGGGGCAGAAGAAGCTCAGGTTGTTTTACTTTATTGGAAGGTGGGTGCATTCAGTGGGACTCCCACAGTTTCTTATTTATTCATTAATAATTTTGGTCACACGGGCAGCAATGTAAGCCTGCACAATTTCTTTAGGATATTGTATTCTGCCACGAAATTAGCTTCAAAATGTAGAACATTAAGGTACCTGGTAAATCTGGATATAGCATAGGCCTCTCGTTCAAACGAATACACAGATAATGTACCTAGTCTTTTACCAACTGACCTGGGGAAGTGAAAAAAAATCACTCCAATCACAGCTGTTCTCATTTGACAAAAAAGACTATGAGTAAAAAGAAATAATTTTAATCTATAAAAGTGAAAAAAAATGTTTAGTAAACTTTCTCTGTCATGAATGTCCAAACCATGGATTCTAATTTAAAAACAAAATAAGTGCATGGAAAAGAATCATGCTAAATTTGAAGTAACTAGAGTCTTCCTAAGCAGGAAATCTGTTCCTCAATGAGGTCATCAGTGCTGTAGCTGAAAACCTTCCACCCTCTTAGGTAAACTTCCCAACGGCTGTTATCACAGACATCAGCCTTGTTCCGAGCCATTCAACTTAATGCCTTTAGACAATATTTAAATGACGTCAGCGTATGCTACAGTTCCATGGAGAATGATTGATCAAGTTTGCCAAAAAATGTCAGCACTACTTTCATTTATTTATTCATTTATTTATTTTTGATATTACCCCACAGTATTCCAGAAAGAATTGGAGGAGATTCCATTGTGCCTGCAACAATAGATTTCCTTCCTTTTGAAATTGTGGCTTGGTAGTAAACAAATTCCATTAATCAGATATCATTATTCAATTGTGTTCATTGATTCCTATCCCCAACTGAACGTTTCCGATCCCTTCATCTTTTCTCCAAACATGGTCCTTCGTTTACACCTATGGATGGACCTTTGTTCTCAGACTCAGGTAACTGGTATTCAACCCCATAAAAAGTTACACATATTACCTCCTGCTGAAAAGCTCATACACTGCTGTTTATATGTGCCATTTCCCTTTTTTTCTACCAATTTTTAGACATTCACAATAGGTTAAATTAATTTCTCAAGAAGGAATCTCATGGAACTGTGTCAAATGACAGAATATAATAAAAAGGTTGCATAATTGAAAAAAAAATTATGACAACTCCCTCCTTTCCAGTCGAGCAGTGGTGATTACTGACAGCCCTGAGAACACTGGGGAAGTGGTTTGTTCTGTGGGAGCTGAGAGAATGCATGGGGCTGGCAAACCATGATTGTCAGGCCCAAGCGGTTTGCTCAGGGATTCTGTCTTTTCTGAACCTTTGTAGTCCAGGCTTTTGCCCAATTCCAACATGATTCAACCCATCAGCAAGTGTGTACTAAGCTCATGCCTGCACTCAGCTGCACATGGTAGAGTTAGGAAGGAGGCTTCATGGAGGAACTGGAACTCAAGCATTAGAAGACAAGGCAAAAATGCCTGTGCTAAATGGAGTTTTCTTTTCTCCAAGATACTTTTTGATCTGGAGGACTCGAGGCACAGAAAGATCCCATTCATTCTAAATTTTGATGAACTTATCACAATGAACTATGTCAACTTAGTAGCTCAAGAATTAAAAGTCGGTGGTGTACCGGGGGCCAAAGTTAAATATTATGTTCAAAGGAAGGTAGCTGGTCTCAGGTTCAATATGTAATGAATGTTACTAGAGGGTGAGATACACACTAGACCAGTGGTTCTCAACCTTCCTAATGCCGCGACCCTTTAATACAGTTCCTCATGTTGGGGTGACCCCCAACCATAAAATTATTTTCGTTGCTACTTCATAACTGTAATTTTGCTACTGTTGTGAATCGTCATGTAAATATCTGATATGCAGGATGTATTTTCATTGTTACAAATTGAACATCATTAAAGCATAGTGATTCATCACAAAAACAATATGTAATTCTATATGTGTTTTCCGATGGTCTTAGGCGACCCCTGTGAAAGGGTCGTTCGACCCCCAAAGGGGTCTCGACCCACAGGTTGAGAACCGCTGCGCTAGGTCCTTTGGGAGAAATATAAAGTATAGGAAAGTTATGACACCTGTCCTTGACCCATTTTCAATCTAACGTTTTTGATAGAATTACAGGACTCAGATCAAAAGGTCTGAGCATATACCTAAATGCAACCTTGTTTTCTTCCCTCCAACCTTTCCTTCTTCCAATGACAGCTTCCATCACAACAGCACAGCAGTGACTTTGCCAAAAGAGGAAGTCAGTCCGTCAGGACATGGGATTATTTTGAAAGCCAGTGATAGGACCCGGAGAGTTAATGAAACGGCATTCCGTTTTTCTGAAACTATTTCTTTTATTCTTTCTTGACTTATGTCTGAAGATTCGGGAATCTCACAGTGTATGTTCCCTCATCTATGTGCAAAGCCAGAGGCTTAGGAGTTCTATGTAAAATGTGTTTGTTCACTAAAGAAAAGCAGCCCAGACACAATGAATCTAAAACTTGAATGTTCAGAGAACATTTCTTTTCTGACAAATGAAAGTGAAATTCATTGTCTGTTTACTCAAACATTAAATGGTCTGGAATTCAAGCAAATTGTCTCCTAAGCAAGAGGATATGACAGGGTGAGCTTTAGACAATAACTATGCACATTTGGCAAACTGAGGCAGGAGGGCGGCCAAAGGCTGTGCCTATAATGGCCTGACAAGCACACACCCTGTGGTGTACTGCTTCCCTAATAAAAAGATTTGAGAGAGAAAAAATGCATCAGAACTGCTAAGCTAATAGCTTTAAATCCACCCAGAACAGCAGCTCCCTTTCAGCAGTAGCCAAGGGGCTGGTGGGTACCAGGAGGTTGGGCTTGGAGCTTCCCTGCAGTACTGTGAAGAGAAAAAGACTCAGTGTTTCAATTCCAAGAAGGTTGTCAACGAACAGGGCTGTCATTTCAGAAACAAGCTTGATCAGCAGGTCTTTCCTTATTGTTTTGTGCTCCTTTAAAATAAAATGATAGAAATTTGATGATTATGTTGCTGGTTATGTAGTGAATTCTACTGGAAAACGATTCAGCTATATTTTGTTGTAGTCATTTTCACTTTTCCAAGTTGTTAATGTTATTATTCAACAAGTGCGAAAATGTGATAAAATTCCAATCAATATGTATAGGACCCCATTTGCTTCAATTATTAATTTATAGGAAGTATTACCTTCCTTTGAGGTCTATCAGCATTCATTATTTTTAAACACATAATACCTAGGTTGTCATACTTGCTGTAATCATTTTCAATTCAGGCTTTTGAAGACCCACTTATGAAAATAATATTGTCATGTTAAGATTACACAAAATAAATTCCTGGAAATATTTAAATATTAGTATGATTTGTAAACTAAAATCAAAATGTAGTCACCCATATTCCAGGTAGAGGCTCCTATGCTGGATTTCTTTCAATGCTGGAATAAGTGGACAAACACTGCTACTTACTCTAAGCATGAAAAAGTGTTCTACTTTATTATCCAACAGTGATAAGCAAAATAACTCAGCAGTAATAATAATACTCATTATTCAGCATGTGGTCTAGTGTATATGTCAAGCACTATATTAGGTATTTCAAGTGCCTCATGTAATCTTTAAAACTGCCCCTGCAAGATCAAAATTTTTATCCCATTTTTCAGATGAATTCGCTGATTCCCATAGAGGTTAAATAATTTGCTGGACTTTTCATCATTAATAAGTGGTGGGACCAGGAATCTCTTACAAAGACCACGCTCTTTCTGGTCTTATTTTACATCTAATAAAAACTTTTTCCAGTGGATTATAGGTCTTTAGTTATTATAATGCATACAGGTGTTAATGTTCCTATTGTGTTTAAAATGTGTTTCATGTATGGATTAGTGCCATAAATTAGCCCTTAGAACGATGCCTAAAAGCTTGATATACTTACACAACCACAAAAAATTGAGATAGTGAGTTGTGGACATTACTAAAAGTCACCAGAGTGGGGAAAAGATAAAGCTACAGAAAATTGCAGTTGACTGGAATCAAACTATACTAGTTGCTTACAATTGATTGTGCGTTATTCAGCCACAAAGATAAATTAGAACATGGACTACTGCAATAGAAAAGTGGTTTAGATGTCACAGAGACAGTATGACTGTTTTTATCTCTCAGTTGTAAACCATAGCTTACGGTGGCTGAAATGACATTGAACTGTTTTTCTCCTTGATGATTTACAGCCTGTATAGTGCATTTGTAAGAGCAGATGTCACATTTTATGTATTTGAAAGTGTCAACTCTGCTGACTTATGTCTGAAGATTCTGTTCTGGAATCAATAGAATGTAGTGATTTCCATTTCTTAAGAGTGATTTTCCCAACATCATAAAAAACACAGAGGGACTTTTGGTCATTAGGATGCTGCAGTTAAACTCTTATTTTTGGTCTTGTACTTTACATACATCATATTGTTGATCATTATTTGGGGAAATCTGATTTGAATGAACAAGGAAGCTTATGGTGAGCCAACCATCCTGGTGCTTAAACAAATTAAAAATGTTTGCATTTCATCCCAGCCATAGCTGTCCAAAGTCTAAGATGGATTGAGCAAAGGAAAATGCATCAGGGTTTTCATAATAAAAAATTATTCCCAGAAAGTCCACATATACTTTATTCATCCCATATTTCAAATTGATTTTCATTTTACCATTTAGGGTGCAGTTACTCGTAGTCCCATCTTTTAAAAAGTCAAATTTGCATTTAAATAGAAACTGTTTCAATCATTTAACATCCGAAAACCTGAACATTTTATTCATTCTTTTTTTTTCTCGTCTCTTTTCTGCCTTTCACTGTTGAAAAAAAATCTTGTGTTGTACTTTTCCATAATCATCATGAATTCTAAACTTCCATAAACACTGTAAGCTCCCTCTTCCTTATGCCACTCAGTGAAATCCAATTGCTAATAGATCTTTGAGCACAGAGCAAACTCAGATTAGAACAGAGTAAAAGCAGGGTATAAAAAACTTCATAGCTGGCAAGTCATGGTAGCATGATACTTCAAGTAGATCTGGAGAAAAAAAAATTTCACTGAATATAACATAAGTAAGCTTAGTAACCAAATAGAAAAAAAAGGCATTGGAAATAATAACCATTTTAATAATAACAATGTCTTTGTTATTTTTTAAAAAATATTGAGATACTAAAGTAATTTTTGTTACCTAGTAACTAATAGTGTAACTATTTTTATGAAAGAGTGTAAATTTGTAAAAATATTTTGAAGTTTTGGTTTGATTTTTTGTTTATTTAAAATGAATAAATGGCATTTATTTTTTTAAAGAAGATGAAAGCACAGGTCAGTTTTATCAAAATGTAATCAGCTCAGAAGCCTCAAGTTAAAAATTCAAAAGCAGTGATGAAAGATGGACTTAAATATAAGGACTTAAATATTATAGACATCCACGTATTTATTTCATTCATTTGAGACACCATTTCCAACAACTTAAGCACATTGAGAAATGGCTTTAGTTGACTTGAACTTATAATGCATTCATTCTGCCTCAAAACATCTTAATGTTCATGACTGATTTAGTACAGGTAAGAATAACTATTTCATAACATTTATTTTATTGCCCATTTACTATATTCTTACTTATAAACCAAAAGAAAAGCTCTATACTTTTCATTCACCTGATAATATTATATACATACTTATTAAGTGGTTAGGAGACATTCTAAAATATTGGAGTTTTATTTTATGTGCCTGCATTTTTAAGTAAAATATTTTAGTATTCTAAATTGTACCATTGTCATGGTTTTCCTTGACAATGGAGAGATATTTTCAACGATAAAAGGAAAGTTGTCATAATCTACTTATGCATAAGACAATAATTCTTCTACGAGTATTTTATTACTTATTTTTCTCAGACTCTTTTGATTAGGGGTGTGTGTATATGTGTGTGTGTGTTTGCAACTAACAATGCAACACATATCATTTTGCCATATGACTGACCTTATACCTATGTCCAAAAAGGTGTACCAAAGTTACTCAAAGAATAGTACTTTTTAATCTCTTTTTTCTTTCGTTCTATGAACAGGTCTCTATCCCTAAAGGTCTATATTTTTATCATCAAACTCAGACCTGTCATTAAAACTCACAACTGCTATTTATTTGCATCCTTGTATGATCTCATAATGGAGTAAGGCACAGAATGCCCTGACCTCAGTTCTGCTCAGCCCTGTCAATTCAAGGGCCAACATAACTGATGATTCATTGCAGTGAGTTGCTGGACTCAGTTTTCCTATTATTAGATGTTTGCCTGTTTCTAAGTGCAATTATTTAAGGTGGGGTGGGAGGCATGCATTAGTGGGAAATGGAGCCACCAATATTTAGCAGTACTTATGTCAAGAAAACTATTAATATAGAATTAGAAGAGGAAAGACAGAAATAGTGGTCAGGTGATTCTTGCTGTTTCTTTCATGTATGAGCGTCATAGTCTACATCTGAAAGGTTGTAACCTTGAAATTCAGTCTAAACACATGGAACCTGGGAAAGTCCTTTATGTCACATGGGAAGTGAAGACACTGAGGCAGATAAAAGTTTTTAGTTCTTGCAGATGTTTAGCCAACTCATTTCTGCTTGGAGACTGTTATAGAGATTATTATTATGCCAGAATCTGCAACAATTACCAACTGTACTAAGCTTGCTATCATAATTCTATTAATAGTCCATATTTTCTTTCTAGTTTAGAAAATCTAGGTTGATTAGTATGGAGAGAGAGAAAGACACACCCAAACGAGATTTTTTAAAAAGTACTTTTAAATTACATTATTAAATTACCTAGTTTTAATTTAATTTCTTTAATTATTTCAGTATTTTCCTTTGTCTCCTGAATTTTTGTTATGAGTCATGATATGTGACAAAAAGACAATTTCCTTTGCAGTGGAGGTTTGATCTCTTTCGTGTGTGTAAGTGTGTGTTTCTGATTCCTGATATAGTATCAGTATACAAATGTCAAACATGACAGAAAATTTTCTCTCTCCATTTCTCTATACAGGTATACTAAAACCGTCAAGGAACACTGGTCTAGAGCAAGTTACCTACTAAGTAACAATGCTGAATAATTTGAATCAAGTTAATTATACAGACCAGTAGTGGAATTAAAAAGCTTGCTGAACTGAGTACTGCAGGTCCTCAAATAACACTGTTTAGTTCAGTGTCATTTCATTATAGTAATGTTGATGGCGGGGGTGGGGGGGGGTGAGTATTCTAGGCACATTTTCCCCAGAGCTGTGTGACTTTTCTCCAGGCCCTCCCGTTCCCTCCCACAGCCCACAGGTGTGCAGGTGAGGCGAATGGGCTTGTCTCCATGGTCCCTGTCTGAGTGAGGTATAGGTGTGCATGGCCCTGTGATGAAAGCTTGTCTAGTTCAGGGTGGGTCCCACTGGCATCCTGCGATGCCAGGAGATGCAGCTCCCACCACCCGAGGCTCCCACCACCAGAGACCCTGAACTAGAATAATTGGGTTGGGAAATAATGAACTTCCTTGTTTTCATTCATCTTTCTTAAGTGTGTGTACATTTCCGTGTTTAATATTAGAAGTGCTTTGGGTCTTTAGAGGTTTGCTGATGTTTTTGTGACCAGAGATATGCAGTAGGAACTTAGCTCTTGTTTATGTCAACTAGCCTATGGTCCATTTGGCTTCCTTAGACATCATTTTGCTTAAAAAAATAACCTGTTTCCAATAACCTGTTGATGATGTTAAGTAAGGACTGTATGTCTAAACAAGAAATTTCTGTTACTACGGGTTGATCTGAAAGATATTTTTAATGCAAAACTTTGGCTCGGTTATAAATCCAGCAGATAGATAGTATCTAATTGCATTTTTCTATTGCATCCAGCTCATTTTCCCAATGAACTTTAAATAATATTCATGTAGCCTCTAGCACCTCCTTTATACATGTTGGGTATTCCCATAGTGTCTTCACTATAATTACTTTATTATTTCTACAGTGTATCACCATAGACACGATTTTCCTTTCTTATCACATTCTCTTTAATATCACTTCTCCCTTGCTGCCAATCAATTTGATTTAGCTTTATTTTATAACCCCCTCAGCTATTATCTGTAAGAACTGAATATGCACATTCATTCTTTTCATTTCTTCCAAAGGATTTCCTACTCTCCTACCCTGTGTATCTTTTTAGATCAAATTTTTCCTCCTGTAAAGACATGACATATTTTCAAAGGATACACAACTGTGTGTGTGTGCATGTGTGTACACATGATATATGTTTTAATTAAATATTCAAATTTATAATTTCCTTTGGTCTTTCTGTCTTGATTTCTGGGCTTGCACAATTCCAATGAAAATTTATTTTTACCTTATTTTAAGTTTTAAATATGAATTTTAAGACACAATCTAGCCCCTCTGTATCTACTATGTAAGTTCCTATTTTGATCACACAAAATGGCTTGACTCTCTCTTCTTTTACTCATGATGTGATCAAAATTAATTCAAGTTAATATATCTGATTTTCCCTAGAAATCCTCCAGAGTCACTTTGTGAGTCTCACTTGATACTTCCCCATACCTCTTTCTCAAAAAGATATATCACCACACCATTGCACCTGTGGTGCTTTTGTCTCTAGTGATTGGCTCTACCTGTCTTGGTCACACATGGACAGGAATAGTCCTGCTACAAAAACTCATGAATCCATCTCTGTCACAAGTGTCCTCTACACCAGCATCTCAAAGTGATCAAACCTCAATGTGTGCATTTTATATTTTACATCACAATATGCCTTAGGTAGTCACTGACCCCATAGTTCCACATCTTTATTCCTTTCCCCTTCAGGTTCTACAGTATTTCCACAATAGTCTTGACAACCCTTTTAATTCCTGCTTTTTAGCTTTCAGAAACTTAGTCTTTTTAGCTTCCAGAAACCTCTTGGTTTCTTTTCTTTGCTCTTTTGACTTTCTATACACTATGCAGGGACTTAACTTTCTTATCTCTTCCTGAAATTATTTACCAATGTTCCTAAGATTAAAGAATTCGGCCTTTATTTGTTTTTGGACTTCTTCATCAGGTTAATTTTTAATGAACTGGACACTGGAATTGTCTTTAAATGTAGTTATTTTTAATCAGATCTCTAACCTCAAAAGCAAAAATATTTTGTTCTCCCTTTATACTAGCCTGGTTACCAATGAAAGTTGCAGAAATTCTCTACAACAACTTGAGTGTAGTTTCCTTTCATTTATTGGGAAGGCTCTGCTGCTCTTAAAAACTTATGTCACCAAAACAAATGTTTTAATTTAAGGCAAACATTTTGATTATAAACATGGTGCCAAAGAAAACATTTGGTAGCAACAGAAGCAACAGATTGAACTAAATTAATAAAATGAATTAGTAACTGGCTATTTTGGAACATGCTCTGTTGGAAGAATTCAGAGGATTTAGGAAATTCACTTAATATTTTGCACTCTGACTATGGTACTGTTTGAGATCAAGGTCAACTTTTGGAATTTCATATTAAAAATAGGAAAACTTTCTGAATCGATTATTCAGTTAATAGAATCTTTGCAGGCCATGAACTTTGATTATATGTTGCTTGTTGTTGGGGAGCAGATACACCATTTAGTGTGCTACTGATTAATAACTAGAACATTATTGAAATCTTACTATATATTTTTATTGAGTCAAAGCTAATCCTCTTTCTCAAATTATTTTGTACATATTCACCATTGATTATCTGATATTAATATGACCAAGATATTATATCTGATATTAAAGTCTGAGCATTCATATAATATTAATGGTCTAAAAAGAAACAATTTCCAAGTTTACAATGTCATTGTAAAGTTTATGTATATTTTAAATGTACACTTTCTATAGGGTCAAAAGTAAGAAGCTACCAGTACACTAGGAGTTTGATTATCTGTTGGGTGTGACTCTGAAACTTTATTTTTAGATACCCTCCATGCTCAGTCTGATCTTGTCAAATAATGACCTGCAAACACAATACTTACGTGGAGCAGAGGAATAACTAAGTCATCGACTCTGACGTCTGTCTGCATTTGGCAGGCTGATGAATGTAGCTGTTCCAGTTGGGTGGGACGGGAATCTGTGACTGAAGCCTGGAGGCCTAGGCCAAGTCTTCAGCAGTGAAAGACTCATCAAAGTCCTAGTCCCCAGACACTCATGCTCTTAAATTGGGTCCAAGGGTTGTTCAACCTGAACTGTTGGTTCATGTCTTAATTCACTGGTCTCTGGCCGGGCTTTAGTCTTGCTCGTTTCTTCTCTCTAAGCTGCCCGCCTCTCCACAGTAACTTTCAAAGCGGCCATCCACTTGTTACAATTCTCACCGACTCTGCTCATGGATACCTACCTTTTTCCACGGACTCCTGCAGCTTTCACAGTTCTACCTGTGAGTGTTTGCAGGGGGAAAGCCTGTGTCTCCTGTGGGTTTATTTTGCATTGGAGATAGTCTTACCTTTGTATTTCTGTAAGGCCTCTTTCAGAGTGAGCTGACAGAGGGGTCAGTCAGTCTGCTTCTGGTTACCAGTCTGGAGATGTGTGTTTCACATCGTGGTGCATTTCTAAAAATACTTAGGTAGGAAATCAACCACCACAGCTATGCGAGCTTGAGAGAGAGCGCTGGAGGCAGGTCTCCATTGCGGAGGCTGGGGGAGGGGGCTGTCATGGGTGGGCTGTCATGTCCCAACTGACTAAGCCTGCAGTTAATCCCACCCTGGCACCTCATCGACTCAAACTCAAAAGAAATTGCCACATTTTCAAAAGAAATTGATATGGTCTTTTCAAAAGATATTGATATGGGTATTTCATTGTCATTGTTTTTATTAAACAAAGAACTTTGTTTTGTTATGTGTATGTGTGTGTTTTAAGGAAGAGTTCTTTGTCATGATTTTATTTCATTTTACTTTTAATTAATTTATTTCTTTTTATTTTAAAGAGAGGCAGGGAGAGAGAGAGAAACATCAATGTGAGAGAGAAACATCGATCTTTTCCCTCCTGCATGCACCCTGACTGGGGATTGAACCTTCAACCTGGATATGTGCTTTGGTTGGGGATCAAACCCACCACCTTTTAGTGTATGGGAAGACACTCCAACCAACTGAGCCACACCAGCCAGGGCAAGAACATTTTCTAATGGGGGTAAATGTAGCTGTAATTTAACTACAAAATACATATTTTTTCATCATCATTTTCTCAAGTAGGGCTCACTGCTCTAATTTAGTACAAAAGTATCAAAAATATCAAGGTACAAGAAAAGGAGACTGTCAAGTATCAAAGGACACAAAGAAGTAGATTAAAGTTATAGGAAATGGGCATTGGTGTAATGAATTTTTTCCTTCATTATTAAATTACGTTCATTCATTTGCTTCTTTGCTGTACCCTACCTTTTCCCAGAAAGGCAAAGTAAAGAAAGGCAAATGGTTATAATCTACTTTGTGTGCAGAACTGAAACAATGATTCTGAGAGGGGGGCTGGATGCTCCTTAGAAATGAGACTCTGGGAAGGGAAGACCCTTGAAACTGGACTTGGCCCCAGCCAGACCTGCCCAGTCACTGCACACTCCCGATTGCTACTTAGCTTCCTAGTGTGGGAGAACGCTGTGAGGCCTTGTTGTAAAGACTAATTAAACATCCTAGTACAGGCAGACAATTTGAGCCCTGGAATATATTTTACACATGCAAAGCATTTTCGGGGAAGAGTACATTTCTTCACATTCTCCAGGACTAAAAGGAGAGTGGAAAGATGCTTGTCAGAAAGAGTAAAACTGCTATAAAAATTACAATGTTCAAACTGGACGAGGAATAGATTTCCATATTTATTGAGTAAGGGGAGAACAGGCTCCGTAACAGAGGGAATACCAACTAGATGAGATGTGGCATCTGGGACAAGTAAATTAAAATGATTCCCTGCCCCAGGAAAAACCCACTAAAAACAACTGCTTTTTACTCTATCTCATTACAGAGTAAGTCACCTCGGTTTTGAAATGGCACAAAAGTAATCGAAATGATATTTTACCTGTTGGTAAGGATTCATTCAAGCAAGTACATCAGTCACTGAGGTACACAATGCTAAAGTACATTTTTCACGATGGAAAAGATGGCCAGCATGGGAAGAGATGGGTCTAATTTCTCTCCTCCAATTCACCATATTTTCACAACACAAAATGAACACATTTATTTTTCTATTTGGGGAGTAATCACTTTTAAGTGTATCTCTAGCACCATCGTTCCAATAATGCATTTTCAGTCACATGTGTTATCCAGAGGAGTGGAAAGATCTTAATAAACAGTACCTATGTACACTATGTATTTTGATATAAATTATAAGTAACATAGAATTTGATTTAAATTATAAGTAATATTCATTGTGACACTAAAATGAAAGAAGACAATTTTTTACAATCTTCATTTTGCTTTTTAGGGCACTGTAGTTCAAGTGTTTGTAGTTTACTTTCTTAAGAATAATAGCAGAATAAATTTGGACTCCATAAACAAAAACTCAAAGTACTCATTTTGTTTTGGGAAATTGAAATAGAATTTTTTTTCTTTTGGAAATAAATCCCTAGCCTCTGTACTATGAAGGAGCTACTTTTTTGGTATTTAGCTTGTAAAATTTAAAAAAATCACCTTAGGGGATAAATTGATATTAACAATAAATGCTGTACTGTTAGATCTGTATCTCCATTATCATAGCAATTATTAATCAAGTGAAGTTTTGAAAAGTAAGTGGTGGATAGCATTGCTGATGATGATACTGGTGAAGTAAGATTTAAATATTTAAATAAGTTTTGTTTATTAAGTCGAAGACGTGTTCTCTGCCACTAAGGAGCTCCCAATCTGGTAGGACAGACAGTTGTGGAAATAATGTGTCAAATGTTACTGTGATGTACGCAACGACGTAAGGGTGTACACTGCGCAGAAGGGATAGTGGTACGGAAGAGGGTAGAACTATGACTGACTGGACCAGGAAGGAACTCGGCTCTTGCAGTCTTCAGGGCAGCGGGCTGCATCCCACCTCGCACAGGCTGGCTGCTTTTCCAGAGGGTTTTGTCACCTATGTGGAAATGAAAGTCAAAAGGGGAGAGAAACCAACAGCTTTCTCTGAAACAACTGAGTTTCAGGTCATCTCTGAAAGATTAGGAAGTATTTTACAATTTCTGTTTGATTTAATATATGTTTTTTGAACGGCACGGCCTTACTGTACTTGCATCCTCTTATTTCTGTAACACAGTTCTGCCATAGAACTTCGGCCATGGGCTGTACTTAGAGGTTAGCAGTAGGGAATTAGCAGTCATGCCAGGAAAAAATGTCAGCATTCCAAACAATAGGACTTTTCTACAAGAAGGACTTAAGAGTTCCCAAAGGCCCTAGGGGATGTAGTCTTTTCTAAAATTAAAGCAAACAACATTTTTTTTTACAAAACTTGGTATTTTGAAACCTACAATCTAAATATAGGTATATAACTTTACCAATGTTTTTCCTTAATGGAAATAGGTGCAAGTATCTGTTCTATTCATTCCCTTGTTGTGCAAGTTTGAATGGATTAATCTGTACTTCCCCCATCACTAAGTGACGATTTGCCTGATCCCTCCTCCTGTCAGGAACTGCCATACCCCTCCACTGGAAACGCAAACTTTTCTATACGAATGTCTATACATTACAGAAAAATTAAAAGCTCATATGGGTCTCCATGGAAGCACTGGCAAAGAAAGAAGGCCATGTCCAGTTATCGACTCTCTTGCTTTCTGGCTGTTCTAGATTTGGCTCAGGTTCTAGAAACTCCTGATAAATACTAACAAGAAAATATTGTGGATGTACATTACAATAGGCTGTGTTTTCTTCTTGAAAACTTTCCATAGGTAGAACATTTCACAAAGTCTATACTTAGACCATATATTATGCTACCATGGCAACTGGTCACCCAGCCAAGTGAGGAATGCTGATCTCGGTATTCTAAAATTGTGGTAAGATGTTTTTTTCCCCCTTAGGTCAACATAGAAGATTCTAGAGTTTCCCAGAAGAACTGTTATAAGTAAATTAAGAATGCAAATTATATGAAAAGACAAAATCAGTGATTCAAGAGTAAAGTCTGTGATCTTAGATTTAGAAGAATATGCTCAGGTTAGTTAGCCCTCCCTGCCTACCCTCAACCTGATCCAGTAGCGTGAACATTGAATGGTATGACTAAAATAAAATGCTCGGTCAGCCCTAGGACCCCATTTGGTCTTACCTCTGGGTCTTATCACTATTTTCTCAGAAGAAACTCTGGCCTCAACATGTCTTCAATGCATTCATTATCTTCCCATGGAAAGCTTTGTTGTTCTTGCACCCATGGGTAAGAAAGACATTTCCAATCTGGCCCAAAATTCCTAGCCTGGGCTTTGGAACATCCTGTGCTTACATGACAGGATCCTCCTCCCACCATTCCTGATGGAACTTCATTAATACCCACCAAAGTCAGTGGGCCCCTTGAAGAGCCTGTAGCCATAAGTATCCCTTGGCCACACACTTCCATCTCCCTGAATGAAATCTATCCTCAGTTAAAACAGTATACTTGCTATGAAAGTGTAGCTTCAAGACAATGACCTTCGACCTCTCATGTACAGAAATTTTGCAGTGCTCCTTGCTAGAAAGTTCTTCACTTTTCTGTCAACCCCTAAAACAAAATTGGTGATTCTTCCTGGTTTAGGTTCCAGACTGCCAGCTGAGTTCCTGCTGTCTGTGTTGGTTGCGCCTCCAGGTCTCCACCCACCTGCAGAACAGGGTGCCGGGCTCTCCCTGAGCCCAGTGACCCCTGAGCCTTTCCTGACAATGACCCCACATTCTCCCACTATTCCTGTTCCCACGCTCTTTAAACTTGGGTTTGTGGGGCGAGCCCATTCTAACTTCCATTGTTGGGATCTTACATAATGAACATATATTCCATATTCAGCAATAGATTTAAATAAAATAAATACAGTCAGAGATCAAGAAAGGTAATTTCTTTATATTTTTATCACCTTCATCTTCAAATTTAAATTTGTAGTTAAAGAAGAGAAATGAGGTAAAAACAACAACAACAAACAAACAAACAAAAAAAACACTGAGCTAATTTAACAGTGATGAGAGTTCTATTTAGTTGACTTTAAAAAGTTGAGTAATAGCCTGGCCAGTGTGGCTCAGTGGTTGAACTTTGATCTATAAACCAGGAGGTCATGGTTAGATTCCTTGTCAGGGCACATGCCCAGGTTGCAGGCTCAAACCCCAGTAAGGGGCATGCAGGAGGCAGCCAATCAATTATTCTCTCTCGTCATTGATGTTTCTATCTCTCTCTCCCTCTCCCTCTTTGAAATCAATAATTGAGTAATAAAATAGTCTTAGGATAGTGTAGGCAATATAGTCAGTAATGTCATAATAACCATGTATGATGACAGATGGTTACTTCACTTATCATGATAATCATTTCTTAAGGAATATAAATGTTGAGTCACTGTGTGTACACCTGAAACTAATATGATGTATGAAAACTATACTTTTAAAAAAGAAAAAAAGTTGTGTAATGCTTAATTCTAAAAATGAAGTTTTGCTTAGTCAAGAGTCTTTTGTAGTTTCAATAAGATGATTGATTGGGATGTGAATGTTTTATTTCATGAGAGGAAGTGACCACTATCCTCTATAGAAGGCTGATGCAAAAGATTCTTACAATGAATTCAGAAGATGACAGAGTATATTTGACCATGAGTCTATGCAGGCGAAGCAAGGAGTTTGCCTCCCAAAGCAAAAAATGATGTGATTTTTAAAAGCAAAAATCCATTCTGAACTACCTGGATATGAATAGTTTGTATACCGCTGAAACAGACATTCTGTGCCAAGATAAGAGAGAAAAAATCTGTACAATATTATGGTATTTCCATTTTTGAAATCACCGATGTATTTCTACCTGTAGCAAACATTCAAGTACAATGACCAAAACATAAAGGAAAATATGATGTGGCTGCCTCCTGGCTGTCAGTCCGCCACCAAGCAACTCACCCATCGGAATTCTTGTGGTCTTGGGCCGCTGTGTTTGAGCTTCTTTCTCAGTGGCAGCCTCTGCCTGCCACCCTTCGCCCGGCTTTCATTCCATTTCAGAAAACAACTGATTTTACGTAACTGCAGCTACAGGCAGCAGCACGTGTAGCACAGACAGATAGCCTGCGGTTGCCCAGGGACTTCTCATTTTATCTTGCACAGACCCAGCACGGCCTGCCAGGTACAACTAGTGTAACGAGGACTGCAGCGTCTCCATCCTGCCGGCAGCCCAGCCAGCGCCGAGATCCGGGCGTCGATACGCTGGGGCTGCTTTGACAGCGAGGAGAGATTCTGTACATCATGCGGCTCCCATTGATTACAGTCAGAAAGAGCATTAACCCTCCTCGCGACCCCAAGATACACTTTCTCCACTAGTGTGTGTTTGTAACATCAGTGTGTTTGCGGAGCTTTTTGAGGATGAATTCCTTGCTAGAGATAAAACTCTCTCCCCAAACAAGGAAATTCGGAGCAAGTCTGAGTATTGTCTAGCATGTTTCTTTGGAACAATTTAAGTCACAAATCGCACTTGTGTTTCCTATTATTACTGTGGAGAATAAAAGCCAGTTGGAGAAAATACACTTTTTAACTAGACATTGATGGTGCCCCCAAAATGCTGAGGACAGAATTGATGAGGTCCCGAGAAGCGATCAGGGTATGATATCCCCAGTAACAACCCCCAGCAGGTATTATAGTTTTTCCTTCTGATTAATCTACTATACATTTGGGTTTGCATAGGCAGTGTGGGTTTTCCTGACTTAGTACTGTCACTTGGAAAATCAGACTTCCTCTGATGCTGGAAGAAGCATGTGATTCCATCTCTTTTCTAGCTTGAAGGCCAAGGCTTAATTTTCTTGTTAATTGTATCCTAAACGAGCAATTCTCTTCAGCTTCATTAAATGGGATAATTTGGATTGCATGATTATCAACCAGTTTCATCAGCATCACAATTTATGTTTGTCAGCATGTTTCCCTAGTTGTCTTTACCCACCTCGGTATGGGCCATCGGGGTTGCGCCTTCTCACACAGTCAACAGTGTGACCATGTCGGCTCTGGGACCAGCTGCCTGAGCTTGATCCTAACTGCACATCCTTTCTGCCTCCGTTTTCCTCATCGGTCAAATCTCATTTGATTCTTGTGGGGCTTAACAGAAGTAATGCAGGTAAAGCACTTAGAAAAATGGTCAATTCTGTAAGTGCACAATAAAGTTACATTAAGAACGAAACAGCCCTAGCCGGTTTGGCTCAGTGGATAGAGCATCAGCCTGTACCAGCGGTTCTTAACCTGTGGGTGGCGAAAAATGAAAATACATCCTGCATATCAGATATTTACATTACAATTCATAACAGTAGCAAAATTACAGTTATGAAGTAGCAACGAAAATGATTTTATGGTTGGGGGTCACCACAACATGAGGAACTGTATTAAAGGGTCGCGGCATTAGGAAGGTTGAGAACCACTAGACCAAAGTGTTCTGGCTTCGATTCCAGTCAAGGGTATGTACCTTGGTTGCAGGCTCCTCCCTGGTCCAGGTCCTGGTCAGGGCTCGTGCAGGAAGTAACTAATCGATGTTTCTCTCGGTCTTTCCCTCTCTCTTCCACTCTCCCTAAAAATAAATGAAAAAATATCCTCGGGTGAGGATTAACAAAAAAACAAAACAAAAACCTCTGGACAAAGGAATTATCTTTGAGGACCTAAGAGGAAAATGTACCTTTTGCTCTAAAGGATATTGCCAAGGGATACATTTAGCTTAATTGTGGTCCACACTTCAGAAGGGATGGGCTAAGGATTGGGGGATGCCCCAGACACCCCAGCAGTGGGGGCCAGCCTTACTCAGCTCCGTCACAGGCTTTGACAAGGAAACTCTAAAGGTCACAGCTTTAGCAGTTGACAGCAAGGGCACGCAAGCCTGCATGTGCTGGGACGTTCTGAAGGGCTTCTCTGTCCCGCCCCCACCCCATCTCTGCTGGCCCGCATTACTTCTGCATTGCACAGCTGTGGCATTGATGGAAAACCGATGGAGACGTCATTCAAACAGGGCTTGTAGAGGAAATGGCAGTGAGGAAGGAGAAGAGTGCTTTCTCCTCTGTTAAGTTTCTTTTCATTGCGAGTGATAGAAATCAACTCTGGCTAGTTTCAGCAAAAACAAAACTTTTGTAGGATACTGGAGTACTGCATGGAATTCAGGAATTAAAAAGTCAAGTCTGGTAAGGACAACAGAAACTGGAGCCCACCACAGCATGGTTAGAAGCATGGTTTCTAGAGCCAAACCCTGTCTGAGTCCATATCCCAGCTCTTCAGCTTGCTGCCTGTGTGATCTTGGGCCAGTTCTTACCTACTCTGTGCCTCAGTTTTCCTGTCTGAAAAATGGAGATAATTATTAAAAGAGGTAGTAACTGAAAGGGCCTGGGACAGTGGAACACAGGCATTGCATGAGGGCTGGTTAAGTTAGAACCATGGGCACTGGTACCCAACATCCCTCCCCGCCCCCCCACCTTGCCACTCCACCAGTGCCATTGCTAACGCAGCTCTGAGGACTGTTCGTCTGGGGCGAATCTGATTGGCTGAGCCTGTGTCTGGCCTCAGGTCTGCATCATGAGGTGTGGATAGGGCTCCTGTGGGCCAACCGTCTTCTTGGCTGGAGTCGACGGGGATGATGTCCTGAGTGGGGGCTTTGGTTATGAGTCGCCAGCCATGACAGACCCTTCTGAGTTAAAAAGAATGAATGGTCATAAAACATTCCATTTGAAACTAGTTTATATTAATAACCAACACTGTCAAATGCAGCTAATGGGAGTACACTTGCTTTTTTTCTGTAGAAATACCAAGACTCCTACAACTCTAATATTTGAAGAGCTTAATGAGATGCAAGTGAAATAACATATGTTCTTTTGTTAACACCAAAGGAGAAACAATTACTCAGGCAGACATTTAGCTCATAGTTAATGGGAACAAAACACTAGAAGCAAAATATGTAAAGCTGCTAATATATATACCCAGTTGACCCTTGAACTGTGTGTGTCCACTTATATGCAGATTTTTTTTCAATGCCTATTCAGTCAGTCTGCTGCATCCTGGGTTTTACATCCTCAGACTCAGTAACCCTGGATCTAAAGCAGTGTTTTCCATTCATGGTTGGGAATCTGTGGATATGGACGGCCAACTGTATGCATTAATCCAGGGGTCCTCAAACTACGGCCCGCGGGCCACATGCAAATACAAATATTGTATTTGTTCCCGTTTTGTTTTTTTACTTCAAAATAAGGTATGTGCAGTGTGCACAGGAATTTGTTCATAGTTTTTTTTTAAACTATAGTCCGGCCCTCCAACGGTCTGAGGGACAGTGAACTGGCCCCCTGTTTAAAAAGTTTGAGGACCCCTGCATTAATCTATACCATCTTACATAAGGAACTTTAGCATCCACAGATTTGGGTATCCATGCAGATCCTGGAACCAATCCCCTGAGGATACCGAGCGCTGACTGCAGAGAAGTTTGGGGAGAGTCAAAAGTCACACGTGGTTTTTGACTGTGGGGGTTGGTGCCCCAACCGTGCATTGTTCCAGGTTCAACTGTATACCAAATATTGGGCACATCATTGCACAAGGGATGCTCCCTTAATCTCATGGGTACCCTGCATCTCAGTACCCATTCGGTCTCTCAGGTGATGTGGGTTTATGCTAAGAAGGGCTCTTTATTGCACCGTGCACTAAGCTTAGCTAAAAGAGTTTATTGTCTAAAGCAGCGGTTCTCAACCTGTGGGTCGCGACCCCTTTGGCAGTCGAATGACCCTTTCACAGGGGTTGCCTAAGACCATCCTGCATATCAGATATTTACATGACGATTCATAACAGTAGCAACATTACAGTTATGAAGTAGCAACGAAAATAATTTTATGGTTGGGTCACAACATGAGGAACTGTATTTAAAGGGCCAGAAGGTTGAGAACCACTGGTCTAAAGCTTTGTGTGTTGATCTCTGCTAGAGAAACAGTTTGATTATTTCTATCCTATGTATATAAAAAAAAAAAGTCTGCTAGGCCTATGAAGAAAGAAATGACTTCCTCCCAGTCTTGGCAGCTTTGCCCTCCCTCCTTCACATCTTCCTTTAGGCATCACAGTTGCAGTAGAGGCCCAAGCAGGCTGTTACTGTGAGACCGCGGGCTCAGCTCAAGGTGTGTATGCCAGGCCTTACTTCCCAGCAGGATGACATGGGAATGAAGCCCCAGGCTGTGGGCAGGTTAGGCAGTGCTCACTGCTTCTCTCCTTTTTATTAAGCCCTTGTTCTGTCTTAATACATCTTCTCTTTTCTGTACTCAAGGCAGCGAGTGAGTGTATCATTTATCGGCTAATAAGTCGCCTGACAAGATAGCCACGGTGTACCTAATTGTTCAGTTTATTTATGTATTATTGATGAGCCCAGACTTGAACTCTGCTTCCCTCGGAGGCTGCTTGATAAATCTCTTGGCTAATCCTAAAATGCTGAATTACCTGCTGGAGCCGCATACAGGGCATTGCTTTCACTTTGTATTCCTACAGGCCCTGCCTATATATGTCAATATCTGTGTTTAACAATAAAAAGAAAGTTAAATAAATTAGGGATTTTTTTCTAAAAAATCTGCCATTAAACAAAGGAAAGAAATAACATAAGACATAATTAAAACTGTTCTTTGAGCTTTGCAAAAAGAAGGTATGAACACATTCATCACATCATTCTCTGACTCTTGAGGGTTACCCGACCTTCATTGCTCAAAGTTATTTTGAGCTGCGTGAACTAAATGCCAAGCGGTAATCTCACTTGCTTCACCGTGGTTTCAGTTGCAGCCAGTGGAACTGCGTAGCAGTGAATGAGAGTGAGGATTGGAAACCTATAAGCGATTTCTGAATCCTTGGGTAATCTTTACTAGACACCATGGCTGGGACCCTAGAGCCCAGCTCTGAAAACCAGGAGGAGTCCCCTGCTCTTTCCTGTCCTCTGATTAGCAGAACCACTTCCCCTAAGTGTGCTCGGCCCTGTTTCTCCATCAGTGAATTTAAGTGAGGACACTTAAGTGCCATGTTGAAGCAGCGTACTGATGTTTTTAAATGAGCTTATTGAAGGTCACTGAGACTAAACCATACCATTTAATATTGTAAGGATTAGTATTTGAATAATAATCAGAGCACTTAAATTATAGATCAACATATGTGGGCGTTTTTGTCCCTCACAAGATTGATAACTATTGATGAGTCATTAGATGGCCCTTTGTGCTCACAGCTCGCCCTGTACTCACAAGCAGAAGAAATGGAGGTTTTAAAAATGGAAGGGCTGCTTGCAAATGCCAAGCATGTTGGTTCTTAGTTAAAGTGCAAAGAGTGGGGAATCATTCCAAAGGCACTGGGACCCATTCACCAATTTGCAGAAAAACAGCAAGAAAAAGTGTATGTTCATTTGATCTCTTAACTACACAACCAAATTTCTTAAGAAGTTATCCCCATCCTGCCTTTTTGATATTTTGTTTATCACGGAGTTTTTAATTGTCTTAAAAATTGTGGTAATGCATGCATAACGCGACCTTTACCATCTTGATCACTTTTAGATGTACATTCACATGATTGTCCAAATAATCTCCAGGACTTTTTTTTCATCTTCCTAAACGGAAACTCTGTACCCATTAAACATCTACTTTCCATGTTCCCCTTCCCCCAGTCCCTGTCAACCCCCATTCTACTTTCTGTTTCTGTGAGTTTGATTATTTTAGATACCTTATATAAGTGGTATCACACAGTGTTTGTCTTTTTATGACTGGCATATTTCACTTCGTATGATGTCCTCAAGGTTGATCCGTGTTGTAGCAAGTGTCAGAATTTCCTTCCTTTTTTAGGCTGATTAATATCCCATTGTATGTATATACCACACTACTTACCCAATCATCTCTGGATGATTCTAGGATTTGTTCCAGCTGCTGGCTATTGTGAAAAATGCTTCTGTGAACATGGTTATACAAATATCTATTTCAGTCCCTGCTTTCAGTCCTTTGGGTAGCTACCTAGAAGTTGGATTGCCAGGTCATATGGTAATTCTATGTTTCATTTTTTGAGGAACTGCCCTGTTGTTTGCCATGGCAGCTGTACCATTTTACATTTCCACCAGGAGTGTGCAAGGGTTCTAATATCTCCACATCCTTGCAACACTTGTTATTTTCTGGCTTGGTTTGGTTGGCTTAGTATAATAGCCTCCTAATGGTGGTGAAGTGGTCTCTCATTGTAGTTTTGATTTGCATTTCTCTGGTTATTAGCAGGCTGAGCATCTTTTCATGTGCTTACTGGTCATTTGTATATCTTTTTTGGGGAAATATCTACTCAAGTCCTTTGCCCATTCTTTTAACAGGGTTGTTTGTTTTTTGTTGTTGAGTGTAAGAGTTATTTACATATTCTAGATATTAACCCCTTGTCAGATATATGAGTTACAAATACTCTCTTCCATTTGGTGGGTCGCTTTTTCACCCTGGTTCGATACTAAAATGCACAGAAGTTTTCCATTTTTATGTAGTCCAATTTATCTATTTTTTGTTGTTGTTGCCTGTGGTTTTGGTGTCATACCCAAGAAATCTTTGCCAAATCTAGTATCATGAAGCTGATCCCCATGATCGTGTTTTTTGCATTATTTTAAAAAGCTCTATTGCACTAACCTATCAGTTACCTCAACTACTCAGTTCTTTAGCACTCCCTTGGGTTTTTCTCATGAGGCAAACTGGTGTCACACTAGTAACAGCCCTAACTTTTAGGGACACTGCAATGAACCAAGTCACTCATCCATCTCTAGTGAAGGGAATTTTTCAAGTGATGGACCAAATTGCTTCCATGTGCACCTTGCCAACAAATCCAAATGGAGAATTTTTAAAATACATTCACTGCAGCTCTAGCCGGTTTGGCTCACTGGATAAAGTGTCAGCCTGGGGATTGAAGGGTCTCGGGTTTGATTCCGGTCAAGGGCATGTACCTTGGTTGCGGGCACATCCCCGGTGGGGGGTGTGCAGGAGGCAGCTGATCGATGCTTCTCTCTCATCAATGTTTCTAACTCTCTATCCCTCTCCCTTCCTCTCTGTAAAAAATCAATAAAATATATATTTTAAAAAAATACATTCACTGCATCTAATCTTCAATGTAGCACTGGGTTTATTCAGCACTGCTTACAGATGTTCAACTATGGGAGAAAATGGAGCTTATTATTTAACTGATAAATAAACTCAAAAGCATACATGAAAAAAAGAAGGGGCCCTGAGAAAAATATCACCAAAGTGGATTTAGCTTTTTGAGGTGGATTGCCTAACTATTTTCTTCATTCGACATTTATTTTTATGACCTTCTACATCTTTTTAGTGATGGACTTTAGCAGCCATCTTTGATGTCTGTAGAACTAGTAATAAAATGATTTCACTTTTACACATGAGGAACTTGCGGCTTCGAAACTTTGTCTACTTATTCAAAGTTTTATGGCATTAAAGAGGTAGAAAATAGACTTGAGCCTCAAACCTTTCACTCTCTCTGTGCCAGTGATTCTCAAAGTGTGGTTCCTGGACCAGCAGTATCACATCACCTGAGAACTTGTTAGACATGCAAATTCTCAGGCCCCTCTCCTGACCTACTGACTCAGAATCTTGAAGGCTGACCCAGTAGTCTGTGTATTAACAAATCCCATAGGGAATTCTGCTCGTGCTATGTATGGGGACCACCACTCTACACAGTGTGTATACAGGCACTGAGCTAGACACGAGTCTACAATCTCTGCTCTCAGTGAGTGTCCAGGCTAGCAGATAATGTAAGACACAAGCACACATGTTTCAGGTAGACTGTGATATCATTGTAACAGAAAAACTAATGGAGAGTTTTCTAGTTCAGCTTTGGTTTGAAGATCAGGAAAGGCTATAACAAATGATGGTTAAATGTGGATATTTGGATCTGAAGTATGACATTCCTAACAGGAACCACATGAATAAATGCAGCTACAGGGAAATGGTGAGCTCAGAGGGTATGTGGAGCAGCTCAGTTTGGCAGTGGTTCTAGCTTCACGGAGCTTAAAACAGATGACAGAGAGCTTTGGATATCAGAATAAAAAGTCTTTATTTTATTCAATTGACAGTGAGATGCCAGGGCATGTTTTGAGCAGTGGAGAGTCATGTTCAAAGCTGTAATTTATAAAATTATTCTCAAAATTATTTTGGTTGGACTTCATTAAGAGAAGACTAAGTGATGGATGGAAGGACAGTTAGAAAAGTGTGGAGCAGTCTGGACAACAGGTGATAAGCATACAGATTAGAAGTTAAGTGATGGGAATGGGTATTTCAGATCTTTAATCTGCAGGATTTGGTATGCCAGGGATAGAGAACTATCCAAAAATAACTAAGTTATGTAATTTGGTGACTAAGGACCCTAAGATATGCCATGCATGAAAACAGAGGAAGAGTTTTAGAAGGAAGAAGAGTTGAGGCTTGAACACAGTCATTTAGGGTTATGACAGATGTCTCTGTTGAAGGTGGCCAGCAGGGAATAAAACTGGAAAGGGATCATTCGTGAAAAGATATTTGAGAATCAGTGGATTCTCTGTAGAAGTGAGCTCGTTCCAGAGAAGGGGATTTGGGGAGCCATTCTCTTTGGTGGCACTCAAGGTCAGGAAAGGGAGTGGGGTCAGAGAAGAGGCTTTTGGGGGGATCAGTGTGAAAATCCAAGATTGAAAGATCCAAGAAACTGGTTGTCAGTGCTGAATGAGGGAGAGAGACTGAGAAACAAAGTATAAAGGGTGAAGATGCCAGCACAAGACTTCAGGGGTCCAGAGACAAGTGAGTAGGTGGTTGGAAAAGGCATGCAGCACTCATACCAAGTTACTCTGAAAAGGTTTGTAATCACGAAAAGGAGAGATGCAAATTAGTAACTTGAGAGAGTGCTTGAGTATAGGGAAGAATCATGGTTGCTTGTTTGAGTTTCATTTTGTTTTGTAGGAATGAAGAAGCATCTGATTCTTTTTGTAGGCAGAAGATGAGAAATAACTGTTTGAATAAATTTCCAGAGGAAGATATAACTGAGAGTGCAAGAGGACGGTGCTTCTTGAGAAGGGAGAGAAATATACCTCTGAAACCAAAAGGAAAGAATAAAATTAAAAATTTCGTTTCAAGCACAAGTTTGGAGATAGGGAGGAGGAGAATTAAAGCAGCTTATTTAGGTAGATTTTTCTGTACAGTAAGAGGATTGTCGGGGAGAGGTCAGTAGGGATTGAATATTCGAGGATCAGGAAAAAGCTTGGAATAGGCAAGGTGAGGAAGGTGATGGAAACTCAAGAAGAGTTCTCACCTACAAACATCTTTTCAGTTTTACTTCCTGATGGCTATCTTTATCAAAGAATCCTGTCAGAAGTCCAAACTGACTGTGTTCAAGGCTCAATTCTTCTTCCTTCTAAAACTGTTCCTCTATTTTTTATTAATGGCACATCTCAGGCTCCTGAGTCACTGAATCTCATAATTTAAATATCTTTCGTCTAGTTCTCTCTCCCTGGCATGCCTAGCCCTGCAGTTATAGATCTCAAATGTGCATTCCTGCTACTCCAATGCTAATCGATGTCCTTATCACTTCTCTTCCAGACTGTCGCCATACTCTTCTAACTGGTCTTCTTTCCCCAGGCTTCTCTTAATGCAACCCATCCAAGATAATTATGAAAATAATTTCTTAATTGCAGTTTTGAATCTGGTTCACCCCTGACCAAGAAAGGCTGAGCTAATTAGTGCCTAGGTAAGATTGGGAAACATGATTGCATGGTACAATTAATCAATTCAACTTCGTGATTATCTCTAACCATATCATGTGGCTTTGAAGCAGGGACTAAGAAAGCAAGATAGTGAGATTTATTTCCCCAGGATTGGGGAAGCATAAGACAAGTAGAGGGGGCAGGGGAGACAGAGATGTTAAATGAAATCGGGTAATAAAAAGAGCTTCCTTGAAATGAGCAACTCTGGAATCTAATCTGCACCTTCTTAGAGTCAATGGAACAAAGACCAGAGAGAGGTGGAGTTATTACAGGTAATTGGGTGGTGTGCACACAATGCAGTACAGATCATGTATCAGGGAAATGCATACTTTAAACCTACGTGATCTTATTAACCAATGTCACCCCCAATAAATTCAATAAAAATGAATGAGTAAATAAAGGTAATTGGAAAAGCAGATAGAAGACTCAGAAGTTGAAAAATGGGAGAAGTGGCAGGGGTGGAAGTTCTGTATCATAGGGGTGGCAGCATAATAAATGCTGAATGAATGAACGAATGAATGAATGAATGATTTTTTTCCATCGGTCAATGAGGTAATGGGAATGAGAAAGTGATGACTGCTCATTTGTACTCAATTTTAAAGAACAGGGTTGCAGGAAATAGGAGTATAGGAATAGGCTCGAGACATGTTTTAAACAGCAGAGTAATTCTTAGGCTTCACTCCCAGGGTGGACAGATTAACTGCAGCTCGTGGGCCCTGGGAGGACAGGCTCAGAAGAAGCTTAAAGGAGACAGCTGTTGAGATACTCGACTCCTGTCTTAAGACAGTTCATACGATAGGATTGAGAAGAGGGGAGACTGGCTCTAGCTCCCTCACATTTTCTTTCTCCCTTCTTCCATGCTTCTCATTCTTTTCTTTTTTTAAAAAAAATATATATTTTTTATTGATTTTTTTACAGAGAGGAAGGAAAAGGGATAGAGAGCTAAGAACATCAATGAGAGAGAAACATCGATCAGCTGCCTCCTGCACACCTCCTATTGGGGATGTGCCTACAACCAAGGTACATGCCCTTGACCGGAATCAAACCTGGGACCTTTCAGTCCGCAGGCCGACACTCTATCCACTAAGCCAAACCGGTTAGGGCCTTGCTTCTCATTTCTTACTCATAGGCTTTCACAGCTCGGAGCCTACTGCTTTTGAGTCAACAGAGGTAGACCATCTTTTTTTTTTTAACAGCTTTATTGAGGTGTCATTTACTTGCCATGAAAACCCCATGTGCTAACTGGGCAAGTAATTGATTTTTGTTAAACTTACAGTTGTATAACCATCCACAAAATTCAATTTTAGGACATTTTTGTATCATTCCTAAAAGATTCATCATGGGTTTGTCCAATCTGGATGAGAGTTTAATATAAGGGTAATAACTATATTTATTCCATGTTTACTATGATCTGACTGTTTTAAGCAGTTTATAGATACTGACTCAGTTAATCTTCACAATGACCCATGAGATAGGCACTATTGTTTTCCATTTTACAGAGAGAAAAACTGAGACATTTGTCACTTATACTAAGAAGCAGAACCAGCGTTTGAATTCAAGCATGCTTGCCCCAACGCTGTTGATCTTAGCCATCATGCCATATTGCTTTTTAATATATACTGGTCATTTGAGAAGCAGGACAAAAATAGCAATAACTATCTATGTTCTTTCTCTGTTTCACTTTATATCATCAACATGGAGTGAGAAGTACAGCTTTAGTGCAAAAATATCCATACATTTACATACATTTCCCTTAAGTAGCTGATACTGGAAATACTAAAAAAAATTATGAATAATTTTATATGGAAGAGAATGAAGTTGGAGTCTTGGCAGTTATCTGGTTCACAAATTAGATCATTGGGACAAAGAAATTCTATCTGGTGGTTTGAAATAATCTGGTATGGCTGTCCACATTCATCAGATTAATAGGATAATTGCCAATTCTCTACTTCACTTTGTGTCAACATAGCCTGAAACACAAATGGAAGTTTTTGCCCAAATGATGTAAATTTAGTCACTTGCAAACATCCCTGGTCACTAACCTAGAAAGACTGTTGGGGATAGTTGGAAGTGTTCCCAGAAATTCAGTTTCAGTACAGACCAGCACAAGAAGGATAATTGTGGTACTGCCTCTTTATGAAATCAACTACTGACATTTTAATTCATGTAAAATTCTGTATCTACTTACAGATATTTCTGGAAAGATATCATGTCAAATGAGCAGAGCGTTAAATAGGCATATCATTTCCCATAACCCTTCCCTAATGTTAATTTAAGAAAAATCCAATTAATAGTGTGGTGAGGACTACAAGTAGATGAACCAAGGGCTTTATTTTTAGCAACCGCACTTTTTGGAAGTGGATAGAGGCAGCACTGGCTGAAAGGGATCCTCTTAGCTTTCATGGTATAGACGAAGTATGTTTTTTTAAAAAGCCATCGAGGTAGCTCTTTTTCTGTGTAATACTATTGTGGTGGATGAAAGACCAAGAGTGGATGCTAATGTAAACTATGGACTTTGGGTGATAATGACCTGTCAGTGTAGATTCATGGATTGTAACAAATGCCCTGCTGTGATGTGACATGTCAGTAATGGGGAGGTTGTGCTCATGTGGGGACAGGGGTGTATGAGAACTCTCAGGACTTGGCACTCAATTTTGTGTGAACTTAAAAGTGCTCAAAAAAAAAAACCACCAAAGCTTATTTACATATTTTTTTTAAAATCTAAGCAATATGATATTTTAAAAAGCAAATCTATTAATCTATATTTTTCTATGTAGGAATGAATAGTGTTTAAATACTTACACACTGTAGGTAGTTCATTTCCTCTGATTGTCAGAGCACTGTGTGTGCATATTCCTTGCCTTATGCATTAAAGTTACTTAGCCTGTGTGAAAGGTGGGCCCCAGCAGCCCAGAGGGTGTCTGCCATTTCAACATGTGGAGGGGAACCCAGACCAACTTCTCCCAGAGTTCTGCCTTATGTAGATTTTTCTCTCCCAACACTTCTAATTGTATTCTGTTTCCACTTAGACTGAAGAGGCCCTAGGCCCCCCTCTCTCACCTCCAGTTACCCATTGGGAATATCATCTACTTTGTGAATTGCCTGGGGCCATCTCGAGTCCTATGCAGACTTCCCTTAGCTGCTCTATACACTCCTGAGAAACTTCCCTTACTGTCCACCCACCACATTCAAAGTGAATGAAACTCATAACATTATGGACCAATTAAGTGACAATTGGGGAGATAAAAATGCTGCCTAAAAACATGGAATGCATTCCAAATTATTTATTAACTAATTTTAAATTAGTAGCTCTTACTCTTTGGGAAGATTACCTAGAGAGATGACTTTATATTGTCTTAAAATATAACAATAGTTTGGGGATACAGGTTTGGTAAATAGTGTTACCCTTTCTCCCAAGCCTTATACATACGTATTACTTATCACTCTCTCAAAGAACAATATATATGCCTGTTTGATATCCAGGAAAACTGCTCAAAAAATAATGAATACTATGAACTAGATGTATAACTGCTTTTTGTTGCTATAAAGAATTGTCATTTTTAGACAGATAACATCAAGTGGAAATATTCACTGCATGAAAAACAAGGATGAGTTTCCATTTATAAAATTATAGTGCTATCTACTCAGAATACTAATGGTTCTAATGAAGATGCAGCAGCTTACAAACAAATAATTAGTTTTGCACACGAAAGGATAAGTAGAATCCTAATTAACAAATTGCTAATTTTCCTTACAGCATTTAGGTGTTAACGGTGACACGTGGCAGGTTTTATGTGTGTAGTTTGAAGAATTTATTTTGTTATTCTGTGGTTACCCAGAGTAATTGTAACTCCAAAGTTTATGTAATACAGTGTATGTTTATTTTGATTAGTGGAGTTTAAGCATGGGATGATGAGGGCTCTTTGCTTCTTGTTTTGAACATCAGACCTGAAGCACCTGGAATAGTGCTATTGGTCCTATAAGAGTTGGGCAATTACATTGCATTGTGCAAACTACTTAGGCCATATCTAAATGTTTTGTAAATAGGCCTATTAATTGATTTTAAGTTTGAGCTACTCTTATTACCCAAGTGAATCATTGCATAGTGTATTTCATCTCTCAGCCCACAGTTTGACATAAGAATGACCAAAGTATCACACTGAATCAGCGCCATAGACCAGGGTTTCTCAACCGCAGCAGTGTTGACATTGGTGCTGGATAATTGTTTTCTATGGGGCTGTCCCTGTACCTTGTAGGATGTACAGAGCATCCCTGGCTTCTACCCACTAGATACAAGTAGCACCCCGCAGTGGTGACAATCAAAAGGGAGAGAGAGAAGAATCGCCCTAAGTTGAAAACCACAGAAGATGTGGACTGCATTGTATAACCATCATAACATCACTAAGTAGAATGAGCAAAGCTATGGCCAAGCAATTGGAAAGAACAAAATTCAAATGAAAGGTTGAATCCAAAAAGATCGAAGGGAATGCTGATAACCATCTGAATAGTAGAATTGTTTAAACTACGTGGTCAATATAGTTGGCATTACAGAAACCCTTCATTGAGTTGGCCTCACACCTTAAAGAATGTTTGACTGAAAACAGTCTCCAATGACTGCTTAGGGATAAAATAGACAGAGGAGTTATGGAGAAAATGGCAGAGGCTGGAAGTTTCACTGGCTTCCCTACAAATGCATATCCACAACCCCTTCCTCTTCAACAATCCAACGGTGTGAAAATGTACTGTTTTAAAAGTACAGTTTACAATCTCCATAAAGGTTACAATATACAGGTTTTGAGAAAATACATTAACTTTTGGAACCACAAATACAAATGGATTATTACAAAGGCAGTTGCACTGCCTGAAAATGGAAGTAATGGAGCCATTGTAAAATGTGGATTTTAAATATTAGAGGTTGCCTATTTTTTTGTCATGTGTCTAAAGAGCTTTGTTGCCTAAATTATGTAGAAATGGGAATACGCACTATAATACAACTTTCTGAGGAAAGTGCGTTAGCCCTGAAGAAATGCCAACATTGTGCTGCTTTTAAAGTAAAAATCCATCTGAGATCATTTAATCTTGCTCTAATGTTTAGTTTCTATCCTATTCTAACTTCCATGCTTAAATTCTTTGTTTCAACTTTAATGTCTCAAGTAACATTGAAGGATTTCTTGGAGATAAAACTCATTGGATATATTTAAAATATGTACATTCTGCTCAGAACTACTCAGAAGGCATTTCAACCAAAAAATTCTGAAACCACTTAATCTAACATTAATATTAATTTACTTAATGGTTATAGAATATATTATGCCAGAATTTTTTCATAGCAAATATGAAATGCGCAAAAGATATTAATAATGTAATGTTTCTTACAGAAGGTGAAATGATAGGGTACAGTGTAGTAGGGATTACATCATTTCTTTGATGTGAGCATTACAAGGAACATTAACTGATTACTGAAACAGTTTAAGTCTCTATGGTTAGCTAAGGTTATGCAATTGTTGAACTAGAATAATAATTGTTATGTAGTACCATAAAATGTAATGAGCAATTGTTATCTTATGGATAACTTAATGCATAAAGCTTAAATGTATGGCAAATAAAATGCCATGGAAGACCTATCCCATCCTATATTATACTGCAATATATTTAAGTATAACATTGCATTTTTTATGCCCAAATTGTCTGAAATCTTCATTTTATGGTAATAAATTTGCCTGAAGCAATTGTAGTGAATGTGATATGCTGTAGTGTACATGGCTGGGTAATATTTTATCTAGAGAAGAGTTCAATAGTATTTTGCATTTTCAGACAACTTCTCCTGCACTTTTGTGTGGCAGTTTTTAAGATTATACCATAATAGCTGCTCCCCTATGTGATCTAAAATAATTTAAATATTAGCCAAATAAAAAGTATATCAGGAGAAAAATATTTTGTACACACACACATAGTAAATAAGTATGTGCATAGTTAAAAGACAGGTGTGTACATATTTACATGCACATACATACACGCATGATGCTCTACAAACTTTTCATTTACTTAGTCATTACACTGCTATTTTCTTTTACGCATTCCATTGCTTTTCACTTATCTAATATTTAAAGTAGGACTCTGCATTTACATATATAGCGATAAAAAAATAAGGTCTGTGTATCGTTTTCCATATTAAAGACTCTTTCTCCGGCTAATTTAAGGCACTTTGAGACTGATTCTTTCCACTACTTTCTGCCTATTGTTCTTTCCAATTAATAATGGAAATATTCAAATAAACTTGCCATGAGGGGGAAGTACCACAGTTTCCAGAATGTAGCACAGGGTTTATGTGTTTAGTGCTTTACAATTTACAAATTCTTTTGCATGTCTCATTTGAATCTGAAATAACTGTATTTAGAAAGTATAATTCTTTTTTTAAAATCCTCACCCAATGATATCTTTTTCCATTGATTTTTCTAGAGAGTGGAAGGGAGGGAGGAGGGGGGAGAAGAGAGAGAGAGAGAGAGAGAGAGAGAGAGAGAGAGAGAGAGAAGACATTGACATGAGAGAGACACTTCGATTGGTTGCCTCCCATATGTGCCCCGACCACAGCAGAGATCGAACCTCGAACCTGCAACCAAGGTATGTGAGCCGACGCTCTAACCACTTAGCACCACCAGCCAGGGCAGAGTGTATAATTCTTCCTTTTATTTCCAAGACCAGTCTGCTAGGAAGGTCAGAATCAAGACTCTTATTTGGGTCTTCTTATTTCAAACCCACTCCATGATGGAATCTCTCCTAAATTCTGCCCTATTCTGCCATACCTACATGGGAGGCTCTGACTTAGTCACAAACCACATGGGAAAAGGAAGGAATGAATTACACCGCGTCTGCCAACCCAGTGGGCTTTTCATTAGCTGGATAGTATAGAGTTGGAGATGATTCAGACAGCAAAATGTTCAGCAGCAGGTTGACGTCAGTGTGAAAACATAAACCAGCTTGGTCTGGAGCCGCATGGGCACTGACTGCTTTCGGGGACTGGACTGGCCTCCTTGGTACCATGAAGCTTTCAGCTCTCACCTCGGCTCTCATACAATGAGCTTCTTTTCAAACTAGTCAGACTAGAGTGACTAGAGAAATCTCGGTCCCTGTAGAACAGGAAGAGATGGAAACCTAGAGTGTGGACTGGTTTATGGAGGCTTTTGCCCGCTTCCCTCGGAGGATCAGTTATTTCCATGGACAGAAATTGATCTGGAACTGAAAGCACAGGGAATAAATGCTCCTGCAGAATAATTAAATGGTGAGGTATCTGAAATGCCTTTAGTTCTCCCCCAATACTGCACTGGGTTGATTTCATCATTTAATGTTGCTCAGTAAGTAATATGTGCGAGGCATAGCTCAGTGCGGGGACAGACAAATAAACAGGCAAGTCCCTGCCCTCAAAGAGCTCACAGTCCAGTGTAGGAGAGAAGCTGCACAGCAGTGGCGCTGCAAGGAGCTTCAGGCTGCACCGAGCACCAGATGCCACGAGAACTCTCACAGGCACAGAGACCACATCATCGGTGAGGTCAGGCAAGGCTCACCTTCTGGCGGGCAGCTTCTCCTTGGCTGGGCAAGTCCTCGTTTAGGCCTGTCGTCCAACCCTAATCCGTAGCACTAGCTCCTTTCACTCTCAGAAGTGTTCCAGGTTGGTTGACACAGTCTGTGATAGCGGTTCTCAACCTGTGGGTCGCGACCCCTTTGGCGGTCGAATGACCCTTTCACAGGGGTCGCCTAAGACCATCCTGCATATCAGATATTTACATTACGATTCATAACAGTAGCAACATTACAGTTATGAAGTAGCAACGAAAATAATTTTATGGTTGGGTCACCACATGAGGAACTGTATTTAAAGGGCCAGAAGGTTGAGAACCACTGATTTATGACTAGGAGATAGGGAGGGAAATAACAGAGTAGGAGGTGAAAGGTGCACAGTTAGAGGAGATGGTGGGAAAGAATAAAGGCAGGGATTTTTTTCTTGGGGGGTGGGGCATGTGAAAATCATTAAGCGTTGGTGAAATGTAGAGGAACAAACAATACAGAGAGGAGTGATGTTAAGAATATTGAACATCTGGTATGGCACTAGCCCTGGCTGGTTAGCGACACCAGCCATGAACGAGGGGTACACAGTTGTTCACATCAGGAAGGGCCTTACGTTCTAAGGATGTTGGAATTTACCTTGAAACCATAGGGAGCACTGAAGGATTTTAAGCAGTGGAGGAAAAGAAAACTAGTTTATTGGACAAAGACTGGTTTCGTCTAGGTCAGTGGTCGGCAAACTCATTAGTCAACAGAGGCAAATATCAACAGTACAACGATTTAAATTTCTTTTGAGAGCCAAATTTTTTAAACTTAAACTATATAGGTAGGTACATTGTTATTAACTTAATTAGGGTACTCCTAAGGCTTAGGAAGAGCCACACTCAAGGGGCCAAAAAGCTGCATGTTAGGCGCAGTTTGCTGACCACTGGTCTAGGTCACCAAGCAGTAAAGAGAAAAAAAGGACTTGCTCTGAGTATCTGCTAGACATGTGTGTTATCCTAGGTGCCTCTCATGTAGGTCTGGCCCTCATGACAATCCTGTAATAGGGCCATTGAGGTTCACAGAGGCCAGATCTTCCCAAGTTCCACAGCTGAGAGGCAGGGATGGATCTCAAACCTACTCTGAATCACTCGACTACATGGTCTCTCCAACACACCTTCTGCATCTGCTGAGGACTGCTCCGGTCCAGTTAGAGTGGGCGATGGCATAGTGTATGTGCTTACAGTGGTACCCATTGTCCTTAGGGGGGAGGGATAGTCACTAAAATAATAGAACGAAGTCAGATGGCCTGGTAGTCATTGAATATGTTATGATATTCACTAATTCTACTTTGGGATATCTAAGTTTTGCATGTTGATTGATCTCCTTCTTTTGCAAGGATTTGTTTTCTTAGCAGATATCTTATTAGGTGCTTTTCTGCCATCAGACAAACCTGGAATTGAGGCTTTGTGCTACCCCTTCCAAGTGACTTAATTCTTTAAGCTTCAGCCTTCTTATTGGTAAAAGGACACAAATACTGCCTCGAAGGTTGCTGTAGGTTAAATTGAGTCAATGCATGTGTATACCTGACACACAGTAAATATTCAAGAAATGTTGTTGCTATCACTGAGACTGAGACCTGGTACACAGTAGGTGCGATGTGAGCATTTGTTAAATGAATGAATGAATGAATGAATGAATGAGTAAATGAATCATTTAATCTGTAAATGTGTCACTTACCATTGATTTTGATATAACAGCAAGACCATGCTAGATGGCACACCCCTGAGAGTACTATTCTCTCAAATTTTCAGCAAAAGAGCATCATCTGGTGTCATTCTAGAAAGTAAAATAGAGGAAACCAATCACCCCTCACGTGCAGTCTAAATAAGGCTTTCAGTAGAAATGGGCACACTGTTTTCAGCAACAAGACTTGTAGTTTCAGCTCCAACGTGTTCCTGGCAGCACATGCTGAAAAGGACGTTGTCAAAAGGGCTGAAGAAGTATTTGGGAGAATACTCTCCCCACCCCGTACTCCCCAAAAAGTCAAATGGAAGTGGGAGAATGAGGGAGAGTTAGAACTGCTATAAGCAAGGAGACAATAAAAAGAAACTGTAGAGTTGAAATTTATCAATATGTGGAATGCATGTGCCTCGGGGCGGGGACATCTTATGCAGGAAGCCTTAAGCCAAAGCAAGGAAAAATGATCCATAACCATCATAAAAATGTGGGCTAATTCAGCAGGGGAAGACACATGAAATCACTGTTTTAAAAAGAGACTAAAAAAGGAGCAAAATAGATGTTACTCTATAGTATTTGAAGGTGTTAAAGAAAAGCCAAAAATTATACTTTTTAATGAACAAATAAATGGAATGGAGTTTCAAGGCTCTTAAAGTGAAAGACAATGCCAGCAGAACTCTTCTTCCTTCTACGTGGACAAACCCACGCTGAATGCCTGGATTTCTTCCTGCTATTTAATCCACTTATTTAAAATGTCATTAGCTTTTCATTTAGAAAACAAACTGTCTGGGACCTGAAAAAAATAAATGTCAAATCTGATCTCACAAAGGAAATGGAGTAGATCTAGACAGAACCACTTGTATTTCTAAGTGGTCAGGTTCATTCTGAACTTGACCAAAATATATTTCAACACCTGTCCTGTCCTGTTACTATCAAAAGGCTATTCATGTAACATTATTGTTATATATAGTCGCAATCTTATCTTCTGAGTAATCATAATAGGGAAGTGAGAATCTCCATCTTAATATCTCTGTACCTTTCTTTTTGTAGGTAGGTACTACCATTTTAATCTCAAAATTACTTAAGAGTTGTGTGTCCTCAAACCTTTTAAAGTATTTTTTATCCCACCCAGTTGTGGCCTAACCAGTCTAATTCTAACTCCTCTTTTTTAGATATCTGCCATTCAAATTGAATAGCATTTTCAATGCTTTGAACTTCTGCTAGTCTCTTCCATATTTTTGGTTTTGAGGTTCCCAGAACAGAACATGCTTTTCCAGACCTTACATGTGTAGAGAAACATTCTCACCTTTTTCTCTACATGTCAGGAACTAAGAAATGTTCACTGTTCTTAAGAGGGAATACTAGCAATGAAAGAACTACCCCCCACCCCTACCAAGAGAAGTAATGTCTTTCTTACTTTCCATTCCACTTCTATGCAGGATTTACTACCATGGTAAGTGAGGTGAGAACTGATATAATGTGCAAATAGTGAGCTTAGGTAAGGCTTGCCAGTGAGTTTGAACGTACTCCTCAAATTCTTCCTTTACTAGGTGGACTCAGAAAAATTTGTCTAAAACATGACAACTCAAAGAAATGTTCTGAATCAATAATTTGAAACAACATTGAATTTCAACTATATAATATAGTTTTACAGCTTTATAATTTGTAGAAACTTGCAAATTAGTGGAAAATTCATTTCCAAAACAAGGCTCCTATGTGGGATCAGAAATCATAGCTCCCGGTTTTCCAACCTCAGACACCTACCTTGTGGAGGCCTTTCAGTAAAAACCAAAGGTGTGTTTTATGCGAGTTTTGATTTGATTATACTTATTTCCATTCGATTTACTAGAGTCAATTTGGAGTGATTGCTTTTACCCATACATTCTTTTCTTTCTTAAATAATGCATAATGAAAATGAGTTGCTTTCTGTTGGAATCTTGGGGTTCATGAAGGTTTCTAGAACCTAGCTTCTATTTTCTTGAAACTGTTGTTTTTCATGATATAAGAAAATCCTAGTTCTATTTATTATTGTTTTATATGTTTGTTTCTATCCTTGCACAATAGAATTAATGATTCTTAAAAATAATATAATAAAAGCAGAACAAGGAGGGGATGAGATTAGTGTAGCATTGCAGTTAAGAGTGCTGTCACACTGTCTTAGTCCAAGTTACCCAGAAAGCAGAGCCTGTAGTGAAAGCTGGCATGTTAGCACTGGGGTGCAAGCCCAGGAAAACAGGAGTGAGGGAGCAAGGAAGAGAGCAGGGAGGCAGGGACAGCCAAACAGAAGGCACGTGTGTGTGTGTGTGTGTGTGTGTGTGTGTGTGTGTGTGTGTGTTTAATAAATATATTTTTATTGATTTCAGAGAGGAAGGGAAAGGGAGAGAGAGATAGAAACATCAGTGATGAGAAAGCATCATTGATTGGCTATCTCCAGCATGCCCCACACTGGGGATCGAGCTCACAACCTGGGTCTGTGCTCTAACCAGGAATAGAACCATGACCCCTTGGGTCATCAGCCAACACTCAACCACTGAGCCATGCTGGCTGGGCAAAGAAGGCACATGCTTCCACACTGCCACAGCTTTGCAACTAGACTTCTCTAAAGAGTCCTCAGGTGCCCTAACTGGTTTGGCTCAGGGGATATGGCATTGGCCTGCAGACTGAAGGGTCCCTGGTTCAATTCCAGTCAAGGGCACATAACAGGTTGTGGGCTCGATCCCCAGTAGGGGGCGTGCAGGAGGCAGCCAATCAATGATTCTCTCATCATTGATATTTCTATCTCTCCCTCTCTCTTCCTCTCTGAAATCAATAAAAACATATTTTTTTAAAAAGAGTCCTCAGGCAATGCTTGGGCCAGGGCTTGCCAAAGGGCCATATTTCCTTGGAGTGTGTCTGGGGCTGCATGACCGTGGGAACGATGAAAGTCATTCCTAGAAGCAAAGGCCAGTGGCCAAGGCCTGAGGGTCAGACAGGCTGACACGACCTGTGACTGGATCTGTCTCAGACAACTTACTTAACCTCTTTGTGTCTCAGCTTTGGCACCTGTGAAATGGGAGTAGTAACAGTCTAGTTTTTCTATTTATTTTTACAAGACTGTTCTGAAAACGAAATGCCATAGTATATTTAATGCAATTAGAAAGTGCCTGCAAAGGTTAAAACTGTTTTGAATCATAATAGCGGTGTTATCCTAACGTGGAGCCTATAAGGTGACTACTTAAAAGGTTACAGTGTTCATTTTGAGTTAAGAAGTTTAGTGTGTTTGTTTACAAAGCAAACTAACAAATATTGCATTTCAGCCATACCCTTAGCAACAGAGGGATAATGCTGTTAACGACTCTTTGAGTCACGCCACTGAGTTTGAGCATAGGACAGCACTTGCGAGTACAGATTCAAGATACATGCATAGCATTATTACTGAACATTTCAGTTCTCAAAGTTAACAAAGGAAATATGATATGCAATTTCCCCCCAAATAAGTGCAAAAATAGGACAAAAATTAGAATATAAATTCAGTTCCAAACAGAGGCCAGATTCTGAGTTGCGGTTATGATATTCTAGTTGTGGGTAGTGTAGGATTTCTCCCCTTCCGGTGGCCAAGCTTACAAGCCACCAAGCTATGCCCAGAGGACATGTCCTCTCCATGCATTCAGATCTTCTGCAGAGTGTTTACCACTCAAGTTCAAGTGACAGGAGCTCAGCTGAGAGGGGTTTCTCTTTCCTAGTCCAGCTCGGTGTGCTCCCAGGTTGTAATGCACATCCATTCACAGCACTGATAGCCTAATTCTGCTTTCGTGTCCTTGGATATCGATAGCCTGCACACGGCTAGTCCGCTGCCTTGCCCTGCCAGCCACTTTTCTGGCCCACTGTGCTCAGTCAGTACTTGTTTCATTCTACCCGGCTTGGCTTGCAGACTGTCTTAGACCATTGAGTGAACAAGTTCAGCCTTGAAGCGGGAAGATAAACACCTATTCTCTCTCTAGTGTCTCCTGACCTTTTTCGTTGCGAAGGGCAGGATGCGTAGTGGAGCAGGGGTGCACCTTGCTCTGCTTTTGTTGGCTACATTACCATTGGATATGGTAGCATCGGTTACTACGGGTGTCAGCTGCCTGATAACTGTGCTCAGGGTACATTATCTCCCTTCACATCGTGCTCACAACGCCTTGCTCTACACAGAATAGCACAAGTCTTTGACTTCATGGCCCAAACTGAAGTTATTTCTTCCATTACAAAAAAAAAAGAAAGAAAAAGAAAAATTCGATGACTTGTAGTCTTATATTGAGCCAAGCAATACAAAAATGGATATTTTATTTTCAGACTATTACCCTCTCTTATAATGATTTATTATAATGCCTCTTCTAAGAAATGTCAAATTAACTCCCTATTATAAGCATTTCCATTTTTAGCTCTTTTTAAAAAATCAAAGTATCAAATATTCCTTCAGGAAAAATCAGAAATGTAAGGTTTCCCTTTTATAGGCCCTACAATGTGGTACTGTTTCAAGCATTCCATGAGCTCCCACACACCCGACTCTCCCCAGTAGCAGTTTTCTGGTTTTCTTCTAATGGTTTCCTTAAAAAGATCCCATTTCCTGTCCCGGCACTAATGATTGATTTACACTTCACATTCTATCTTTGATTTTTCTTGTTTTAGTGGTTTCGGTAGCCTAATGTTGCCCATTTTTGCTCATCATTCACTATGTTCAGACAGTGTTGGATGTCTGCTCTCGGTTTTTAAATAGAAGAAATAATAACTACCTAGTTTGAAAAGCTCTTTGGGATTATGGGTTTGGTTAATATCCTCTAAAAACAATTTCAAAAAACTGTAGTAGAAGATTATAAATGACTTTTTATGTGATTGCATCCCCTGGTGCTTTGAAATAAAAACACAATAAAGAGTATAAAAGCGCTTGGTCAGAAAGGCTAATCCTGAGTGGATGCCATTTACATTTAGATTCAAATAAGTCAGCCTATTTATTTTTTCAAACTTTGCTTCAGGTTTTAAATTGAGAAAACATGGAAATTAAAAGTCCTAGTATGCTTAGGTACATTTGGAAAAGTTAAAATGCCTAAATTCAGTTGACTCTAAGAATAATAACTGTGATAACCATAAAGAATAAGGAAATGTAGTTAGTAATTTTTAATAAAACAATGTTTGCAACAATTATTATTAAGGTTCATCTAATATGTGGTCCAGGTAAAATAAAGTGGGGTCATTGATGTAATAATGCAAATGCTGTGCCTTCAAGACGATGGGGTTTGCAAACAAGCCATTCCCAAATAGTCGTAGAGCCTGATTCCCCACTGTTTATGAGTGATGGAGGATGAAGCAGTATGTCAGCGTGGACAACTCTTCTACTGGAAATCCAGACCTTTATTCTATTCACAGATGGACCACGTGGCCAATAAAAGTCTGTTTCTTTCTGTCATAACATGAGGAGTTCAGCTACAATGCCTTCAGAGACCTTTCCAAGTCCAAAATTCTAAGACTCTATTGCACTATATAGCTCTACTTCAAATGACAGCATGATATGCCCCCGTGCCACAGTTTGCATCCTAAGAATGTTGCATCAGCATGAGGCCTGTCGAGATCCCTGGAACCAGCTCCTGGACAGGGTGGGATTGGGTGCAGATGTGAAAAGTACAATGATGACATTCACCTGACAAGGTCTATGTGGGGAGGGGTTGGTCCCCTAGAATCTTGGCTTATTCTTCCTGAGTCCAAGAGTGTGTCCCACCACAAGGGGTACGGACAGGCCTGTCTGACACACATCCGTGGTTTAGTTTGTGTGTCAGAAGCAGGCATACACTCATTTAGATCTGGATTTCTTGATTCTAGGCCAATCTATATGTTTTATACTTAAATAAAAATCTTGAGGAGGAAGTGAATCTAGCATTTGAGCTTTTTCTGTACATTATTTTTTTTCTTTTTAAAAGCATGCACTCCTATAGCAACCAATTTTAATTCATGGTAAAACTTTGAGTTGACTCCATTTAAAATCGTTCAAACCCTTCTCTGAAAGCCTGATTTTCTTCTTCTAAGTCACTGATTTTTCTGGGAAGGCAATCTGTTTAATCAATCAAATATTAAATTTTTGTTAACTAGACATTTTTTGAGGACTTTGTATGTGCTGCCCCTCAGATACAGAGGCACTAAAGATCACTAAGATGTGTCCTGTCCCCTGTGGTAGCTCACAGCCAGTGGAGTTAGTCCCCTAACAACAAGACCTGTCTGGAACCAGAGGACTGCCTACAGGACACCAGAGCTCAGCCCTGACTAAGGGGAGTTGAGGGATGGAAGGAGAATTCAACAAGTAAAAGGGCAGGGAGGCGTTCTGAATGAAGAGGCGTTGTGAATGCATGGGGGATGCACCAAGGCACAGGGAGTGGACTCTGAGACCACAGACTCTCATGGCAAAATCACATGGCTTCTTCTCCCCTAAAGAAAACAATAGCATGAAATACATGCCATCTCTTATGTGTTTCTACATTGTATGTCCTCCAGAAATAAGCTTTTGGAACAGTCATGAATATCTTGAGAAGGAATAGAGGAAGCCACCTGTATTAGTCACGTTCACCAGAGAAACAGAACCAACAGGATTTATATACTAGTAGACAAGGAAAGGGATTTATTATAAGGAATCCTCTCATGCAGTTATGGAGGCTGAGAAGCCCCACGATCTGTAGTGGGGAAGCTGGAGACCCAGGAAAGCCAATGGTTTAGTTCCAGTACAGACGCTGTCAGGCTTGAGACCCAAGAAGAGCTGATATTTCGGTTTGAGTCTGAAGGCAGAAAAAGATGAATATCCCAGATCAACAGTCACGCTGGAGTTGTTTCCTCTTTCTCTCATAATGATCAGCATTTTTGTTCTATTCAGGCCTTTAACTGATTAGAGAGGGCAATCTTCTCTACTCAGTCTTCCAATTCAAATGTTAATGTCACCCCATACCCTCACAGACACATTGAGAATAATATTTGACCAAATATCTGGGCACATGTGGCCCAGTCAAGTAGACATACAATTAATGATCATACCATGTCTCGGTTTTTTTAGGGTTAATTGGAAAGCATCCAGGGACATTCTACCAACCTGATTATTAAATTGGCGGCTCACCAAGGCTCATGGGGTTTTTTATTGTTTCTTAAATTTTTAAATGTATTGGGGTGACATGGGTTAGGTTTTAAGTGTATGATTCTATAATATGTTGTCTGTATATTGCATTGTGTGTTCATCACCCAAAGTCAAAGCTCCTTCTGTCACCATATATTTGACACCCTTTATCTTTTACTACCTCCCCCCACACCCCTTCCCCCCTGGTAACCACCATACTTTGGTCTGTCTCTATGAGTTTTTGTCTTATTTGTTCATTTTTTGTTTTCAGTTTTATATCCCACAAATGAGTGAAATCATATGGTTCCTGACTCTTTCCATCTGACTTATTTTGCTTAGAATAATATTCTCAAAATCCCTCTCTCGTCGCAAATGACAATATTTTATTACTTATGGCTTATTAGTATTTCATTGTATATATGTACCCCATTTTCCTTATCTGATCCCCTATCAAAGGATACTTCAATTGTTTTCAGGTATTGGCCACCATGAATAATGCTGCAATGAATAATACTACATTTATCTTGCTGGGTCATATGCTAACTCTTATCTTAATTTTTTGAGAAACCTCCATACTGTTTTCATAGTGGCTATACCAGTTCACATTCCCACCAGCAGTGAATGAGAATTTCTTTTTTTCCACAACCTCTACAACAATTGCTATTACATGTCTTGCTGATAATAGCCATTCTAACAGGTGTGAGGTTGTATCTCATTGTAGTTGTGTGTTTTTTTAAATTCTCATCCAAGGTTATGTCTTTATTGGTTTTAGAGAGAGAGAAAGGGGGTGGAGAGAGAGAAAGAGAGAGAGAGAGAGAGAGAGAGAGAGTCACCAATGTGAGAAACATCGGTTGGTTGTCTCCATACACACCCCAACCAGGTATTGAACCCGCAATCTAGGTATGTGACATGAACAGGAATCAAATCCGCAACCTTTGGTGTCCAGGATAACACTTCAAATGACTGAGCCACCTGGCCAGGCCCATTGTAGTTTTGATTTGCATTTCCCTAATAACTAGTGAAGCTGAGAATCTTTTCATATATCTGTTGGTCATATGTATCTCTTCTTAGGAAAAGTGTCTGTTCAGGTCACTGCCCATTTTTAAAATGGATTGTTTGTTTTCTTTTTTTAAAATATATTTTATTGATTTTTTACAGAGAGGAAGGGAGAGGGATAGAGAGTTAGAAACATCGATGAGAGAGAAACATCGATCAGCTGCCTCCTGCACACTCCCTACTGGGTATGTGCCCGCAACCAAGGTACATGTCCTTGACCGGAATCAAACCTGGGACTCTTGAGTCCGCAGGCCGATGCTCTATCCACTGAGCCAAACCAGTTAGGGCCTTGTGTTGAATTATTTAGATTTTTTGCATATTAATCCCTTATTGAAGGTGTTGTTTGCAAATATCTTCTCCCATTCATTTCATTGCATTTTTATTTTGTTGATGATTTCTTTTGCTGTGTAGAAGATATTTACTTCAATATTGCCCCATTCATTTATTCTTGCTTTTACTTTCCTTGCCTTTGAAGTCAAATTAATAAAATCCTCTCTAAGACCAAGGTCCATAAGTTAATTACCTATGTTTTCTTCCATGTAATTTATTGTTTCAGGTTTTGTATTTAGGTCTTTGATCTATTTTGAGTTAATTTTTGTATATGGTGACAAATAGCAGTCTAGTTTCATTTTTTTGCATGTGGCTTTTCAATTTCCCCAGCACCATTTATTAAAAGGCTTTCTTTTCCTATTTTATGTTTTTGGCTCCTTTGTCAAAAAATATTTGCTCACATACATGTGAGTTTATTTCTGGGCTCTCAATTCTGTTTCATTGGTCTGTGTGTCTTATTTTTTTCTGCCAGTACCATGCTGTTTTTATTATTGTCGCTTTGTAATATAACTTGAAGTCAGGGAGTATGATACTTTCCGCTTGGTTCTTTGAGGATCATGTTTTTTGTAAGTCTCACAATTCATAGACATTCTGGACAATATTTCAACATCATTGAGATATTGCCAATGACCTGCTTTGATAATTTTTGACACTTTCAGAATTGATACTTAATTCATCATTATGATTCAGACTATATTTATATGTTCTGGAGGTTTAGCGCATATTCTAGAAAGCCAGGCTGCCTGGCTTTAAATCCTAGACCTGCCTTTTAAGAGCTTGTAACCATAGGCATCTAGCTTAAATTCTTTGCCTCTCTATCTGAAATTGTAAAATGTAGGTAATAATAATAATACCTAAATCATGGTTTTTATGAAGATTGAATCAAATATGCATCAGTGAATGTAAAGAGACAGGTGGATGATGGGGATATAGAATCTATTCAATAAAATAGTTATGCCTATAGCAACTTAAATTTTATTTTAAAATGCTGTTTCAGCCTTGGCTCAATATTACTTAAGCATTGGTACTTTGTGAGTAAAGAGTCCTTATCAAGAGCAGTATATTAAATATGCTTAATTAGCATACATTTTGGATAGACTAAAACCAAAACTCCAAAGCCTTAGTTGGCTTGAAAACGACACCAGATTTAGCAAATGAGTTAGAGAAGATGAAATAGAAAGTAACACATTTATAGAATATGCATAGGCAGTGGAGTATTTGATTCACTTCACTACTTCTGTGCAATTTAGTTTGTTATAGTCAGAGCAACTGTCCATATTTTAAATGGTTCTTTGGCATCTTAGCATTAAAAACATTTGCAAACAAACCAACAGTGGGTGGGGGTGGAGGAATGCTAAAGGATGCTTTATCAGGATTTGAGTTGTCAGGAATAACAGGCCGATTGACTGGGGCTACGACCATCTCTGGGTGGAAGGTGATCGGTCACCTGACTGATGGAAAAGCAGCCTTGGGTAAGTCACTGGGACTCAGGGCTCTTGAGCCAGATGACAAAGCCACCAACATGTCCAGCTCGTCTTTTCTTCGTGTGCTGTTTCTTATTTGCCTTAACAGCCACGTCATTCAATTAGTGGTTTCATATCTGTTTGGATAAGTTTGTTCACATAACATGAAATATATTTGCAGGGTGATGGGTGGAGAAATGTTTAGTTCTTTGAACTTAACTTCATGAGTGCTTCAGTGTCCTCAGGGCAGCCTTTACTCAGACAGCTGATGCTGATGTGAATCTCCAGGCACCCACTGCTGCTGACTACAGTTCACAGGCTTTGGTGTGTCCCCGGAGTTTGGACAACCCTCTTGGGCTACTAGCTGATAGGTGATGAAATGCAATATCTAGAACACAATTTTTTTTTAATTTTGATGGCATATAACGTATGTCCATATTACTTTGTGTTTGCACCTCCATCAATAACACTTTTCTGCCCTAAAAAGTAATTTTTTCAGATTTTCGCATTCCCCTGTCTGAAATTATTCTGCCTATGAAAGTATTTTCATTCTCGGCTCTTTGAAGCTGGCTGTATTAGTCCGTTTGATTAATTCCTTGGGAAAATTTTTCCTTGAACGAAAAAAAGGAATGCCTTGCCCATTTATCAAGTGACTAAAGATAGCTGAGGATTAAGTCTGAATGGAGTGATTACTGCTTTCAAAAACCTAAATGATGGAAAGTATGTTGTTGTTATTGCTCTTGCTTAAACAGTTGCCTCGTTCCGCAGTGCCCCGCCTGGTGAATTTCCACCTCCCATCTTGTTCCTAACTTGTAAACTTGTGTATGAGTTTCTATGCATTCGTAATACTTACATTTATTTATTCTGCCTTTGAAAAACTTCTGAGAGGGAAATTTAAGAATCGAGCCTGTATATTCTTATTGTTATTTATTATTATCATTCTTAGCTATGGATGTAGCAGCACATGCTTTTTTCAAATATTATTATCAAGTTAAAAATTTTAATCATAAAGCTATTGTGATGAAGCCAGTGTTAGTCTATTATGAAAACTCTGCGATTTTTCATTTTTGAGAGCTAAACCCAGAATGCATTGAGCTGTGCCTTAGTTTATTTTCCATTATCTTTCCACCACCCCCCTCCCACCCCAGAAATCATGCCATTCATTTAATACTTCATTACAACTGAACTGCAATATGTATACAGGGTATGCAAAATGAGCCATTCTGTTTTAAAACAGATTGCAGATGAAAGGAAACCATTCATTTCTTGCTTGCTTGCTGTAATTACTAGAGCACTAATTACTCCAAATCACTGACATCCAGGGTCAGGAAGATGACAACAGAAACATCAAAGAAAAGATGTGGCTCACTCACGAGGACAGCTTTTCCATATTCCCAACCACAGTATTTTTTTTTTATGGCGACTGTTTACCATGGTAGCTTGGAGTTTCCAGTTTGATGGTGAAAAACAAACAAACAAACAAAAAGCCCTGCACACAGTCAAGATTGCTGAATGTTTACTATTATTTCATTCGCAGTTTGACGGTGAGAACATGTATATGAGCATGACAGAGCCGAGCCAGGACTACGTGCCAGCCAGCCAGGTGGGTTAATTAATCTTCTCTGCCTTGTTTCAAATTGTAATTAAACAAATTCAAAGAGTTGCATTGCAAATGAGTAGCACTATCAGTAACTGCCGCAATCAGGAATAATCATAATTTATAAACAAAGCATTTAAGCCTTGTTTCCAGTTAATGAGATAGAGCTGATAAAACACCAGAGTTGGCATTTGTTGAAAGATACTACCTTGTTTCCCCTCCAGAACGGCAAGCAGCTGTTTTGCCAGCATGATCTTCCCTAAACAGTTGTTTTACCTTTAGGAAATAAAGTCTTTACAGGTGCAGGTTATGTGTGCTTCTGACTAGAGACAAGTTAATCATTTTAAGCTACACATGTCACAAATAGCTTTAATTATCTGCTGTTGGGGCAAGAAAATGGTATATTTATAACCAAAATTGCATGGCCGATGAGCACTATATGGCTGCTTTCAGAACCTACGGGGTGGGTACTTTCAAGCCAAAATGCATGATGTGATTAAAATCTATCAAGGGCACGTTTGTATCCATTTCACTGGGAATGATTGACACAATATTTAATCATGAGAAGTGACAACAAAAAGTCCAAAGAAAATGTAAATGGATACATTTATAAAAGTCAATGCTTGGCTATTTATTTTTAGATACTTAAGACCAGGCCCTTCACTCCAGCAAGGGCATTTAAAGCAAAAATTATAACTGCCCTAGTGCCAGTATAACATAATATGTGCCAGTATAACATAATATGTAAGAACATTGTAAGCAAAAATGAATGAATGAATGAATGAAAGTGAGGGTGAGTTCATAGGAGCATTTGGGGCACTTGAATGTATTTTTTTCCTAGAAGACTATAAAACCATGGTAGCTTGGAGTTTCCTGTAACAGTGACTATGGTGGAAACTCTAACATAGAACTGTAGTTTTCAATACCTACATAACTACTCAAATAGATTTGTTCATGGGAGGGGTAGGGGCAGAGGGGATTAGAAAACTTCTGTTGTTCTTCGTGGTGGTTGTTAGTGAGTTAAATCTAATGTATATGTAAAGGGTGCACTCTGTGGGGCTTTGAAATTTCCCTAAGAACAAAATGTCTTGTGTTTAACTCAAAACAGAGGCAGGCCTGCCTCTGCGTGAACTTTGCATTTAGAAGTCATTATGATCACTGCCTCCTCTGGCAGACATTCTAGAAACCACACTATATTGTTCAGACGAGAAGGTCATGGTGAAGTTCAAAGATCCAGACAACATTTTCTTCCATTCAACCGAGTTGCTCACACTCAGAATACCTTTGGAAGGCCGAGCTTTGCATTTAAAATTCTTACTGAACTGAATTCATTCGGCTAAGTAGCCTCCCAGATCCATAGGTGGTTCAGAATAGGACTGTTTGATTAAAAAATGAAAAATGTTACTATTAATTTTCTTCTAACCATCAATCCCAAAACTGTACTGACAAGTTTAGTATTACTATTAGATTAGAGCAACCCAGTATCATCTCTTTGGTGCCTTTAGGGTTTTGAAGTGTAAGGGCTAATTGAATTTGTTTGAAACAGTAGAAACACAAACTCAATAAATGATTGCGGTTATAAAGCAGCTGCTCCCTCTCAGAGAATCATTATGTCCTTCTTAAAGACTTTTGGATAAAGGATTAGAAATTCAAAGCATATACATCACAACAGCTTGGGTCCTTAGATTTTTAAATTCAAGTACAGCAGATAATATTAAGCCCTGGCTAAAAGCAAACAGCTAACAATATTTTTCTTAACATTTCAGTCAGGAGTTACTAAGAATGTAAAATTTATGAAGGAGTAAAGAGCTCCAAATACTTTGTTTTTGTAAGATATGGCAGGTTTGTGTGCCAGAATCAAACTATTTTTTAATAATGTATCATACATGAAAACGTTTTTAGAATGTACTGCTTTTTAAAAATAGACTAATATAAGATAATACAAACTTGGGGGGGGGGAGGATAAATTTTACAAATTATACAAGTTCAATGGCCTTAGCTAAATTTTGCACTTAGCATTTCTTTTGTTTACTGTAATATAGTGTGGTCAAGAATCCATTACCTGGTATTCTTTTAGGGACTTTTAATCAATTTACCCCTTTCAGCAACCATAAATAAGATTTTAGTCATCCTGAAGGGAAAAAAAAAACTTTTGTTCTTTTTTCCTACATAACATCAAACATCTGCATAGTTTAGTAATCCAAGACAACTTGCCTCATAGCATCACTCAACAATTATAATTCCTGTTCAATTTTCAAATCAGTACATGCTTTGGGACTTACAGACTAAGTTGCTAAGTAGGAACATATGGTGCACTACTGCTCCTGTGATGTTGCTGCAAGCAAATAGCATAATTCTAAACTTGAAATGATTTTTATAGAAAGCCAATGCTGGAATAGCTCCAGCAATGGAAGCACACTGTAAAAATTAATGATATTCTTTTAGACAGTCCCAAAGGGCTCTTTGGCACTATCTACTGCATGCATTCTATACCTCTTGAGTGGGTATAGAATCCTTAAAATATTTTGCATATCATTTTGCATTGATAGGCAGCTTTTAAATTGAATATACCACCGCATAATAAGCCTGACAAGTATGTAATAAAAACTCATGACATTTCCACTCCTCTCTGGTTCCATTCTTGGAATATTGGCTATTTTCTCCTAGAATGGCTAAAGTGGGCTGGCCACTCAGTGCTTTAATTCAAACTCCACTTAAAAAATTCTTACTCTGGATAGAATTTGAACCATGCAATGCAAGATTTCTTTGTGTCTTTCCAGACCCTGACTAAGAGGACCCATATTGCTCAATACCTCATGAAATCGCAGGTTCCCTCCTGTAGAGTTTGTGGGACAGTGTGAGTGGGCTAATGAAAGGAATGTTGACTGAAGAGTGGCTAACAGTCCCTCATCAACTCACCCCTTTCTCATTCCTAACCTGTCATGTCTGATTGACCATGTGACAGAATACACAACCATAAGGCAGAGCGGGTGGGCTTCTCCCCCAAGCGCCAACTCTTCTCCATTTCCCAGACCCACTCAGATTCACATGCTATGAGGTCCTTCTCTTTCCCTAAAAAATCCCAGCCCCTTTCTCCAGCCCCTAGAGTTATAATACCTTCCATAGCCTCACCTATGCTTGTACTCGAGCTATAAATGTTCATTTGAATTGCGTACATCAAAGGAAACAGAGGAGTCTGGTTTTCTTGGTCAGAACTTCCTACAGCACAAAGATGAGTTACTTATGTTTAGTTTTGAATACCAGTATGTGCCATTACTTTTTCTCCTTCTTCCTCCTTCTTTGGCAGTTCCCAGAATATCGTTTTCCATGGCTACCTATTTATTCCAAGTTTTCCACACCCACTGGCAACCCGTTTCACCACTTCTCTGACCCAGGAAGCCCTCCCTTGGGATCCTGTGGGAAAATTGTGGAAAAGGACTGGTCTTTTTATGTAAGAAATAATTGCTTAATAGGGGGAATCAGAAGATTTTTCTGGTGTCAAGTCATGAAGAAGCTTTGATTACTTGATTGGAACATATTTCAATAACTTACTTCCTCCTTGACCTTGGCCTCTATTTCACTAAACTATTTCCTTCTGTCTGGGCCCATAGTTTCTTCATTCCTTCCCTTCCTCCTTCTTAGTTTCCTTTCTTCCTCCTTCTTTCCATGAACAAATATCCCTTAAGAATGAACTAAATTTTTATTGTTAATTCTGAGCATCATAGTAAACTCAAAATATTAAATGTCCTGAACTGAGAACCCCATTTTAGATTATTTTCAGGTTGTGATCAGGTTTCTCTCTGCTTCTTTTCTCTTAACCCACTGAAATTTTCTCTTACCTGGGCCCTCAAATCTCAAGGTTAAAAAACAACAATGATAAAATAGAGCAATATTATTTTTTTCCTAGAATCACACAACTGAGCATTGGACATACATTTAAAACACACATTTTGAATATAAAAGCTGAAGAGTGCCTGTGGATCTAGGGCAGCTCTCTCATGTGACTTTTGGGTTTGATTTAACTTCACTGGACACCTGTCCCTGACAATAGCTCAGACTCAACATATCAATGCATCAAAATTGAAATTCATCATCTTCAACCAGCTCCCTCACCCCTACACTTCTTTTTCCTATATTGCCTGTAGTCATAACAGTTCACACCACCTACCCAATCTCCCAAGACAGAAACTTGGACAGTCTCCCTTATCACTCAGCCCTGAGTTAATTGCAGATAGTGTTGATTCACCTTTTTGCATAACTTTTGAATCTGACTCCTCTTTTCCTTGTACGTAATTACTGCTGGAGTTCTGGGCCCCACAGTTTCTCATTAATTTATTTCATCCCATCCCACTTTTACCTTTCCATTTCTCCTCTCACTGTCTCTGAATGATCCATGTTTCTTCCCTACTCACACACCTCCATGCCTCTAATATGTGTAAGTCGGAGTTACCCAGGCACATATTTGCCCCTCTGTGGCATGTAGCTTCCTAAAATTGGTACCAATTTCCTTTTTTTGCCCACTGATTATGAGCTTTTGAAGGTAGGACTCACTCTTGTTTCTCTCTGGATCTCCTGTGCCTATTACAACACATCAGAGATATGCAACGTTTTTTTGTTGAAAGATGAGTAAATGAATTCAAATATTTTGTGCACATTTTTAAATCACATTCATACTTTGAATTTTCTACTTGCAATGATTTTCAACCCTGCATTACAGACATTTAGCAAATCTGGCCCTGCCCATTCCATTCTACTAGCACCCCTCTGTCTGGTGTCAACACCTCTACACATTAACAAAAGGCACCAGCTCTCCCACCTTTACAGAGAATCATGTCAAGTACAGGGCTCAAATAATTAGTGTGATGCTAAACTAGATAATAGGAGGCAGTTATTGCTGCAATAATACCATGTTGCTCTTTGTCATCAGCAATACAAAGGCTGTAGAACCAAAAGGACTCTCCACCTTCCTTTTTGTACACTATTTTATTAAATCTATTAAACTTATAATGTTCTGAGTTTGCAAACATATTAATAACTATATCTGTATTTTTAATTATATGTTTTTCTAATAAGAATATTATCCAGGTTAAAATGTAAAAGGGGGCTAGAAAGTATATTTCTAAGAGCATTTTGGGGGGAAAAAATTCTTGATTATGGGCCATAAAATTTCCATGATCCTGACATAAATTTGAACTATAAATTAGACCAATTACTTTTAGATTGGTTCCTTTTGGCAGAAATGTCAGGAGTAAAGTCAACTTGACTTTTTGACCATTGACCCAATAAAATGGCAAAGCTGCTGTGCTTTGAGTAATCTAGTTAGTCCAACAAAGTCTGGCATCTTAACAAGCTCAAACTAGTTACTCAAACCAGTCTTCAGTGTAACATTCAAATGATTACTCTGCACAGTCCCGGAGGTATTCATTACAGACAAAATTGCTCTTGTTGCCTTGCATACAAGCTGAGTTTTCAATGGGAAATGAAAGGATGCCTGGAAAAATAGGCCACCTAATTAAGTTAAACTACTCTAGCATTTGGCTTGACATCTTCATTACTCAAAATTAAAAAGATGCTTCACTTGAGCACACAAGTTACTATTGTTTATGTTGTTTTCTTCCTAAATTGGCTTCTTACATGGAAGTCTGTTTTTCAGAATTATATCTTGAAATAGCTCACATATTTCTTACAGTTTATAAAAATGTCTTAATAGCTGTATGGATACTGAAAACGGGCACCATACGAATATATATCTTAGGGCTCTTGATAGTCAAACACACATCCGTCTTTCTGCATATTTTCTTGATTATTTACATACTGGTGAGGGTGAACTTCAGATGATTCTTTACCCAAGTCTTTATTATTTATTATTTTTTTAGTTGGGTTTTGACTCTGTTAGCTATACATGATCATTTAACACGAGAAATATGAATTCTTCAAAAAAAATCTAAGTAGACCATAAAATTTAAGCTGAAATTCATTTGTCCAGTAGAAGTGTTTTATATCAACCTCTTTAATGGAGCTATTTCAGGAACATTTTAAAACATAAACACATGTAGAGCGCACCATCTACTGATTGCCAGTTCCTACTCATTGACACTAATGAGGCTGCTGACAGGTTAAATGTTGTGTATCATATACATTTCCAAGCTGTGGGATTTGTGAACATACGACTCATTTTTTATTTCAGAAAATGAATGTTTGTTGCTGATATGCTCAAGAACTTTATTATAATTGTCTAGCAGTATGATTTTCAAGCATTGGGGAAACGAATTTCAGTGATAAAAATTATGAAAATATCTGAATGGAATAGCACGGTGGTAGAAACAGATTCTCAAAGCATCAAGCTCCAGTTGGAGGACTATTTGCTCAGTGGGGAAGCTGTCAAGTGAACCCAGGACATTTAGACCCTGGGAAGAGGAGCGTGGCTCTAGTACACAGCCTGGCCAGCTAGGCAGCTGCAGTTGATACGTTGTGAAGACAGCCCTTTGGCTTGTTTAGAATTATATTTGGAATTTTTTTTTAATGTTAGCACATGAACAATTACGAAAACTTAAGTGATCCTTCCTGTTAAATTTTGCAATGTATAACATTCTAGATATTTTTCTGGCACTTATTATAATAAACCTGTCATTAAAGAATGTCTAAAAATAAATATAATATTTAACTTAAGACAGTAATATGTTGAACAATGTCATCTGTCTTCATTTCCAAGGCACTTAAAGATTGTTCTAAACAAACCCTCAAATTTTAATGTGCCAATATATCAACGAAACACGATTTTGCCCATTTTCAGTGTAAGAACACTGAGGCTTGGAAAAGCTGAGGTATTTTCCACCCACCTGCATCTCTGCTGAGACACCCTTCTTATATCCTCGTCTGTCAACCAAACACCTTAAAAAAGTGTCAAGTTTCCCTTTGCAGTTTCGGTTCCTCGGTTTGGGAGCAGATTTAGTGAGACTTCCCAGAAACACAAAAAAGGTTTCAATTTAATCTTCATCTATATCCGTACTCTTTTTCTTTCTCCTGGGTTTTTTTCTGATCAATGTTATTTCACAGTGTGGATATAAAAATGTATACCTATAACCCTAATGGTTTGAAAGTAAGTGGTGACTTGGAAAATGTTCTCTGTACATTCCTTGCTGTTTATAAGTTATGATGACTGATCCTTTCGCTAGCAAACAAGTGACTTCTGAGTCCTCGCATCAGAGTATTCAAATGGAATGGCTTGGCCTGAAACTAACAAGGGCTCCCGATGGTCACGAGCAAGACCAATAATGAAGGCTTCTCTGGATGAAGGCAGCTGGGCTTTCGGCATTTCAGGAGAAGGCCCTCCCTCCAGAAGAGCTAACCCACTGTGGGTTTATTCTCTGAACTCACAAAGCAAGCAAGTGGCCTTAGAGCAGCGGTTCTCAACCTGTGGGTCGTGACCCCTTTGGCGGTCGAACGACCCTTTCACAGGGGTCGCCTAAGACCATCCTGCATATCAGATATTTACATTACGACTCATAACAGTAGCAACATTACAGTTATGAAGTAGCAATGAAAATAATTTTATGGGTGGGTCACAACATGAGGAACTGTATTTAAAGGGCCAGAAGGTTGAGAACCACTGCCTTAGAGGAATGGTGGTTGGGGCCAGGCAAGAAGATTGCTGTGGTTGCAAGGCCAGCAGCCCTATGCAGAAGTTGCCTTTAGGGACAGTCTGGACTCATCTGGACCAGGAGCATCCAGCTGTTTATTTCTTATGCTCTGACTTCAGTTAAACTTCCTGCTTGTCAATAGGATGATAAGTTTTAGTAGAAAGTTTCTGCTTGGCTGGAAGTTTAGGTTAGCATCCCCCTTACCCACAGTGTAATGAATAAATTAGTACCCTAACAATAATAATAGCTGTCAGTTGGCAACTACCTGTGTCTGGCAAGGAACCAAGTGAAGGTTTTTTTCACGTAATCCTTACAATAATTCAGCAAGGATGAGAGAGGTAGAATGATGGGCAAAACATTTTTAAAAAAGTAACTATCAGAGCTAGGATTCTGGCCTGGGAAGGCCTAACACCCACATTGCACTCCATCCTTGATCAGCCAGGCTTCATTTTATTTTATTTATTTTTTGTAATATATTTTATTGATTTTTTACAGAGTGGAAGGGAGAGGGATAGAGAGAGTCAGAAACATGGATGAGAGAGGAACATCGATCAGCTGCCTCCTGCACACTCCCCACTGGGTATGTGCCCGCAACTGAGGTACATGCCCTTGACCGGAATCAAACCCAAGACCCTTGAGTCCGCAGGCCGATGCTCTATCCACTGAGCCAAACCGGTCAGGGCCAGGCTTCATTTTAATTTGGAATGTTGATGCCCTAACCTCAATCCTTTGAGTATTGAGATAACTACAATGTGTTAACCAACGTGTGTGCAGATGCTCTGAAAACATTAGGTTGAACCAAATGAAGTTGTAGATACATGACCATCTTTTACCTGCAAAAGCAGCAATTTAATTTCTGTTCAAACACCCATAAAAGCTGTACAAGGTGAGGGGTTTATTTGCTCTCCCTGGTTTCTTTCATGAGGACCAGCGATGCCTTCCTTCTCTTCTTTTCCAGCCTTTTCCACACTTTGCCACCACTGCTGCCCTGCTCCCTCTGTATTCTCACTACTTTTTGTGTCTGGGTCCAGTGCTTTTCCCACCTGTGGCATTTTTCTCTTTCTCCTCCAGAAGGTTAACAAAGTACAGGAGGTCTTTTCATAGAAGGTGGCTCACTCTTCCTGCCCTTCTTCCCCAAGGATCCCACTTCCCGGAAACTCAAGGATGACAGATTTTATCTTCATCAAACAGGAAATTGTCTCCAGTTATTCAACACTTTCTCCTTCTGTGTCCCCATCTTCAGCTGCACTTCACGCTCAGCTTTCTTTGTAGCAAAGATTTTAGGAAGCGAGATGATCCTCAAATATCCCCTTCAGAGGGTCCATGGTAAATGCTCCAGAGCAGGAATTGCATGAATGTGATGAGCAGAAACGGGAGCCTCTCTCTTTCCTTTTCCCGGCCAGTTGTTCGCGGGAAGAGCCAAACCAAGAGACCAGGCCCTCTTAGGACCCCTCCTCCACTAACCTGGCTCCTTTGTGAAGAATGTGAGTTAACAAGGCCAACATTTACTGACTTCCACACAACAGGCAAAAAAGAAAAGAATGGCCATAGCGTGTATTTTTTAGTTTACATATAAATTATGTCTATAGAAAAATAGGCCAACACTATAAGTTCAACTCCCTGTTGTCTGCTGCATATGATTTAGCCAATAGAACCTGACCACAAGCAAAAATCAATTTAATTCCGTTTTTAAAAATATATTATTTATTAAAGCTCAAAAGCAGTTAAGTATTTTAAAATAGTATATTAAAATCCAATGGCCCTGGCTGGTGTGGCTCAGTTGGTTGGAGCATCCTCCCATACACTGAAGGATCTTGGTTCAATTCCCAGCCAGGGCACAAACCCAGGTTGCAGGTTCCGTCCCCAGTTGGGGGTGCCTGAGGAGAAACCAATCGATGTTTCTCTATCGCATTGATATTTCTCTCTTTCTCTACCCCTTCTCTCTCTAAAAACCAATAAACATATCCTGGGGTGATGATTTTTTAAAATGCATTTTATTTAATTATTAAATGTAAAAAACAAATTTATGATGATGTTATGGGTTTCCCCTCTGCCCAACTAGTTCTCAAAATACAAGCAAATCATTTAATCTCTTTGGGCCTCAGTTTGCTCATCTGTAAAGTGGGAGCATTGTCTCTGAGGTCTTCTCTTGAGTGAATATTCTGTGATTCCATTTGAACATAAATATAGTACACTAAAACATTATCTTAAGGGAAAAAAATGCATAAGGTTATTTATCACAGCGTGCTTCTTAACAGGAAAAAATAAAAAACACCCTAAATGTTTGGTAATAGGAAACTGATAGAATAAATTATAGAACATGCACACAGTGATATAACTTGCAGCTAATTAGACAATAATGTAGATTATATTAATTGACATGAAAATTATTCATGATCCATTTTAAGTGATCAGATTAAATTGTAAGACGGTGTAATAGTAATGTAGCTAACATTTACGGATTCTTTTATGAGCCAGTATATTACTCAGATTATTTGTATTATCTTATTTAATCCTGATATACCCTTAATGAATTGAAAAATATTTATCATCCGTATTTTACAGTTTTGGGAACTGAGGCTTAGAGGAATTAAGTAACTACTTATATGAAGAAACGAACTGAGATTTGCATGTAGCATTTCTAGCTCCATGTTTCATTTCTGACTTTTACTTTTAAAAATAAAACAAAATAGCAAAATATGAATGGAAAAAATCTTGAAAGATACACGTGTTTTAATAGTGTGAGTTTTTCCCCCCAGAATAGTTGGATTAAGAGTGGTTTGTTTTTTTGCCATGTATATTTTCTTCATTTTTTTCTGGCTAACATGGATTATTTATAAAATGAAGCAAGAAAAGGATAAAACTAAATCTCAGAATATTTGAACTAAATGTGAGAATCGAAAACATTTGGAAAACTAAAAAAAGTGTAGACTGCATTTATAAAATTGTATGCCAAACACTTAAATGTAAATGTCTTAATTATCCCCTTCAAACACTGCATATGGAATGATGACCTATTACCGGAAGAACATACTTGGACCCCCATTAGGGTTTCAGAAGTAACACCTGCTCTTCTGTCTGCTCTCCCTAATCATCCGTGCATGGGTTGTGGGTTGTGGGGGGGGGAGTACATTATTTGTTTCCCAGAAGCTTGTTTTGTTTGTTTGTTTGGGGTTTTTTTAATGTGTGTGGGTTTTTGCGGGGGGTTGTTTTTTTTAGCCAGAGAACAGGTCCTTATCACAACTGCACACAACACTTGGTTTTAAAATATCCCCTAAAACTACAGCTCGGAGACTCGTGTATACCCCAAATAATACTGTGAGGAAACACATCTCTTCCCCATTTCAGTGTCATGAATGAATAATGGCAGGAGCAAGGTCTATATGTAAATGTTAAGGACTTTTCTGGAAGTCCCTAGAGAGGCGGCCCTGGCATGGGTCATGATTCACAGGCGTATGCACTGTGCTGCCCACCTGCCCCTGCCCTGAGGGTACTTGGCTTCCTGCCTGGATACCTCTGATCCTCAAAGCTTCAGCCCGTTAATCCCACCTCAAGGGTCCAAGTTCACCCAATCCTAGTCCAATGTCAGCCATCTCTGGGGTGGCATCAAGTTAACACTGTGTTCTGATCCCATTCAAACTTTATTCCCTGGTTTTGAAAAACCATGTATATATATAAGCCAAATGACACGCACTGCAGCGGCCAACCGGCCTGATTGGGGCCCCAATCACCCCCCTCCCAACCACCTGCGGCCCCTCCCTGTGGCCAGCCCCGATCAGCCCCCTCCACCCTGATCAGGGGCAGGGCCAACTGACCTCCTGCGGCCGCCCCCCACCCCCAGCCAGCCCGGCCCCAGTCAGCACCCCCACCTCGATGGAGGATGGGGCCGGGCCTCTAGTAATCCAATAAAAAATGAGACCCAGTAAAGGCTTGCCTTGGGTCCAGTACCCCACAGTTTGTGTGTGTGTGTGTGTGTGTGTGTGTGTGTGTTTTTCCTTTTTTTTTAGTTTTTGATTGGTGAAACCAATCTTGCCCTTGACATTTTCTTGAAGATTAACGACCTCAGCTTGCTGTTGAACCTCCTTGCTTCATTGTCTGGAGTCCTTCATTTGTCAGTTGTGTGGGCCTCCCTTGATCACTTAGTGCATCTCGGCAGAAGTGTCTGATCTTCAGGCCCTGCTATCAGGGTAAATCTGCTTACAACAATCCTTTCACCATCCCAGCTTCCCATCATTCCTCTTTTATTTACACTCTGATATTACTAAGCCTGACACTTGGAACATGCTCTTTATTGGGAACCGAAATACTTATATCTCTTCTAATTCACTCTCTTTGTAACAAACTGCATCTTCTATAATTGTTTGGATCTCAAGTCACACTTTGCAGTTGCCTTATACATAGTAGGTGCACAGCAAATGCTTCTGTGGAAAACGAGGCACCCATTCCCTTTTATTCAACATAGTTTACAAACATTAATGAACACAAATAAAATAAATGTACTTTCTACCCAAAAAATTGCATTTTGATAACTGTTGCTTGAAAAATTAGTACATTGTGTGTTTTTAAATGAAGATGATTTATTGCTATAGTCCAACACGTGAAGAGAGACAAAAAAATTGTTTGCAGGATCATTGGTTTGAGCACATCAATGGCACTGTTGAACAATTCTTGCTGAGTGTTAAAATGATTTATGTAACAGACTGAAGCTTTCCACAGTAATACATTATAGTCTCAAGCGATCAACCCTTGTTCATGCAGAGACAAAAGAATCTGAAAACTACCTGCTTCTAAAAGTCTCCTCAAAAGAAAAAGGAGATGCTGTTTAAACTCTTGAGAGAAATCACCATTACATGCAATATCTTAACTTCTGAAAACATACAGAGGAAGTTTATTATTTATCTAATGAATTCCTTAGTTTACTTTGCTTTCTATTCAGTTCTTTGAATCATACTACAAGAATTTTCAATAATAGAAGATGAAACATGTTTAAACATTGGCATTTTTCTATCATGGACTTTGAGGAATTATGTTGCAGATTAAAAATTAAGGCATTTTGTATAGGTTTGATGGCAGTGCTATTTATTTATCTTTCAAATAAAGAGCTATATGAGAAACATATTTTACAATGTTATAACCATAGCCATATTTTAGTGTATGCATGATTGCATGAAGCCATCACATAACTTAAAGATATGTACAAGATGATATTTTTAAATTCTTCTGAGTTATGGGACTTCTTGTCACCAAAGATTGAGTGCTCTATATAATGATTGCAATATGTGGACAGAGACCCACAAATGCAAGGTTTCTCTGGTAGAGAAACTAGATTTTAAAAAGAGAAGAAAAGGCAAAGGCCAGAAGAAATTACCCACTATTTGTTCCTGGTCAGCATATATTAACACACTCTTTAGACAGTATGAAAACAAGGGTTCTCTGTAGTCCCAAGAAACATCAGCCTAATTAACATCCCACTTCCAGATGTAATAATGTAGAATAAGAATAAAAAACAAGAACAGGCTGTAGCCAAAGGAAATGTGGATTGCAGAAACAGAAAATAATGCAAACAGGATACTCAGGTCATGGAATACGTAAAGCAATACGATTAAAAAGGCTTGTGAGTGTGTAATTAAACAGACAGAATGAGGTCTTCCAGAGACCAGGTGAGAAATTTGCTTTCCTTTTTCACCGAAGGGGGCTGGGGCAGGCTGGACATGGGGCAGGACAATGACTTCAGCCTAATGACTGGAGAAGCTTCCAAACAGATCAAATCAAAACACACCGGAAGGACCCGCTGTTACTTTCTTAACCCCGTCTCTGGATTCTCGCCTGATAAATGATCCCTCTGGTTAGCAGCTTGACTTCCTTGCCAGGAATCTCCCAGGGAAGGTAGCCTCTCTGCAGACACAAGACAGCAAGAAAGGATAGCTTTTGTTGCAAACTTAGACACTGAAGTTCTGGTTCACAAATTCATTAGCCTTTTGCCTGGGAGGAGAGGAGTGGAACTGTCAGGAGCTGCTCAGCCCAAGTTGCTGATCTGCCAGCAGAATTCTCTGCAAAAGCAGAGTTGTGGCACATTGGACGTGAGGTCATTGCCATCCTTCGTCTGTTCGCCATTTCCCACTATCTTCTTATCCTCTCATTTCAAAACTATAATTTAATCTCTTTAAAATAAAGGAGAAATTTTATCCTAGCTGTTTATGGGGAGCAATTCGGTGAATATGTTATGTACACCTTGCTTCAATAGGAGAGGTCTGATCAATAGCAAGTGTACTGAAATTCCTTTATAATGATGTCTGAATTCTCTCCAATGCTGTCTATAGTTGTCTTTCTTGGATTGACCCATCTCTGGCATACATAAACCCATTTAACAATAACTGGAGCTATGCTAAAGCTGCCATTTGTAAGAACTTTCTTTGTGGCAGACATATATTATTGGGCTCTTTAACTATCTTATGTTTTTGTTTTCAATGCTCATAAGAACCCCATAGAGCAGATTTTGAAACGTTGGCTCACAAGGAGTGAGAAACTTGCCTAAGAATTCATGCAAATAAATGCTTCAAAGAACCGGGCTGCAGTCCCTTTCCGTTGGACTCCAGAGCCTCAATTCTTTCCAACATGCTCTGTGGCCATTCTTATCAGTCACTGAGGGAATCGTTATGAAGCCCCTCAATCAGACCAAAATCCATCTCCTCCTCATCAAGAAAGATGTTGCACTTTATAAGCTCAATATGCGAATTCCAATGGTAAGCATTTAAGAAAATTACTTGAAATAGTCATTGAATCCATCTTTAGAACTAGAAAAATACTCTCTTTAGGAAGAGTATGCTATATTTTGAAATTACTACTTTAATGCTTTCAGTAGTCCTCTTGTGGCCCTGAAAAGTTCCTATATATTCCAGAATTAGCCCAATATTGTGATCGTACAGCCCATTCCAACCCATGTTCCATGACCCTTGCCTCCTGCTCTCTGGACACACAGGGGCGCACAGTGTATGATATATCCCAGCACCAGCAATATGATAAGACTCTCCTGTGTCTAGGACCAGTGAGTAGCTTAAGATCAGGAAGAATCTGGTTATGTAGCGATGATATAATTTTAAGTTTTTTAATCATTTGGATCCTGCCGACTGGCTATATTTTTGAGCAAATCACTTTGCATGTTTATTTGCAATTTACCTTTCTTTAACATGGTGAAGATCCAAGATAACATTAAAAGTATTAGCTTGAATTTCATACCAGGATTCCTAAATATTTTCTCTCCTTTGTGTAAATGGTCAACATTGACTTTTATCAATCTTTGGGGAGAAGGGAAGCTGTATGGCTCAGACTGCTGGTAAAAGTCTGATCTCTAGACTGGGAAGGGTAAGAGGGTGATAAGAAAGATGATACCATCTTGAAGGTCCACACCTGTTCTCCAGCATTCAGCATAGATCCTTAGAGGGTATGGATTGACTCATTGGGGGTCCCTAACTCAGCTTAAAAACAGAACAACAACAAAAACTTTGTTCTGTGTCTCATGGGGTAGGCAAGGGTATTGGGTAGGATAATTGATCTTTGGTCCCAAGAGAGTTGGAAAACGAAAGAACCTTTCAACTCCTGGCCTCACTGAGACTTCCAGGAGAAACATGAGCCCAAGTCAGAAAAGAACCCCGAGTCAGTAGACAAGCGCAGAAGGCCCACTGTGTCACCTTCTCTGACTACTCAGCCTTGGGTCTCATCACCAATGTTCCTGTTTCTATGACCAGAGTACCCCCCAGGCCCTCTATGCCCACTTGTGTAATTCGGCCCTTGGCCAGCCATGGGCCATGAGATCTGATATGGAACCAAGGCTTCCACCAAGTCCTTAGCTGACATTCTACCTGCATGGGGATTAGGTTCCAACAACTTCTGAGAGCCAAGAGGACCCAAACCCTCTGGGACCTCTGTCACTATAGAATGGTAGGTGCAAGCCATTTTAAGGGGACAGACCAATGGCCAGAGAAGGGCACCAAACTTCTCTGCCCCAGCTGTCTTCCGGCTGCTCAAGCCTTTACATCTCTCACAGGATATTTTTTGCTTTCTGACATACTGAGAGATGAACGTTACATACCATGTCGCCAACTGACCAATGCAAAGTCTTGGGAATACAAGATGTGTATTCAAGCGCATGGAATAAAACTGGGATATTCACCAACTTTGTGCCTTTAAAGAGTCGTTTTAGCATTCCTTCACTCATGTGTGCATTCATTTAGTGACTCATTTGTTAATTCATTCAACAAACACTGAACGCTGATTCTAACCAGGCAGCTTCACAGAAAATAAGGGGAAATATTGAATCATATCCTATTTAATACATTCCTCCCAAAACTGCAAATTGTCTCTAATATATAACTTACTGTTAAGTCGAACATTTCTATTAAGTTTTTAAAAATCAAAATAGAGATGGCATGCCATAGAAATCATTGTTGAGGAATTAGAGCAATTAGTCTGTCACTGAAGTTTTTATAGATTATGTGACATTTTGACATTTATACAACTGCCATGATACTTTTATATGGCATCAGTTACACTGTAATACTAGTAGGCTTATGGAATACCATGACTTTGAACGTAAAGAACAGAAACTATTAGGTAACCTTATGTTGTTAAAATTCTTGATCCATATAACTACCTATTACTGGTTAAGTTGTGGAATCTGTGGTCTTGGTATATAAATGCGTGGATTAAGTAACATTAATGTGTGATTACATGAAGGCAAACCATATAGCTTAGTTAAATTGCAGCATAATTGTTATCACTGAATGTAAAGTGATACCAATTAAACCTTCCTTTAGAACACCACAAATTAAGATGTAACTACTGGAAAAATTCTAGAATGCAATCTTATGGTATACCATGGGTAGAATATCCATGGATTTTTCAGAGGTTTAATGACATTTATAAGACATCTTTCTCCTTTATTGCTGGCATTAACTGTGCCTTATCCAGGAAAGTTTCAAAGAGATACCAATTAACTTTTTAAAATATATGTATCAACGAGTTCAGTCTTTAAAATATTGACAAAAAGACAAATTATAATTTCTTGTGCTCATATAGAGTAAATATTTTACTAGGGTGGCATTGGGGTGGAATTTGGGACAAGAAAAGATCTGATATTAATGTTAATACCAATTCTTAAATTATGAAATTTTGTTCATCAGAAACAGTTGAGTATTGGCAACTTTATATCATTCTACATAATAAAATATTAGCAATTAAAATACTTATGTAAGTATTACAGCATAAAAATGCCTTCCTACTTCATACATTCATCCCTCATATGTACTGGGCTGAATATTTATCAGCCTAGTGTAAGGTATTTAATTTCTGAGTCTCAATTTTCTCTTCAGGAAATCAGGGTAATAATAGCTACACAAAGGATTATTGTAAGGATTAAGTGAAGACATCATCAATGACTCAATACAGTGCTTTATAATAAATCAACATTAATAAACATGTTTCCTCTCTCCTCCACGCCCCCCCAACTTCACATCTTTTACGCTTCTTATATGAATATTTGTACCAGAACTGATGGTTTATACCTATAAGACACAAGGTCTAAAATAGATGACTTAGTGAGAATTTAATCAAACTTATAATTTTGACACAGAGCACTAATATGTTTTTCAGATGAGAGAAATGTACTATAAAGAGGAAAATTTGGTTAAGTAATGATTGAACTTTTAGAGCTGGTGATTTTGTTTGTGTTTTTAGCAGAACTTTAGTGATTTCAGAGAAATGATCTGCAGATGAATCAAACCTTTCCTTCATATACCCACAGCCTGTAACCTACACGTGCCTCTGTGTGACCAGGTCTCAATTCCAGATGTTCCAAGGAGCTCTTCATTTCATCATGTCTTCTGACAGCACCTAAGCAAATATATCAAAAGTTGTACAACATTTAGCAAGTGCAACTTGAAGATTTTCTTTCTGTTAGACAAATAGACGCCATCTGGAAAAAATAACCCCAGGCTCTTGGACACAGGAGCATGAAGCGTATTGGCTGAACACCCAATGAATACCTTACACTACTTTCTTTGGCTCCTACCCTCTGCCTGCTCATTTCAAATCTTGCACACTTCAGCAGGCGCTGTGCTGTGAGACAAACGAGTCCTTGTTACCCAGGCACTCAAACACTGTGAAGACTCGCTTAATTTGAAAGACAGGCTTTGCAAAAAATTATCTGGACCAAAATTGTTTCCTTTCATACCAGGATACCTGCTCAATATCACTGTGTCTTGACGTTAATTGATAGCAATATTTTAGTATTCAGTTCTTTCTCAGATTTTCGGTATTTGCCATGTTCCATTTTTAGGCAGGGGTTTCTTCATGTCATCTTTCCTTCCTTTTTTGCTCCCTCCCTTCCTCTTTTTCTAAAGTTACTTTCTATGTGAAAAAGTCCTATCTTTGTTGTTATTTATTTCACTGATTGACTTTTATTTCTAAATTAGTATTATAAGAAATTTGTGTTCATTTTGCTTTTCAGAATTGGCTGGACTGAATTTAAGTGACTGCAATATTATTTATGAAAACTAAACATTAACTTTTATAAATTAAATAAATTGAATAGTCAGAAATAAAAAGAGCTAACTTTATGTTTACTTTAATGATATAATTCTTGTGATAAAAATCGTTTTTAGTGAAATTTTTTTCCTATCTCAAACTTTCTATGCAACCACACTTATGCCACATTGCTTAAGTTGTTTCCTTACTAATTACTTGCCTTTTGCCAGTTATGAGCATGTAGCTTTTCAAAACCCAAAAGCAAATTGCCCCAGAACCTCTGGAATTCATTTTATTACATCTCATGATCTGAGCAGTAGGGAGTCCTATGAAACATGTTGGATCAAACATTAACTTTATAAATTGCCTTCCTTCCCCACAATTCTTATGAAAAAGGTATTAAGCGAGATTAAAACTCTGGAAACATTTAATGGGACTTTGGAAATCTGTTTATGTTCAGTTTCTTGAAAAATAAAACTGTCTAATGGAAGCATTCCTTGTATGAGAAGTGGATGTGCCTTTGAGGCAATTTTCTTCCGTGCATAATAGGGAAACTGCAGCAGGATAATCTGAGTGTTTGAAATGTCTTTGCCGAATCCATAATGCTGCCAGTAATAATATCTGAAGGGGGTGTGTGAGTTTGTTCATAATGAGAAAAAGGAAGTAATGATTGGCAGTAATATCACTCTGTGTCTTTGCAGTCCTATCCTGGTCCGAGCCTGGAAAGTGAGGACTTCAACATCCCACCAATCACTCCTCCTTCCCTCCCCGACCACTCGCTGGTGCACCTGAATGAAGTTGAAACTGGTTACCACTCTCTGTGTCACCCAATGAACCATAATGGCCTGCTACCATTTCATCCACAAAACATGGACCTACCTGAAATCACCGTGTCCAACATGCTGGGACAGGACGGAGCACTGCTTACCAACTCCATTTCCGTGGTAAGAACCTGTTTACCCATTTGAGGGGGGGCGGGCAAGGGACATGGTGGGGGCAAGGTGGAATTTAATGCGAGAAGCTCTGCACTGTAATAACGCAGCATTCTGAAACTAGAAATAGGTTTAAAGCTACGGAAGATGTTCTCCAGAAGTCCTGTGAAATCCTGAAGCACTTTTCCATTTTAGATTTAAGTCTAGGCAAAATCAATTCATGACATGTTTGATTATGCATATTTATAACCCAAAGTACTAAATACTCTTTGACACTGACTGTTCTCTTATAAAGTCTAACCATCTTACCGGCTTTCAGATAAAAAGTTATCTTAAAAGGTGCTACCTCTCATCCAGTGCAGGATTCCTCCCCTGAGCAAGGCTTCCCATCTGTTCAGGAACTGCTATTAAACTTCCTTTCTACCCTATTTTCCACGCTCACATTCCACAAATGTATATAATAAGGAAGCAACAGAAGTATTTTCATTTTTATTTTGGAGGTATAATTCTTACAATCAAAATGTATCCCCATCGATGTGTTTCAGTGTATTGGACCTGTTGGATTCAGGATCTTCTAATGTTCTGTGTTTCTCAAATTTAGTGGGAATGGGTATCACCCAGCAAACTAGCACAGATTGAATTCCCAGAGTCCCGGGATCTGTATTTTTGATGAACATCCCTGACTTTATCATATAATCCTTCCTTCTGATTTTTATGGCATATAAAACTTAATTTCTCTGTCTATATCACAAGTGCTGAGAAATCTTTTCAGTGGCATATGGCTAAGGGCAGAGCTTTTTACCACATCATAAAACTCTCTCCAGGGTTAACGATGACTTTGAGTTAGCGTTCTTTCGTTTCCGTTCTTCAATCACTTACCAGTCTAACTAACTCTATTGTATTTTTGCAAATCGCTGAACAATGCTGTCATATTCACAATGAACACATTTATTAACTTCTTCATATTATGTTGTTTCTAATAAAAAAAATGGTTCATATGATCTCTTACCTAAGTCATTTGGAGATATATCAACTTGAATGATTTCACAAGAAGGTTTTCCTGTGTGTGAAGTAGAGTTGAAAGAAACCCCACAGAGGTGTTTTTAGGGAATGGAGCCCAGAGTCTAATGCCATAATAGCATAAGATTTCTAAGGACGGGCAGGTAGCTGGTTGGCCAAGAGGGGAGAACCCACCCGCAGTACTAGCAGTGGTGGGAAACTCAGCTCTATTGTCCCAGTGTTTCATGTTATATTTGCCTGTCTAGATTTACCTTGAGGCTATTAACTATGACTTAATAAAGTAGAGAATGAATTTTTAACAAACATACTAAATGTGTAAGTCTGAATAATGTACTTCAAAGCAGTCACCTTGAACAATCACAGGCTGTTCTTTGAGGCTAAGTCTTCAGACCCAGTTCATGAGTCAGTAGGCACCCAGATCATGCCTTTATAGGAACCCACATTCACTGAAGAGAGGAAGAGTGCATACAGTGTATAAAATATCAGTTTTGTCCGCTGTGCTCCTTCCTCATAGTGCTAATGAAGTTGGCCGTAGGAGGGATAATAAGATATTCAAACGTATAGTTTAAGTGCTCAAACTTTTCCTTTCTATAACTTACCTACTTAGCATTCCTCGGACCTTCTCCATACACCATTTACTCTTTAAGAGATGCTTGCACAGCTTTAGTAAATATGCATCTGGGATTGTCCCAGATTTGCCATCCTTGGCAATCACTCCATTCTCAAATGGTGCTCAGGACTGGAGCTAGTCACACCTGTGAAACACACCACTTTCCAGACCCTTCCTCCACTGTGCTTTCCTCTTAACCTCTCAGGAGCTTCAGCTCATCCAACATTTCTTTATGCTGTCCCCACCCGACCGAATGCTCAAAACCGAGCTTAGGTATTTCCCTGTAGGCATGGTATTTCCCTTGGAACATTTAACACAAGGCAGAGGGGCCCTTATTGGCCTACACCAGTGGTTCTCAACCTTCCTAATGCCGCGATCCTTTAATACAGTTCCTCATGTTGTGGTGACCCCCAATTTCATTGTTACAAATTGAACATAATTAAAGCATAGTGATTAATCACAAAAACAATATGTAATTTATATGTGTTTTCCGATGGTCTTAGGCGACCCCTGTGAAAGGGTCGTTCGACCCCCAAAGGTTTGCGACCCACAGGTTGAGAACCACTGGCCTACACTAAGGGGAGGGAGCTCTAACCTGTTGTTGCAGTTCTTGGCCAGGAGAACCTAGCAAGGGTTGTGAGCCTTCCCAATACCTCTCAAACCACATTGTGAGGTGGGCATCTACTTTGCCTACTCACAGAATTGATCCTAGCACTTTATACTGTAAGTGCAAAGCTACTCCAACAAATAATCCAGGTCTTGGGTTGAGAGTTCAGCTAGGCTTCAGCACTGTCCAATAGAGCTTTCTGTGCTAATGGCTTTTCTATTATCCATACCGTCCAATAACAGTAGCCATTGGCTACTGAGTGTTCTAAATGTGGCTAGTGTGTGTGAATGAAAGGCTAATTTTTATTTTATTATATTTTAATTATTTTTAAAGTAGCCATATGTACCCTATATAACTACTATATTGAACAGCATACGTCTAGTTAATAATGTTGATTCTAACATTAAATTTTCATTAAACCCAATTTTTTTAAGCCAGAGTGGTCTTGGAGAAAGATTTGGAGTTTAAACCTACTGTAAAAACCCTGTTTCAAGGCTTTGATCTCTGGCTGGATTCCAGAAGCCCGAGTTTGATACACTATAAAGTTGCAATAGAATTCTAGTAAAGTTGGAAAGGTCAACTTGATTGGAGTCTACTCATTCCTTTGAGAAACAAGGAGCCTCTTCCCTTCCTATTTTGAGCTGTCATGTATCCAGAAGGCCATTCATCAGTGTACATTTTAAGGCTTACCAAGGTCTGAATGTTTGAAAGGGCTCAAGGGATCGATAAGGCATGGTCACTGTTCTTAGGAGCTTATAAACTACAGAAAAAAAATATACATGAACAGGTAGGAAACAATTAGAGTGAGACATGAAGTAATTAGAGAGAGACCAAGCAAAGTGCTCAATTCATTTTATTGGACGTGAACCCCATAGGGGTGTCTAGTTGTAAGAGATTACACCAGTGGTTCTCAACCTTCCTAATGCCGCGACCCTTTAATACAGTTCCTCATGTTGTGGTGACCCCCAATTTCATCGTTACAAATTGAACAGTGATTAATCACAAAAACAATATGTAATTATATATGTGTTTTCCGATGGTCTTAGGTGACCCCTGTGTAAGGGTCGTTCGACCCCCAAAGGGGTCGCGACCCACAGGTTGAGAACCGCTGGATTACAGTAATCTGGTTTGGGAGTTTACAAAACTTAGTGGAAAAGGTAAGACTGTAGTCAAGGTTTAAAAGATGGTTTTGATTTGGACAAGTAAAGAGACGAGAAAACGCATATTGGAAAGCAGGTTAGATATTTTAAGTTGAGAGATTTGACCAAAGACTTCAAAAACCAATCAGAGGTCTGTGGGCTTGATATGATGGATTCTAAAAACTCACTGGCTGTTTTCAGTCAGGGCGGTGTTGTCGGAAAACATTTTTGGCGCCTCCCTGGATGGATAGCAGTGGTAAGAAACTGCAGGTGTGGAAAGTCTGAGGAGCCTGTTGTCATAGCCAGGCTGGAGGTGTTGAGGAGGTGCACAGGGTGGTGACAGTGTGAAAAGAAAGATGGGCTGCTAAGCTGTTTTCACGTCATTCCCAACTCTATATGGATCTAAAGATGAATAACCTGTCATATCATCGTATTTTACATTTAAAAGGCACTGAGGGATTATTTTCTTTGAAAAGAAATTTAGGACTATAAAATGTTCTCTTCACACTTCTTTGTAACATCTGGCCAAAACCCTTTCTGTAGCAATTTGTTCATTGATAATGTGATCACAGAATTTAACAACCAACTATTGATCTGTTTGCCAATTGTTGAAATATATGAATAGTGCACAATTTAGGTCAGTGCTCATAGAGACAAGGAAATAATGGCTACAGAAATCAGGATGCAAATGCTGCCCACCTAGAAATTATAGTGCTTTTCCTGAGTTCCTCTCCCAAGGCCACCTACAACATGGGAACAACGAGGAAAGCTAACACTTGCAGATCCTATGTAATGAACTTGCTGTAAGTTTTAAAATCCAGTGAATATAAACCACCTTAAGTGGAGATGCAGATATATATATAAGCAACTCTTTCCAATGTTATTTTCCAAAAGCTCTTCAGTGTTATTAAAGCTGAACTATTTGCTGTTAGTATGGTGCTTGCATCTTTGTGATAGTATTTTCACATAGGTGGGTCAAATATTGTAGTTCTCACTTAGATATTCTATATATTTTAGAGGTTATTATAATGTTTAACATATATGCATTATTATATGTCCTATATGTTATTACTTTTATAATGTAATTATATATATAATATAATCTTTTCTGTGATTTTATTTTAAAGATAAATTATTATATATAATGTTTTCTTCTGAGATTTTGTTTTAAAGATAAATTTCTTGCCCTTGCCCCCAGTGGCAATATAAGTGATTCAATTTCACTTAGTTTAAGCATTTTCTACAAATGTTTAATATATTAGACATAAAAACGTATTCCGTATGAGAAATCAATATCTGAATGAGTATTATTACCCCAGTTTCACAAATGGAAAATGGAGGATCACAGTGATTAAGTGACTTGCTCAGTGGCTCCGCCAGCAAATACCCCAGCTCCCTTGTCTGAAACAAGGATAATAATAATCCTTACCTCATGGGGGTAAATGAGTCAGAATTGCTTAGACTAGTAGTGGCACATAGGAAATATTATATAAGTTTGTTAAATAAAATATGAAAGGCAAGCTTGTATGACTCTTTTAGAGAAGTTAAAATGCATGAGAGGGAAGATTTTCCAAAAGAGTTATTTATACTTTAATCCTCAATCTTCTTCAGACCTATCAAAAAAAAAAAAGACAGCAATGAGCCTGCTGTTAACCAAAGAAGCCTCTCTACTTTTACTGAGTGTCCTTACATATCATTATAATTAAAATTGACATCTCTGGGTCAGACTGCCTCAGTTCAAATCCTGGCACTGTCACTTGCCAGCTGTATGACATTTGGCAATTTATATAACGTTTTGTGCCTCAGTTTCCTTGTATAAAATTGATATAATAAGATATTTAATCCCACAATGTTATGAGCATTAAATTAGTTCATATCTGTAAAATAGTGCCTGACTTGCACTTGGTGCTAGATACAGCCCGTGAGAATTTCTTTGTGATGAAGGTCACCAGGGTAGAATATCTAGATTGCCTTCTAAAATTTACCATAAACAGGTACAGCAGGTGAAGCATCCAGAGTGCGCAGTTCCCTCCTTCCCGCTTCCTTTCTGTATGTTCTTGCCTGTGCCATTGCATGTGTTGGTAGTCAGTCAGGAGTCTGCAAGAAGTTAGATTTCTGGCACTTTAAAAAGATTCCATTTTCTTAAAGCCCCTATTTTCCAAGCTCGGGCTATAAACCAGGGTAGAATTTCTATTAGTATATACTGTCGAATAAGTGCCAATTAGTTCTGACTCCCAGGTCCAACTCAAACAGCCATTCATGATCCAATATGTAAAAGTTCCATTTTCTCAAAATTCCCCTGTGGGCAATTGACAGTGGGTAACTGATCAAGGAGTGGAGTACGGTTAGACGAGCACTCAAATGAGAGTCCAGAGAACCAGCTCTGCCTTGGATAAGCTTGTTACCATGGGCCGTGCATGGCACCCTGTCCATAGCAGCAGGGCTGGGCTAGATGAGAGGCTCCAAGCTGAGCTCCTTGGAGCCAGGGGAAGCCAGGAGTCAGCGGGGGCGGGATGGTTGCTCTTATTCATCTCACTTGTTCACATTTCTTGTAAAAGTTCCCTTGAACAAAGGATTCTACCCCCACCCTCCCCCCCCCCAAGAAAATGGAGAGTAGTTGATCACTGAGATCCTTCACAGGGCTAGCATTTTCCTGTGTTTCATTCTCTATCGACCACACAGTTGTGATGCAGAGTCGCGACTCACCCAACTTGTCACTTTAGTTCCTTAGTAATTTTTCCTACTATCACTTTGGCTCCTCAGCATTTTACCTGTCCCCCAAAGCCTATTCTGTTATTAAGATATTTGAATCTATTGAATAGAACCTTTCTTTTGAGAGGAAAAATGTTATTCTGCCATTAAGAAGAAGTGACGTTGCTTTGTGAGAAAGAACAGTGTTTTCCTGTTGTTAGGAAGAAACTGCAGGGCTATTTGGGGAGAAAGGTAGGATAAGAGCATGTCCACGTTAACGATTCGTGGTTTCAGGAAAAAAATCCTTTGGTTCCTACAAACTGAAATCGAGAGCCTCTCCTTTTCCTCTCCACTCTGGTCCATTCACTGCTGGGTTAATCATGGATTGGTGGAAGGCAAAATGCAACCTTGTATAAAGTCACCCAAGCCTCGCTGCCCGGCGTATATGTGGCGATTGCTTGTTCTTTGTGCAGTCAACAGAAGCTCTTTCATACAAAGAAAAACCGTGCAAAGTTTTAGAATGGCCTCACAGAAAGGATTCATTTAGAACCTGGGCTTTTTGCAGAGTGTGGTTCCTAATGACACATTATAGGAAATTTACAACGAGAAAAGGCAACAAAGGAGATTTCAATTTCTTTCAATGCTTCGAATTTCCAGTTCTGGAGTTTAAAATGGAAAAAAAAAGAAAAGATGTTAAAAGCAATAAAATTGGGGGTTTATTTCCCCAATGCCTTATTTTTCCAGGCAACAAAAGCAAGCATAATATATGTATTCAGATTTATTGTCATTTTTTTGCATTCAGTCATGGCACACTTTGCATTCAAAGGCCACTGTTCCACTGTTTTGACAACCATCACTTCAGTAGGTAGCAGGCGGGATGAACAAAACTGAAGCAGGAGTGTTCTCCGGGTCCAGGGGGAGTGCTCTTACATCAAGGAAGTCAGATGTATGAGAGCAGCATGAATTTCTAATCTGTTGCCATTATGGGAAGGACCACTGGCATATTGAATAATGTAGCTTTCAAAGCCAAGCAGAAAATGTGATTACAGACAATTTGATTGCTATTTTTAAAATAAATATTTTCAAAATCTTGGGATACTTTATTTCATGTAATGCATAAAATATGGAACCGTGGACTGGACCTAAAATATCTTTCAGGACACGAAAGAGCTGATGACGTCAGCCCCATTTAGATATGAAATAATAGAGGCATTAGTTTAAAATGGATCGGATGTCACTGTGGTGTGTTTCTTTAAAAAAATAGAGGGAAAGCAATAAAAAGAAATGATTTTGCCCACTTTGACAGAAAAAAAAATGAACAATAATTATTTAGCATTATGCCACAATTCATCAAATGTTTAGCAATTACAGCCTGTTTTTTTTTCACAATTTATTTTTTTTTTAACATTACAGCACCTGAGAGCAATGTACTAAACCACTTTAGGACTGTGAAAAAATTGGCTGTTTTTTTTGTTCTTATTTTTGACTATATATAATAAAAGTGTGTGGTTTGGGTTGGGTTTTTTTAATGTCAAATTCCTAATAAGGCCAAAAATAAGTGTTGTTTGTGGTTAGTTGTTAAGTTCTACTTTAGCCCTTTCTTTGCTTAAAACAGACTACTTTGAATGTGGTATTGATAAGTAGTTCAATGGACTCAGTATGTTAATGATTTGGGGACTATCTTTTAGTGCTGTAATAAAATATTTCTCCCAACCACAACTTTCCTTAATAGTGTTCAGGAAAGGAGCCAATTTAAAAATAACGCTTTTCCTTTCTTATGCCAAGTAAAAAACTCAAGATTCACTTTGTATATGGGGCTCGTTGTACTTTTTCTTTAACCCTGGAGTTCGTTATGGATTTGTGCTCGCCCATGCATGCAAGAAGTTAAAAATCTATAAAACGAGTTACATAATATACTGTAAGCAAACTCGGGGAGTTACTCAATCCAGTCTCTTCATTCTAGGCAGGAGTAAACTTCAACCATTTAAGATATGTGGTTTTCTATCGAAGAGCCAAGATTCCACAACTTTCCTTGGTAGCCTGTTTGTGTTTAATTAACCTTGTAACATTAAGCTAAATTGCACTAAGAGATTTAGATTTCTTCCAGGAAGTTCCTTATTAAAGTTCAACTAAAATCTCTTACTGCAATTTCAGTCTCCTATGTCTGCTTCAGACATCTGAATGCTCGGGAATGGTTGATTCAAGAATTTGACATTTACTAAGTCAGCCCCACAGTTGTGTTTTAACTGGCCCAAATAACCCCAATTCTTTGAACCTTTCCTCAAAGGTCATACTTTTCAACTTTTCAATCAAATTAACTTTTTCTTTTTTTTTAATTTGTGATTGTAAGGAGTGCCAACCACAGGGAGAGGCAGAGCTTGAGATTTCTGATTAATTTCTGAATTTTTCAAGTAATTCTCCGCCCCCCACATGGATGCTTGATGATAGGCTCTTTAATAGCATCATCGATTACTGACATATTTAGTTTTTTGACCTGTTGCTCACTCCAGGATGTGTTTCTTGCTGGATCGGTATCTAGCCAGCAATTCTCCATCTTGTTTCCATGTAATTCATTTCACATCCTAAAGGCAAACATCTGGAAAGGCCATTATGGTGTTATTCCTCAAGTCCTCTTTTTTTCTGCTTGGGTATCCATTATTTAAATAGTCCTTAGCAAATCAAGAGAGGGAAGAAAAATATAGTTATATCCTCCTAATTGTCCTTGGGTAAACAGATTCTAAGT
>NW_005871065.1:12678157-12685289 GCF_000147115.1 Myotis lucifugus | reverse complement strand
CCAACTCATGTGCCAAACGCACCCCTCTACCCCCCATAATAATCAGAACACTTCATGTGTCAAGTCTTGACTATACATCAGGCCCTGAGCTGAGCACCCCCCGTGTGTCACTCTCCTTGCTCTCTCTGTCTTTCTCTGCTTTTCAGCATCAACACTCAGGACATGCCCTCCCTGTGGGAAGGAAAGTGTCTTGCTCCTTGCCCTGCCTGGTAAGCTCTTTACAGAAAAGTGAGCCTAGACACCCTGAGAGCTTACTTGGTTTCATTGTCGAGGCTTTCTTGTGGAAATTATTGATATTAATATTATATAAGCATGGCACATAGTAGGAGCTCATTAACTGTTTTTGATCAAATAGATGAACTCATTTGTCCCCCCATGAAACCCATATATTGGCCCCAGACAGTACAGGATCATTATTGCTTTCTATGCTGACACTTTTAAGCAATTGTGTAGTTTTCTAAATTGATACAAGTATTCCAATTTTTAAAAAATACATTATGTCATGTGTCATGGGGTCTAAATGCATTTAGCCTGCTATAATAATTCCAATGTAAATAAATGAATTGAGCCCCAAACTTACATCTAATCTCGTAGCCTTAATACTTAATCAACTTACTACTAATTATTTCCTAACCCATACCACTCTTGAGCTAATGTATATGACAATTTAATTATAATGCATAGTTGATCTTTTTTAGATGAATACTTATATTTTCTGAATAGAGCTTTTTTTATGGAGTAAAATTACAAGACTTCTAAAGAAACATCTTGGGGCAGGAGGAGCAATGTGGATAATTAATGTCTATTATACACTGGCCCATATGACCAGTGTTTATTTCTTGTTTTATTGCAAAATGATTCAATCTTTGACTTGCTGTTTGGTTGGTTTGTGCAAATAGATTATTAACATTAAAATGTTGTATTATAAACCCATTTAGTCATGGAGTCATAGGAGAATTAGTCTAAAGTGCTTTTCAGGAGAACAATGAACCAGACTCATTTCAAGACACCACTTCCTTCATTATTCATTAACTATTCTTATCTAGTGTATACGGGAACATTTTAGAGTAGATCTGGGTGGTGGTTGTTTTGTTTTTTGTTGGGTTTTTTTTCCATTTTATTTTTTTCCAGTTTGAAAGCTCTGAGTTCCCTTATGTGGACAAGCATTACCTACAAGAACACAATGTTTGTCTTTTTGCATTAGCCTTTCATAACGCTTTTCTCTGCCATTGGAGAAAAGGCTTGGAGTGCTGAGGGTCTTCGACCATGTGGCCGTTAAAATAGTAGTTTCACCTTTCCTCTTTGAGGTCTCTGAAAATATCACAAATGCCATAATAATCCAGAGAAAAGATCCTTTGTCCTTCACCTAATAAATATATTTAGCATTTTGATAAATATATAACAAAATTGATAGTTGAACTTCTCAGAATTTAATGGCATATACAAATTCCCCAGGGAAATCTAAGTACTACTTGACAGGAGGATCTAACTCTTTGTAATATAGGATAGCAATTCCATTTTTCATAGGCAAGACACCGTCTCAATATTTGCTACATTTTCTAAGCATTGTTAAAAGTATTATATTCTTTCACATTTAAGGAGTATTTTTCCCAATCAAAATGTTGATTGTTTCTAATAAAAGTTATTTAACCCCCCAAACATTTTTACACTATTAAAGTTTTTATGTTTTTTATATGTGTTACATATTTAATCACATTCTCTGCTAACCAGCAGACATAAACAATGGTTTACCAAGTTGCAATAAGACCATATTCCATACATTATGAAACTTAAAAATGCTCTGAATGAAAAATAAGTTCCTCTTCAATTCTTGAGATGGTAGATTTATAAAGGATATATTATTACAACTATCAAAAGACAAAATTATTAGCATTTAAAGTAATTGTGTTCTATTATACAGTATACATATCTTATCATTCTTGAAGAATTAACAGGAAAAGGAGGATAGTCAGGCTTGACCATATAACTATTCTTCACATTGAATAAAAGTATGCTATTCTCATCTGTATTCATGTATCCCTCTGTCTCTTTTTCTACATGAACATATGTAATCACACATCTGTATGTTGATTGTGGCTGAGAGTATCAGTAGCCAGCAAACGCCACTCCTCCACTGGGCAGATGGAAATTGGGACTTTCGGTTAACAGCTTCTGTGTTACCTAGGGTACTTTTTGTTTCTGCAGTTGTTTTTGCTTTCCCCAAAGCAGCCTCATTAGAGCAGCACGTGGGGCTAGGCCTTGTTTCCTGGCAAACAGGAGACACTGTGTTCTCTGAAGCTGCCCTTTGCTGTACATTTCACCCGACTCATCAAGTGTTTTTGGATGTCTTCATTGTGCCTCAGATCTGCTGAGTGTTACATATATTGTATGTTAGAATCCAGGAGCCGGCAGTTCACTTGGGAAGATGAGGATTACTACAAATACGAAACATGTGGAAATGTGAGACCATGTAAGACCAAGTTCTCAAGTTGGGTACCCTCCTTCAGTTGACCAGGGAGTGTGGTAGTCACCTGCAGAAACTGACCAGTGGTGTTGGGGTCTTGAGCAGCAATGTGAGTGGTGGGCTCCCAGCTGGTTCTGGGGTAAGGCAGCCTGGACTTGGACCCTGCCTAGACCCTCACTCCTCACTGGCTACATGACACTGTGGGCAAGTGATTTCACCTCTCTGTGCCTCACTCTCTCACCTCCCTTGTTAGTGATAAGGATTAAATGAGTCTACACACCTGAAGCCCTCAAGCAAAACCAGACAGTGTGCTTCCTGTCACCTCTTTTATTATCCAATGAAGCCCCACAGCTGCTCGGCTGGGTTTTCCTTACATTGCCTGTCATTCCTCTTCTAGTTATTAATGTCCATGCTCCATGGGAGGTTCTAAGGACGACCATGCTGGCATTTATTGAACACCTACTCTCGCCAGGTCCCAGGCACATACAGGTTCCTCCATAATCACATCAGGAGAGGGTGGCATTGTCCTTATCTTGCCCAGGAGGGACTGAGGACTCAGAGGCAGGTCAGACAGGTAGACGGCTGGGGTTAGGGTTAGAGGTCACCAAAGCAGTGTTCTCAGAGCCCCCTCCCATGAGCTCAGAGCCCTCCCTGATAAACCCTGGAGTGTGACTAAGAAGCTAGTACATGCAGGATGGAAGGGCCAGAGTGTGACTTTCAAAACTCTCCATGTCAGGGTCCTGTTCTTCTCACCCAGCCTGCGGAATGTCCCGTGCCTGAGAGCAGTACTATGGAGATCCCCTCGTGGGGCCAGAAACTGATGGGAAAGTTACCTTACGTGCAAAGGCTGTGCTTAGTTATCTCAGAGGAGGAGCTATTGGGTTTGAACCTGTCAGCCTTAGTGAGATTTTCGATGATTCACAGTCTGAGTTAACCCAGACACTCAACTGCCTCCGTAGGGTCTCCCAGACAGGGTCTGGTCTAGGATGGATCTACCAGGGTAGGGAAATGAACCAGGGTGCTTTGATGCATGGTCTCCACAGCTATTGGAAGGGACACATCATCTTTGCCTATTTGGAGGAGTCAATTCACAGTTCAATGGCACCTGAGTGTTAGATGACATAAGCTAAAATTTAGGAAAAATAGTCCTTGAAACATGGGATAGCAAAGAGCTACTTCACAGAGCACAAGGCAATTTAAATGATATCGTGACAATACTGGTATGTTTCATTGGTGCAATGGAAAGAATTTTGAAAGCAGGGATGTCTGAGTCCAGAGAATCCCAAACGTGACCTCGCTGAGTCCAAGTTCCCATTATCATCCAGTGATTAGAAAGGTGAGCCCTCCTTGGTGGCAGAACCTGGCTCAGGGTACTTCAGCTATTTCCCCATTTGTGAAATGGAGATAATGGTTAGTGTGTGGTATTTCCTCTTCTTGTAATGAGGGTTAAATGAGATAGTACAAGTAAGCCAATCATCAGAGGCTCTCATCCACAATAAATACACAATAAACAGGTAATAAATGCCAATTTTCCTTGAATGTACCTTAATATTGCAATTTTCTTATTTTCAGAAAGGTTTTATTAAAAAAACAAATCAAGTTTTTGTACTATATGTTACTAAAATAATTTGCAACAGATGCTTTCTTATCTGTATTCACTTAAAATTTTGGCCTTTTTTTTTTCAGTTAAAAAGGTAATAGATTCTTATTCTCTGTGGCTTAAACAGCATGATGACTAGTGGAGAGTTTGAGTTCCTCTGAAGTTCTCATCGAACTTGCCATTGAAATCTTTGGTGTTAAGGGTGAAAGGCATACAGTTGGGCCAAATGACATGGGCTGTGGCTGTGGATCAGGCACCTCCATGTGTGAGATCCAGAAGCTGCTTCTTGCCAATGAAGAGCTCAACAGCAAGGAAGGGGAGCTCAACAGTGTCTCATATCTTCCCTTATCATCTAATGACTATATGATGTGAAATTAAAAAACACAAGCAAAGTAAACAGAAAAGAAACGATGCCAATGCGTAGCTGCCTACAGAGGCCAGAAAAAAGGAGAAATTGAGAATTAAATCTCCCTGGGCAATCTCTCAAAATGTTGGGGAAAATATATTGCTAATGACAACCTATCAAATATCTATTGGGAGACAAATGCACGTAACTCTGAATCGCGCATCACAAAAGGGTTTCCTCAGGCACCTCGATGACAACTGTATGATGCATAAAATAGTAGCTTCTCCTTATTATAGTCTATTGGATAAGCACCTGCATGAATACAGGGCTGCCCTCTACCCGGGAAGGAAGAATCTTGCCCAAAGGGCTCTTGGTCCAAGTTGTGAAGAAGATGCCACTCAGGCATAACATGTTTGTGCTGAGAAAGTGATTAGGGTTATGGCCAGGGGAAAACAAACAAATGTTTGACAAGGAATAAACCTGGTCATGGGTTCTTTGCCTTGAGAATGTTCGAATGAGTATTCCAGACAGTAATCCTGTTGACAGTTACCAGGGAGTTTTATTTCAAACCCTCCCCACTTCTGCTTAGTATAAAAATATAGAGGTGAGAACAACTCTAACACATACAGTGGAATGTGGAAATCCCTCCTTCTTACATCTTTTGCAACTTCATATGTCAGTGGAAAATCACAGAATTACAATACCAAAAATGCATAGGTACCTAAAAAAGCAAGATGTCTGAGGCACTATGGTCTTCGAATAGCTACAACTCATCGTTCTGCATTTCATTGCCTACTTGTACATGGAGCTTAGATTTCTGCAGTACTGCGCACCTTCACGCTTTGGTTGGATTCTGTATCAGAGGATTCTTCCCTTAGGGCTCCAGGGAATCTGGCAGATTCCAAAGTGGAACCCCAGTTTTTCCTTTTTGTGTTGCATTCATATGCACAGATCTTTAGTCTTACAATAGTTAGGTGGTACCGGGCATCTGCTAATTTAGGATTACTACATAATTTATCATTCAAACCAATACAATTTTGAGAGGGAAGCAGGTAACAAATAATGATTAGGCCTAAAACTGGGACCATCCAGAGAAACTGGAACTTAGCTGCATGTTGATGGTGAGGAAGCAAAATTTTTATGGGACTAGTTCTTGCCCTCAAGTGTGTAGTAAAATGAGTTGTGTACTTAAAAAGGCATGCAAGATTTCAAAGGACAGTGTTTAACTATAACAGAGTTATAAAACGGCATGAGGGATCAGGGCAAGCTACTTAATAGAGGTGACATTTGAACAGGATCTCAAGAAATGATTGATTATTGACAAGGAGAAGTGGGGGAGATGTTTTTGGGGTGAGGAGTTTCACTGAGTGTCTGTTATGTGAACTGAATCACTGCCCATACCAGATGCTCAACCCAAAACCTAGGATTCATTCTTGGTTCATCTTTTTCCCTTACTCCAAACATATCTTGACTGAATTGCCTCTACAATATATAGGGTGTCCCCCAAAATGGACATATACACTTTGAATAATTACAAAAAGAGTGTTTATAGTGTTTATTAAAATACATTTCATTTTTTAAATTGAGCTATCAGCTGTTAAAGTGTGTATACTTTTTTGGGATACCTTGTATTATTTGGCAACTACCCACATAGTGTTTTACTTCACCGCTCCCACCATAGTTCAAAGGGCCATCTTCCCTTGGATTAGAGTAATGGTATCCTAACGCCTCCTCTCCTAACTCTTGTCCCTCCATAATACATTATTCACACAAGTCAATGAATAGGATACTCATGCTATTCTGCCCCCAATGAGCTATAGTCATACTAGTTTTTTGTCACCCTCCTCCCGCCCGATGATCTTTGCACTGTTGATACTCTTGCCTCAGATCTTCAGTCAGTTCTCAGCTCAAGTATCACTTCTCTAAAATGCTGGTCTAAACTGGCACTGCGCCCATCGCTCACCCCCATCACATTGTCACGTTTTATCAAATGAGTTAACACTGTAAAGTGCATGGAAAGAAATGAGTAAATATCAGTGTTGTCGTTCTCTGAATTGTCTAGTTTATTTAACTATTTGGTTGTCTCCCTCCCACTGCCTCTCACTCTGTAAGACGGAGAAACCTTGGCTCTCTAATCCCTGCTGTATCATGAGCATCTAGAAGAGAAGTCATGGTGGGAGGGCACTCACGTGGTAGTTGTTGAAAGAATGCATAGATATCCACTATTGTGTCTGATAGATTAAAGTCCTTAAGAGATTGAAGACTCCAGGAATGTTCACACTTCATCTACACTAATAAAAGAGAAACATGGTAATTGGCGTACGACCGCTACCCTTCCCATTGGCTAATCAGCATATCCTTATGCAAACTAACTGTCAGCCAAGATGGCGGCCGGCAGCCAGGCAGCTGGAAGCGAACATGAGGCTTGCTTGCTCCAGTGACTGCAGACTCCAACTTTCCCCGCCTGTGCTGCCGGCCTCTGAGCTGGCAGTTTGAAACATTCTAACAAATATAGGCCGGGATCTCAGAGCTGAAATTATACATTGTTTCGATTATAGAACTGAAACAAACCAGATACCTGCTCTCAGAGCTAGAGCCAGAGCTAAAGCTGGCCCAGAATAAAATAAAAAAAAAGGAGCGGTTGGGAGCTTCAATCAACAACCGCCAGCCTGAAAGCAGCTCTCAGCCCCTCACCAGACTGCCAGGCACCCAGTGGGACCCC
>NW_005871065.1:12596951-12678057 GCF_000147115.1 Myotis lucifugus | reverse complement strand
CCCTGAGCGTGACTGAGGGTGGCATCGCAACCTCCCAATTCCGCCCTGCTCTGTGCATGACAGGGGAGCAGCGCCCCACTCCCAATCAGCCCTGCTCTGAGCCCCACCAGGGGCTGCACCTAAGGATTGGGCCTGCCCTCTGCCACCCGGGAGCAGGCCTAAGCCAGCAGGTCGTTATCTCCCGAGGGGTCCCAGATTGCAAGAGGGCACAGGCCGGGCTGAGGCCCCCCCATTCCCCCCCTCCCCCCCCCCCAGTGCACAAATTTTTGTGCACTGGGCCTCTAGTCCTATATAATAAAGACCTAATATGCAAATCTACCAAAAAGTGGAACAACTGGCAGAACAACCAGTCGCTATGATGCTCACTGACCACCAGGGGGCAGACACCCAATGCAGGAGCTTCCCCAAGTCTGTAGGCTCCAGGCCAGCCAAGGCTAGTGCCAGCGGGCCTCCCCTTCCCCCCCAATCGCCCTGCCGGTCACCCCACAGATCGGCCCTGATTGCCGGCCAGGCCTAGAGACCCTACCTGTGCACAAATTTCGTGTATTGGGCCTCTAGTATCTTAATAAAACAGGGATAGCATTGGAGCCGGTGGAAGATTTTGGTATGTGTGTTTGTATACACACATGCACACACACACACACACACACACTCACACACACCACAATGCTGATTTATGATTAAAATATATTTTTTCCTTGCCCCTTTGTCCTAAACTTCAGTCCTGGGAACCTCAATTTAGTAAAGCGCTAAGTCAGAACAATCCCAAGAGAGCACACAGAAATGCTTGGGATACCAGGGAGATTGATGTATCAGCCACAGGAATGATCTCACTGGTAATCACATTTATATCGCGCCTTCACTTAGGAAGATACTAAACCAGGGGCAGCTATGGTTCCCAGGCCAGATGCCTCTGATGGTGTCAGGCCACAGCGTTCTCTAATGCAGCAGAGAGGAAAAATTAGGTGCCACGGGAATGACACGGATATCTTATCCCCCACCCCAAGGTATCTGATTATACTTCCCCAGAATGATAATACTGGGGAGTGGGGAGTGTAGATAACATAACATCATAATAATGAAAGCTACATGATTGATTTGATTTACAACATACTTTTGAACTATAAACATTAAGATAAAAATGTATCTAGTAAAATGGCTTTGAAATCTAAAAACATAACTTCTTTCAGAGATTTAAAGAAGTATTTAGTGACCTAATTTTGAAAAACAATTATAAAAATTTCAGGTTAAAAAGTTCTGATAAGATCTGGCAGATTGGCAAATCATTTGCATAAGTGTTTACAAAATATATAGAGAGGGTCAGAAAAGAGTTTAGAAACTTATTTTTCTTTCCAACATCTGTTTCCACCCATCTAGTTGGAGAAAGCATGCTTGTCATGTGGTGAAATTAGCATTCATTTTGGAGTAATTAGCGATATTGGGAGTGTAACTGAAAGAGTCTGACAAGTCAATTTATCTGGGTCTTAATACCAGATGAACTCGAATGTTCTTCTTGAAAACATTCCTTAGCTATAGGCAACAATCTGGGCTTGGAAAATGGTCATATAGATTTATGTCTTAAAGAATTGTTTATGAAATTTGGACCCTATCCATTTCTATCTAGCTTGGAATATGACTTGGTATTGTTTGAAGTTGTTTATGAACTTTTAAGTGATTTAATTCTTATTTCACTAGATTAGTAATCCAATTTCAAACATAGTCATTTTATATCACTTAATGTACTAATAATTTTTTGAAAATTAAATGTAGTTTGCACGTCTTTCAGAGACGGCAAGAAATCTTCAGCGCCCAGGCCGAATTTCCTTTTGACATTCTGCATGACCCTAAGGAATGGGCACTTCGTGGTTCTTGTTTCCTTTCTTGACTCCTTGTCTCCACACAAAGCTGAATATGTCCTAATAAATGACTGGACCCTGAATATAATATATCAGTCTATGTGTCACCCAACATGAGTCATGGATGCATTTTTAGAGGAAGCTTCACAATCTTATTTCAAAGGGATGATTAATGAGCTGGAAATATCAGATATTTTAAAAATATACAACTTTCTTTTTAGTTCTAGCATATATTGAACTCTTGTTCTGTGCCCAGAAGTATTATAAATGCCAAGGAAATAACTTCTCATAGAGAAGTTATTATCTAGCCTACTATCTAGATTAGAGATTCTTAACCTTGGCACTATTGACATTTGGGGCTGAATAATTCTTTGTTGCGGATGGGGATACTTCTCCTTTGCATTGTAAAATGTTAGCAGCAGCCTTGACCTCTACCCACTAGATGCCAAGCCCTCTAGTTGTAACAATTTGGAAATCTCCAGACATTTCCAAATGTCTTCTGATGGGGAGAATGCTTCTGAATGAGAACCACGCTCTAACTCGATAATTTCTGTCCATGTAGAATGGACAATGATGAAAGATTTGCACGGGCCTTCTCTTCAAAGGACACTGCAAGAGCAAATGGAGATTCTACCTATTTCCAGTGTTAGTCTTACAGGAACAATCATAGAATTGGAGACTTGAGCTGGGAATTACATGAGTCACTTGGCAAAAATCCTTCGTTTTTCAACTGAAGTCAATTGTTAGAGGTGTTCAGGATTGGCTAAGTTTATTCAGCTACGAGAGACAGGACTAGATCGCCTCTCCTGACTCTGTCTTCGGGTTCTTCTCATCAGACTTCATTGCTTCTGGATAAAGGAGGCATTAATATTGACAGCACGGTGCTTGGAACTGTGACCTTCACCGTTTTCCTTGGGTAACCATTTTGACAAACACCACTTACTCCAGTTTCCATGACTTAGTCAACTGCAGAATGAGGCCAGGTGGACTGCCTGTCACGTATAATTCTCTCCACTCCATTGAGCACACTTTCAGCTCTCTCTCTCTATCTCCTGTCGTTCTAATAACCAGGACATGATTTATATTGTTCTCAAAAATGGCTAAATGAAAGCTAACTTTGAGCAAAATTCAGTGATACTTACATTATAACAAATAAACTGTTCTTTTGCAAAAGCATCTAAAAATCTGGCAATAAATAGTTTCAGACTTTTGAATAGATCTTTGTAAAACATCCTCACATTTTTAAATATGGGTAATAAAAACAGTAACAGGCAACAATTTCTTAAGCATCTACTAGCTTCAAGGCAAAATGCTATCCTTGTAAAAAATATTAAAAACATGACATACTAGGAAACAATACATCAATAAGTCAAACTAAAGCAGTGATTTTACCAGGACACTGTAGGTAAAGCACTAAGAATGTGAAGAAAAGGAGAAGAGAAACTGGAAAGCAAGCATTCATCCAGAGTACACTAAGGTCAGGCACCATGCTAGGCCCTGTACAAACAGGTATAAGCTAATCATGACTAACAACATGAGTTAAATCCAGTCTTTAGTTCCTTATGCCTATGAGAGGGCCAAACAGTCTATTTGAAAGCCTTATTTAAATCCATGAATGAAATAAAGTAGATCACACTTGTTTGATTTTTAAAATACAAATTCATTAACTTTAAGAAAAATTATGATAGAATCTTTGAAGTCAAAAAGTCAGGATAAAGTTCTATAACCAGAAGAAATTATAACAAAACCAGAGACTATTTCAAAGATACTTTCTGGAACACCAAAATTCCATTATCATTTTAGCTCAAGCCTGTGACTTTGGCTGGAGTGATAGCAGGAGAGTTAAATTGAAAAGTAATTGAACTTGAGTATTACATATTCTTCTTTTTTTCTGCTCAGAGGTGACTTGATCATATTCCATTGCGATTCAAAATGATCAGTTTCAGTTCAGTCATTTCAGTATTTAATCAATGCTGAATAACACATAACTTTCAATGAGGGTTTATCTATGGTATAATACTTTATGTAATTGTGCACTTTATGAAATTAACCCTTATGTTATTAAAATAGGGTAAATTTAGTTAAAAAGTACTTATATTCTCAATATACATATATACACATATACCTACAATAGAGAAAAGAATAGTATAGGATTTAGGATATAGCTAGATATTCCTGATTTTATTTATAAATTCCCATTCTGCTTCAAGTCTTGCCATTGAAGTGTCTGGACATTTCTAATGATCTCTCCAGCTACATGTCCAGGATATTAAACTGAATAACTACCCTTGTCCCTAACTGAGAGTGACCCATTTAAAGCAGTCCCCGTTCAACACTTTCAAAGGAAACTGCTTGAAATGGGCCGTCCTGTATTAAAACCATGAAATAAACTCCAAGGGAATTTGGAAGATATCCAAGAGGTTGTGTAATTTGACAGTGAAAAGGAAAAAGACTACAAAATGCATTACACACAAAAATGCTTCTTTGAAGAAAAAGGTGAGATAACCCGGGAAATATTTCACCAAGAAATTTAATATAGAAATATTTTTAGGAAAAGACATGCCTTTAGTTGTCCAAGATGCATGTTCTGCTGATGCTCAGATCTTTAACATCATTCGAGCATGATTGTGTTTATTTGTCACTATCCTTTGGCTATCTTTGATAAACACCAACGATGGCTTCACAGGAGAGCTAGGATCTCCCATCGGGGACACATACAGCTAAAGTAGAGGAATACAAATAAGTCTTCTACAGGCCTATTTCTTTGTGCCTTGGAAAGAATTTATAAGACTCTGCTACTAAGGAAATAGGCCTTTTAAAAGATATTTGCAAACTACATTCTGATCAATCAAATCATGTCCTTCAATTAACTTACTTTATAATATCAAAATTGTATGCATTCCAGGAGAAAAAGGAAATTCTCAAATATCTAATTCATATTGTCACAACAAATATGGGCCATCTACTCGACATAAAAGAGTACCCATTGCATAAAGAGCCAGTTGGACCTTGAAACCTCGTGTTATTTCTGTTCACACGGGATCTAGCAAACATCTACCCACTTTGACAGGTTACCCTTAACATTTTAACTCTAGTAGTTCCTCAAATGTTTATATCCTATTTTCAAACAGTTCTCAAATTCCATCAACTTCACAGTAATTGAACTTTCAAGATTCATTAATTTAAAAACACATAACATCCAAAGGATTCAGTAATGCTACTGAGTTCATTTGTATTTTATGACTCTCAATAGCATTTGTAAAGACTTGGAGAAACTTTGTCAGCCACATCTATACACTTATATGGTTTGCATATGGATGCCCAGACCATTGCAATAACTCAATGCAGTCCTAACTTAAATGTGGGTATTACCATATCAAAGTGTGGGACAATGAGGGCAATTTAACAGGATGCAGAAATGCTCTCTGAGGCTGGAGTCAATTCCTGCCACCTCCTTTACCATGCTACCTGTCAGAAGCAAGATCCTGGAAACATGAAATCCAGAAGAGATTAAGAGACATATCCAGTGCTTCTCAAACTTTAATGTGAATGGAAATCATTGAGATCTGTTAAATATAGATCATGATTCAGCAAGTCTAAGGGTGCGGCCTGACAGGTGAGGCCTGGGCTGCTAGTCCTGGGTCCACAATTTCAGTTGCAGGAAGAATTAGTCTGTCCAGCCTAAGTGCTCAGCAGGAGGCAAATGCTTGGGCCCCAAATCAAAGCCATTTGATCTAGTTCCTCCTGAATGGGGTCTAAGTATTAGTATATTTTTCAAAACTCCCCAGGTGATTTTACTGTGCAGCCAGGGTTGAAGACCACAAAGCTATGGTTTTTCTGTGTTCTCTGAAAGTCACTAATCTCCAAACCTGCTTGTTCTTACAAAGGAAGATAGCCAAGGTCATCCTGCTAATAAGAACTTCTGGAGGACAAAATGATGGCGAGAAAGCTGTAGGCAATTTTCAACTTTGTATGAAAAGAAAAAAACACACAAACCACTGTGTAAAATTGACCTGCTGGTGCCTTGAGTAGACTGCTTTAGGCTGAAGTAATTTTGTCCCTAGGAGACAGTTTGAAGCAAGTGGTTCTCCATCAGAAAAGATGAACAAGACTCTTGGATTAATACATTCAGCAAATATAAATATGAGTGTCTTCTGTGTTCCAGGCACCATGCTAGACATAGGCCTTGTGCTGATACCAAGGCCATTGCCTATAATATCAAATCAAGAGCCATACAAAGATATAGTATGTTATGATCATTGCTTTGGAGGAGGTATAAACAAATTGCATAAAGAACGTAGGAGAACTTGCTCATGAATCTGCTGGCAGTATTTAGAAATGGCTTTCAGGAGACTTTCAAAGCTGGGTTTGCAGTATGTGGAGGAGTGAAACCCAAATGAACAAGGAAGGCAGGCTTTCCAGGCGGTGGGGACAGCATGGTCAAGGAAAGGCACCGAGGTCAGAGTGGCATGTTTGGGAAACGAGAGATGAGTGTAAACGTGTAAGGTGCATGACGGGGCTGGAGACCAGCCAGGTGGGCAGCAATCCCATCATAAAGGCCTATGTGCCATGTTTATTTTTTAATATATTTTATTGATTTCAGAGAAGAAGGGAGAGGGAAGGAGAGATAGAAACATCAAGAAAGAATCAATCAGCTGCCTCCTGCACACCCTCCACTGGGGATCGAGCCCACAACCTGAGCATGTGCCCTGACGAGGGTTAGAACCATGATCTCCTGGTTCATAGGTCGATGCTCAACCATTGAGCCATGCCAGCCAGGCCGTATGTGCCATGTATGTGTGTTTATGTGTAAAAGGTTGGAAATAATAACCTCTGGATTCCCCATTAACACAATTACTGTAAGTTTTTCTTAGATCATGTACTTGTCTCATGTTTAACAAATTAAACTTCCTCTTTCCAGTTCCTGAGGCTGGATCCTTCTATATACTGTGTTTGAAGACATTGAGCATATTTGAGATCCTGCAAATGGAATTCCCATTACTTACCTCCTATAAGCTTTCTATATAAGAAACTGGGCACCTAGTTTGTGCCCTCCGGGAATTGCCCTGCTTTCATTCCCAGTAGTCACTGATTATACTCACCTGGAATGGCGTGGTGATCTATTAGAGAACATCAGCAGCTGGGAGGACACAAGGAGGGTCCCATTCAGCCCCGTATGCTCAACTCTCGTCTGTGCTGCCTTTGTGCTGACAGCCACAGTCCTGGCACTCCTTTAAACGCATCCACCAAATCTTCTATTGGGCTTTAGTTGACATCCATAATTATTCCCACAATGGACGGAAGTTAACCACTATTATCCATGAACATCTTAACATAAATATATCGACGAAATTAGCAAGTCTTTCACCTCGATGGGCTGTAACACATGTCTGACTGCATCTATGTTCAGTGTTTGGATTATTTCTACACTGGCAAAGTGGGTGACCCCAAGTCGAATGAAGCCACTGAGTGCATAGGAAATAGGTGAGCAGGAGAAATACAAGGGGGTTGAGAAGTGGGGGCAGGGGACCTCAGAGACATGACATCCCCATTGACCAATTCTTCCTTCCCTCATGGGATCCGGCAGTTTATTCCTACTTGTGTAGGTAGAGGAGCCCTAGGCCTTGAATGTCAGAGTATAATTACGAGAAGAGACGTAGATTTTCATTGCTGCAGACTGAAGGGATTTTATGATATCCAAGACAATCGCAAACAGTGTTTCCAGAACAGCCAAAAACTGTTGGGTGGGTTTTTTGTTGTTGTTATTTTCATAATCTCATGCCAGGAGGGAGAGGGACATAAGCAAATATTTTTATATTTAGAAAAGGATGTTTGATTATATAACATCTTGAAGGAAAGAAAGCAAACAAGCCTGGCTAATGCCTTTTAAAAAGAGAGAATATGTTTTTCCTAGTTAACAACAAAGATTTCACTGAGATGGAGGGGAAAAAAATGGAGCGTTTATAAAAATGTTGATGTAGATATAATTAGATCCATTTTAGGACCAAAAGTTTTATGCAGAAACTGACAGAAGGATACACAATAATTATAGTTTCCTGACAAGCTGAATAGAGTTTTCTTTTTTTATCTTATGGTTTTAGAAAACCAAACTGTAAATAAATATGCAGTTTGACAGATTGTAATTGCGATCAGCAAGGCATCTTTTCATTTAATCAGATGGTGTTATTAAAATGGGGTTACAATTAAACATTTTATAATGTGACGTAGAACTCCATTAAAATTCCCAGCAAACAGCAATTTAGATCTGATGCTTCAGCATCCTTTTCTATTTGCAGAAATGTTATTGGCTGTGACCTTCCACTGGATGGGTCTCTTGTTTTTAGTTTTTCTTCTTACTTTGATAAATGATATTGAACAGCCACTTTCTTTTCCTCTTTGCACAATTAAGATATTAGTTTTTCATGTTCTTGAATTATTGTGACCCTTACCATACAAGTGTTGGACCAAACAGAAGGTTTAAAAAAAGCATGTTTACTTGACAGGAAATTCATTTTCTCTGTTTATATAATAGTCATCCCCATCAACTTCAAATTAATATTGAACTTACAGTTAAATTTGTTTCAGGGGAAGATTAATAGGAAGCTTTTGCAAAGTGTAAATATCAGTTAATATTTTATATTCCCTAGAAAAGTACATCCTTAAACAGAGAATGAAAAGGTGTGAAATTGAATTTGACAGTAATTAAAAGGAAAATGGCCTCAAAATGTTGGCAAGGTGAAATTGTGCAATGCTGTACTCTTCTTGCTCTGTCTTGGGCAAGATTGTGACAAAACACCACCCAAAGAATATTCAGAAATGTGACTAAACATTACCATATGGTCAAAATCAGATGATTGGATAATGGAACATAATGAAGAAGGAAATTTAAATTGTAACTCTACATTCTTTTTAATCCTTATTGTTGAAAGTATTACATATGTCTCCTTTTCCCCCCCATTAACCTCTTCTAGCCCATCCCCACCCACCACCCCAGGCCTTCACCACCCTATTGTCTATAAGTTATGCACATATGCATACAAGTTCTTTGGTTGATCTCTTTCTAGCCACCCACTCCCACCTTCCCTCTGAGATTCATCAGCCGATTTCTATGTCTCTGAATCTATTTTGTTCATCAGTTTATTTTGTTCATTGGATTCCACATGTGAGTGAGATTGTGTGATACTTGTCTTTCTCTAACTGGCTTATTTCACTTAAGGGAAGTAACTCTACATTTTTGACGGAACAAAGGAATAATGCAAGTCGTGATACACATTGTGAACTCGAACAGTGCAATCACCAGTCTATCCCCACACAAAGCATGAAACTTGGGTTGATTTATAGAAAAAGAAGCAAATTTGTCAAAGCCTATGTTAACCGAAAACTCTCCACCTGTACATCTTATCCAGCTAAGAAGGCCGAGTTTCCTGATAATGACCTTGGTCAACCTCTGACAGCTTAAGTACTGGAGGTATTTTCTTTCTTTTTTAAAAAAATATTTTTTTTTTATTGATTTCAGAGAGGAAAGGAGAGGGAGAGAGAAATAGAAACATCAATGATGAGAGAGAATCATTGATTGGCTGCCACCAACCAAGCCCACAACCTAGGCATGTGCCCTTGACAGGAATCGAACCCAGGACCCTTTAGTCCACAGGTTGGCACTCTATCCACTGAGCTAAACCAACTAGGGCGTACTGAATGTATTTTCCATTTTCAAAACAAAGCAATACATCTCAAGTAAATTGTAATTAAACATATTTTTTTTGCAAAGGAGACCTTTCCAATTAGAAAAGTTTCAAATGAGAAACTGCCTGTCTCTGGAAGAAAAGAAAAAACTTTTTAGAAAAGTGGACATTTGATGAATAAATATAATTGTTCCCCTTTGGTAGTGAACTAAATTAATTTGAAATTATTCAATGGCCAATTATCTAATTTTGCATAATAGAGACATTTTATTTCTCATTCATCTGCTGCCTGACTTCTAGCCACTGGATTGTCATATTGCTTATCACCAGGTACCACTTTAACAGGGCAAAAAGGATTTAAAAGGCAAACTTGTCGATGCTTTCAGAGCTGTGAAGTGACTTGTTGATGTTTAGTCAACTCCTTCCTCATTTTACAGATGGGAAAGCCCCAGTTCTGGGAAGTTAAATGGTTATACAACTGATTCATGGAAAAACAAGAATGAGGACCAGGTGCTGACTCGGAGCCCTGTTGCATTCCCCTTATCATGTGCTCCCTCCATTTATTCAGATTTGCTTATTTTGTTTCTATTTATTCACCAGTAACAATTATTGAGCTCCTACTATATGGCAGGCATGTTGAATTCAGAGTGAGCTTGTGGAAACTTTGAGTATTATTAGCCAATGAAATGTGAGAAAACAAAAAATAGACAATAGGGTCATTACCATGGTTAGACCTCTGCTACCACTGCTTCATAGTTTAAAAAAACACACACAAAACAAACAAACGAACCCCACACGGACCTGATTGTGGAAGTATGGCTATTATCTACGAGCTTACCAGGAATCTGGTGGTAGAGTCATCATTTTGATTCAATAGAATGCCAGCAAATGTCATTTTTTCCCAGGGATTGCCAGAGCTCAGCCACAGGTGGAAATGGTTCTTCAATCCCCAATATGCTTTTGAAGTTGAGAGAAATCATAAATGTAATGGTGCTTCTTTGTAACCTGGAAAACCTCTAAATAATCTAACAGCAAATATTTACTGGGCCACCTACTTAGAACTAGACTCTGAGCTTTAGGAGCACATATAGCAGTAAACAAACAAACAAACAATATGTGTGTGTGTGTGTGTGTATGTGTGTGTGTGTAAATATATAAATGAATAAATATATATTGTTCCTATCATCTGTGTATTTACAGTCTAGGAAGAAAGATAGATATTAAACACACATACCGGAAAGTCACACATTTAACAATGTAAAAGTATTTTGTAAATTGTTATATAGTGTGGCATCTTGTCGATCCAGAATTTTAGTATCTTTCTTGGGAAAACCATTCAAATCAGTGTAGTTGAGTGTTTTTCTCATTGAAACACATCATACATCTCTTTATAAAGCATGACCTGAGCTCTGTTTCCTAAATATATATTCTTACTTAATTGCTAAAATGTTGGTAGTACTAGTATGGTTCACTTTGATACTGCTTGCTTATCTAACCTCTATAACCAGGAATATGATAATGCATTTTATTAGAAAAAAATATAAAACACAATAGCATAGTGAAATGAGCCCTGGGTGACCAGGCCAGGGTCCAGGGTTAAGAGTTCTGAATCTGCTATCATATATTTGCATAACTTCGAGCCATCATTAATTAAATATCTCTACATCCACATAATAGGCCCTGGATCTATGTTAACTCGTTAGCAATTCAGTTTTTTCCCCATGAAGGAAGGATGCAAGACTAGATGACCCCTGAGGTCACTTCCTGTTCACAAATTCTGTGTTTACCATGTACCCCAATTTAATGAGACTTTTAGTCATGTAAATATTAGCCAATATTCAAAAAGATCCCTTATTAAACTTGGAAAGCAAAGATGAACATTCCCGGAATTGATGGAAAACCCCACCTGAGTCCAATTCTAAATACCATTGGGGGGAAATGTTGCAGCTGTTTAGCAGGGCAGAGAAAAGCTCTGTCTGAATTCTGGGTTAGAAGTGAAAAATACCTTATCCAGTTGAAACTACACAGGGAATTCAGATAGGATGTAATTACACAGTTGGAGTCTGTCCAGAAGCTTTTGACTAGCCCGCCTCCTTCTACAAGAAGTACATTGACCGTGGGATTTTTAATGATGGCATGTGATCGAGACCCTCAATTTTAACACCCTGTCAAAACAAGTGTCCACTACACATTCGTACTATGGTAAAGTCCCTTTACACCCATCTTGGAACACTTGTTTAATACCGTGCTTCAGCAGCACCGATTCTTACAAAATCATGTCTTCCCTCGCCCCTCCAGGGTCTCTGGTCTCATCCTGACTTAATTCTACAATTCTTAATTTCTGTGATCAGTACCTGGATGGACCACATGAATCCTATTTGCTCAGTTAGTGCTTTTTATAAAAGGTTAGGTTTCACTCAAAGACAAGATGTTTTTTAAAGGATAAGCAGGTTTTTTAAAGATTTTTTTTTTTATTTAGGACAGATATTTTTATTTTCATGCTTCGGGCTGGGCCTCCAGCCAGCAGTTAGTGAGAACAGAGGGTAGTACAAAGTCATTTGAAAGCTTTGTAACAGGATTGACACTTACCCAGAGCCAGGAGAGCTGGCATTATTCTAAGCAAGAGGATACTGAGCAGTGTTCATAGGAGTTCATGAAGATTGCTGGATTTTCAAACACTCGCGAAGGATACTCAGCATTATTTTCAGGCAGAAGGATGGACTGGGGAAGAAACAAAGAGCCACATTTTACTGTGAAGTGGCAGATGTGCTCTTCGTGCAGCTAGCAAAAGAAAAGTGAATTTAAATAATGCAAATGACCAGGGGACAGAAAGATTTATATCCCATTTTGGACAAAATAATATGATCAACTAGCTCATCTTTCCAGGCAACAGGTAAGATGTATCTTTATAATAAAAGTTCCCAGATGCAAAATGAAACCTAATACAATACCCGCGTTCTCGATTTGGGGAAGCCTCCAGGTTTGACATTGTTTTCTCAGCCGGGGTTTGAGTCCCAAACTCGGTGCTTCTCCCATCAACACTCATTTTCCCGGAGTTCTGACTCAGAGTTCTGGGTGAGCCCACAGATTTTCTTATGGGAACTCCTCACGACAGCCATCAATTAAGAACCACTGGTTTGGTTCAACATGCAGACAGTACATTGAATTGTTCATTTTTTCATTCATGCATGAAGATAGAGGCATGATTGGGGTTTTTTTCAGTCCACAAATTAATGGTGACCAGTAAGGAAATACAAAAAGGAAGAGTTAAAAGTGGCATCCATCAGAATAGAAGGCTATTATTTTTGCATTAAAAGAATTATGTACTCCACATTGAGGGAAAAAAGAGAAAAAGTGCACTCATTCTAATGATGATTGCCCTGGGTTAAAACTCTAGGTTTAGTTTTAATACAATAAGATAATCTATATATAAAAATATAAAGATAAGTTACTGGTATTAGAAAAATTAATGTTTATAATTAAACCAAAATAGTATGCTGTACAATAAATATAACTATATCAATATATAATACTAGAGCCCTGGTGCACAGAATTTGTGCATGGGGTGAGGGGGGGTGTCCCTCAGCCCGGCCTGCGCCCTCTCGCAATCCGGGACCCCTCGGGTAGGGTCCCTAGGCCTGGCCAGCAATCAGGGCCTATCAGGGCTTTCCTTCCCCCTGCTGCCACCAGCTGGCCCCGCCCTGGCTGCTGCCACTGCTTGCCATCTGTGCGGCGCTGCCCCACCTCACCACCAGTTGCCTCCCTCTATGGGCAACAGGCATGGGGTACAATCGCTTGGCTTGCCTGGGCCTCCCTCTGTGGGGCGATCGCTGGCTGGCCCCGCACACCTGCCACAGCATCGCTGACCGGTGGCCTGGGCCTCTCTCTGTGGGGTGATCAATAGCAGGGCTCCGCGATCAATCGCTCAGCAGAGGGAGGCCCTGTCCTTCTGGCCAGGGCTCTGTGATTGATCACCGCACAGAGGGAGGTCTCCCTCTGTGGGGCAATTGTGGGGTGATGGCGGGCCCCCCGACCAATCACATTGCACCCGCCTTGGCTGGCCTGGCACCAGTGCATGTCATAGCGTGGTTGTCCAGAAGGTCATCCAGACGGTTGTTCCGCTGTTTGGTTGTTTGGTCAATTTGCATATTATGCTTTTCTTATTGTAGATCTCTTCCATTTGACGATGTGAAAAGTATACATAGTGCATTCCCAGATTCAATAAAACTTGGACACATGAATATTGCTGGCATATGTATACCTGATTATGAAGGTGGTCTGGATTGTCTTAAAGCTTGCAGTACATTCTATCTATTGTATTTTCATATTTAAACCTCTATGTTCCACAAATGTATAAACAATCCTGATGGAGCTTGTACCAGCTTGATTGCTTTTGATTTGTGCTGTAAGATTTCTTCATTCTTACTGGAAGTTTCAAGACATTTTACTCTAAACCTATTCTTTCTTTCTTTAGATTTATTTACTACCTTTAGAAGTAGAAAAGTCCAATTTCAATCATGTTTGAAATAACTCATTTTAGACAAGTACGTGCTGCTCTGCTTACAAAACATATATGAGTGGAATATGCAATTACTACAACTCAGTTTCCTGCCACAGAAACATTTCAGCATTATAGCATTACAGAAATAGAATGACATGCATAATGAAAGATTTCAAGATTCACCCAAGGCATTTATTCTCTTCACCTTAATGTTCTCAGCAGTAGCATAGTATCCATTAAAAGGTACTATGAATTATGGTTGCCTAGCAACTGGAAGGAGCTTGTAACAGCACCAAAGAATGAAATGGCTGGTTGATAAAATGAATTTTCTCTGAGCATTAGCCTGTTGAAACTGCCTTTTCTTGTGGAACATAAAGTGCATTTATTTGTCTCATGCATTTTTTATTAGAAAATTATTTGAGTTCCAGGGACTTGAATCGTTTTGCTACAGGAGATATTTGATTTTAATGTGTTGTACTAAAATAAGTAATAAAAGACACTTTCTTCAAAGCAAAGTCACCAAACAATCCTATGTGGATTTTTGAAGGAAGAAATAAAATATTTGATAAGCTATTTCATTGCTGGTTTCTAATTAAAAATGGATTTAGATAAAACTCAACATTCTACTGAATCTGTAAATGTATAAGGTTAAAATAGTGGATTCTTCTTGGTTGTATGAAGTATAGAAACATTCTGTTGACAATGAAATGCAAGAGAAGAATGGATTTTTTAATTTTATTCTTTGCTATTTCTTTCTAAAAACTTATTTCAACAAAGGTATAGATATTTACAAAAACTCTACCATTATACAGTATCTCCCATTTAATTTATTTGATTTTATTGTCTTAAATATCTTCATCTTAGTATGCTGTTTTCACTTGGAGAAAGACTTACATTTCACTTTCATTCCTAGGCTTTCCTTATTTGCAATGATTAGATTATGGTTTGTATACATTGCCTTGTAAGTCTCTTGCCTCAAGAAATACATTCAGATGACATGAATAAATGGTGTCAACAGTTACTAAAAGTACATATTTGAAATCGTTATATTATTTGAGCATTTTTTTTCAATTTAAAGTAAATCAGATCTTCTGCTTAGGTCCAGAGAAACTGTCTATAAACAACCAAAAATTGAGAAAACAGTTTTAAAACAACTTACAGCAGAAACTATTAAAATGTGAGTTCATATACTGGGTTTATAATTTTCTTTTGTCTATTCATTTTCTACATTTCTATATTATTACATATACATCTAGACTATTTCATATACTATATTTATCTTGCTATACAAATGTAGTATCATATGTATTCATCTACTTATGTATGGATGGAAATTATATTACTTAAATGCCAAGCATTACATTTTTAATAGCCATTTTGTATAATGTATTGCTTCTGACTATTCAGTACATAGTTCATTTTTATGATAACATAATCTCTGGTTGAAAAAAGAGTTATGTGGGTCAATATTTATTCCACTGGGCAAATAGTAGATAATTCTTTGTCCTTAAGTATCTATTCAATTCAAGCTTGACTCAGAGCAAGATAGTTATAAGTAGGGGGGGGGGGTCAAATGGAAATGTTATTGATCACTGTAAATGGAAAGAATTTTATACAGAATAATTACTCATATAGGTAGCAACATAAGGACCAGCTCTTAAAATGACCACCTTGACACAATCTTCATAGTCCAACTAAAAAAGAACATTGAAAATATATTTGTTGAAACAGATCAAAGTGAAATAAGTCAGTCAGAGAAAGACAAATACCATATGATCTCACTTACATGTGAGTCTAATGAACAAAATAATTTAAAAAACAAAATAGAAACAAGCATAAATGCATAGAACAGACTGACAGCTATTAGACGGGGGTGGGATGGCTGGGTGAAAAAGTTGAAGGGGTCAAGAAAAAAATAATATATCTATAATAATAAAAGCATAATATGCTAATTAGACCAGACATCCTTCCGGACAACCTTCCGGACAAAGCTGGGGCTGTGAGGGAAGCCCGGGTCCCGGGTGCCAGAGGGAAGCTGGTGCCAGCAGCCGGGGAAGGAAGGCCTACTTTTGCACAAATGTTATGCATCGGGCCTCTCGTATATATATGACACAGACAACAGTATGGTGATAGCCAGAGGGAAATCGAGGTGGGGGAAGATGTAAGTGGCAAAGTAGGGATGAATGGGGATGGAAGGATGGAAAGAGAATTTATTAATTCATTTGGGGCAATGAATGCACGATGCTGTGTGCAGATGATATTTTATTGAGTTGTACACTTGAAACCTGCATGGTTTTATTAACCAATGTCACCCCCCAAAAATACAGGTTAATTAATTAACAAGGAAACATATCAGTGTAGACAAACAAGTTTGTCATTTCAGCCAATAATGCTCATTGATAGTATTTTCTCTAGAGCCTGAACTTCCGACTGATAGCCTCATATCTTTATTTTGGTATGTGTTTAGCTTATATTGCTCCTTTAACTAAAATTAGGATAGTGGTATTTCCCTCTTCATGCATTCCATAATTGACCCCGTTCTCATTTTCAATATAGAGACACTCTCATCTGAGCATCTCTCACAATTGCGTGTGAGACTAACATACAGTTTTGCTTGAGCACGTTTCAGAACAGATAGAATTAATATGTTTTTTAAAGACTGGTGTGTAAAGCCCAGTTTCTCACCAAAAATTGAAAAATGAGAGTGTACCTATAGTGATCATTAGTGTTTTTCCTAAAATGATTGTCAGTGAGAACTGGTTTTCCCTGTTAGAGGAGAGGAAGCTTAAACCACTCTTGTTAACCAGTTAGTGGGGGGTAATGGTTGGTTAGTCTGTACCTTACAGCTTACAAAGAACTTCCCTTTGCATGATCTGTTAGATTTTCACATCCACCTTGTGATATAAATGGGGCCGGAGCTGTGATTAGAAAAGGCAGAGTTTACTGCCTAGGACCCCAGATTGGAGTGACAAGACCAGTGTATAGGTCAGGGCTGCCCCTCCATTATGTCTCCTTGGCCAAGTCCCTGGACCCCACAGAGTCTGATTTGTTCTAAAGGGAATGATATTGCCTTTCTCCTTCCTCAGAGAGTTAATGTCAAAATTGAAAGTGTGAAAGCACCTAGCATGTAATAAATACTAAATAAATGAGAATAGAATCTAAATCTAAATAATAAGTTTGCAATAATGAGCTTCCAAGGATGCACTGACTGCCAAGGTCAAGCAGCTACAAAGGCATAGATGTGGCTGAACACCTCTAACACCTGCTCTGCATGTAGCGGATTTCACCCCTACAGTTTCCTTTGCTGAGGAATCATGTGAAGAAACTAGATTCGAAGGTGAAGGGGCTCAAACAAAAATGTGAGCACAAATGATTCTCTTATTCACTGGGGTGAGCCCAGACACTGCCTTTAGCCCCCTCAACCAGAAACCTTTCTCTTGGGCCCACTGCGTTCACTTCCTGAAACTTTTTGGCATGATGCTTTGCAACTAGAGCCCAAATACTTCACATTTAGGAACAAATAGGACTTGCTTTCCAAAATCAGAATTTTCATGGAATAAATATTGCCTTGCTTTTTAATGCATTAACAGTTACATTATTAGAGTTAATTATATTCTATTGGAACTAAAATATATGTTGTCCACCATCCCTAAAGATAAAAGAAGACAGCGTTGAGAGGTGAAAGCCTTCTTTTTAAAGGTGTATATGAGTAATCAAACATATGAATTAGTCAAACACTAACCACTGCTAACATTTTGCAAATGTGTAAATTGAAATTCCAGAGAGAGCTTGACTGATTTGATCAACAATGAATTTAATGCAGCAGAATCCCACTTGAACATAAAACTATTATACTCATAATAATCCTATGTTGTTATTGAGAGAGCCAAATTGAAACGCTTTCTGATATTTGCATAGAATTATGAGATATATTCTGTGTGTTTACCATGTGCTTACTGGCTAAAGGATTTTTTATGGAGAAAGGTGCCTGAAAATATTTGTATGTTTGTATCCAACATATTATCAAAATGTTATGTGATTGCTATAGTTTAGGACCCTATTATTAGTTTATCTTGTGATTATGGGAAATCAATATTAAATTTAAAATAAATGTTTACACAAAAATGTTTAATTTGAAAAAAAAATTTTCATAGAAGCAATCAGGAGCTAGCCAATCTTTTGACAGATTGCCAGGTTAGTAGTAAAATAAAAATTAAAAAATTAGAAATATCCAGGGTAAGAGGGCAAACAGGATTTACCATTCATGAAAATTACATTTATGGCTCAACCACAATTGTTACTGACTCACGTATGTAGGATGTGTTTTAAAAAGAAAAGAATTCTATTTAAATGAAATCGCACTTCTACTGCCATCTATGAAAAAGTGGCAGAATCTAACATTTTAGTCTTGGAATGAGTATAGCCTCATGAATATTCCATCACTGACAGTTGCCAGGATTTTCAAATAAGCAACAACAGAAGGTTAAAAAGAAGCAGAGAACACATTACTGAGTTTTAGTTGATGTTACAGTTTGATTTTGAGTGATACATTTTTCCATACAATGGGTTCTATCACGCCTGTGGTTGACACCCGGTTATGATATACAGCCCATGCCCTTCTGAATGTGTTCTAAAGCCACTGCCTGCACAGGGTATTGTTTTCCTGACATGTTAATTAACTCCATAGTGTCCAGGAATTCTACATCCAAATTCTTGAATTCTGCCAGTTAGACAGGAAAGTCATAGCAAGAGTTAAGTTGAATATTAATTTAAAATAAAATAAACATGTTTACCAAGTATGATGTAAGTGATAATTAGTGAAAATGGTGATCATAATCTTGAAAAAGCAGAGTAACTTCATGGAGGTGAATTTTGCTTCTAGAACTTTCTATCCCTATAAAGATATTTTATAAACTGGGATATAAATGTCCTGATATTTCAGTCCATCAGTGGTAATTCTAGAATTATTAGGAATATGTTTTATAAATACCTCCAGGGTACAAGAGTTATAGAATTTCAGAGCTATAGTCTAAAAAAATAAGCAACCATCTGACAAAAGACCACACTGTCTTATTTGCCTTTCTGCTACTTGAAGCAGAATACATGCCTGACCCCTAATTCAGGAATGTGTTGCAGTAATAAGCTCAGCATTTCTTCCTGAATGATGCATAAGAGTAAGTAATGGGTTTCTTGCCTGTTCTTATGCAAGTTGTCATGTGCTCCCTGCTGGGTAATAGTACTAAGCCCAGCCGGTTATATATATAGACAGAAGTCCTGAATGGCAGTACTTCAGGTACAAAAGGGATTTTCAAAACATTGGGATAGGATGGTATTCAAAGTCCAGCTCTAGAAAAGTGACGTCATTTCTGGAGGCTCAGCAGCAGAGCCCCCTTCCCCAAGTTGGGTGTGACATCTCTTGCCATTGTGTTTGCCTCCTACTCCTCTCTGTCTCTCGAGCCTCCAGATGAGCAGGCTATGGCCTGATTAGTCCATCTGTATCAGGCCAGGAAGGTCCCACCCCACATTTTGACATAACCAAGCACAGGGAGCAGTGACATTTAGTGAATCAATGTTATATAAACATGAGAATCTTACTAATATTGCCCCCCAAAAAATAAAAAATAAAAATTAAAAGGAAGCGGTAAAAGTCTAACTATCATTTATTGAGTGCTCTGTCAAATCCATTTTGAGGAGGATCCAGATGTATAAGAAATCATTCTTGAATAACTTATAAGTCACCTGCCATTTGTCAGGTTTTGGCTGCTTCGTAGATGCATTGCGGTATTTAATATTCGCAGCATCCCTTGAGGTAGGTACTGAATCCCAATTTCTGTAGATGGAGAAAGTAAGGCTCAGAGGAATGAAATGGACATAAAAATAAATACCTAGCCCACCTCTCCAGCAATCTGTCTAGAGCTGTCCCAACCATAGCATTTGCTATGCTATGAAGAACAAGTGGAATGGTGACATCGTACTGCATGGAATCATTGCTGAGTAGAAGCCTAGGACTGTGACCCAGAGGGAAACAGAGACTCATAATCAAATCACAAAATTCAGTCAAATCAAATTTTGGTTTAGAAGCACAAAGAACAAAATAACTGCTAAGCTTCATGCCCAGGATTATTAGGAGTTGAGTGGTAAGAACTGACTCACTGACACACTGGTGTACCATAGGACTTAACCCTTTGAGTGCCAACCAATATCCTAGGAACTATGCTAAAATTGCCAAGGCATTTTTTGCTGATTTTACAGCAGTTTAGGAAAAAAATTATGAATCGCGAGTAAATGAAGTTACATATTCAAAAACTTAAGGAAACCTTCACTACATTGACATATTTAGCAATATCATCATCACTAATAAAAGCAGACTTGGAACTGGACGCCATTTTGAAGCTTTGATCGCGCTTCCGGCACTTTCGGCGAAAGACAGGAGGAGCGCAATTGCGCTCCCCGGCACTCTAGGGGTTAATGTCTCTTCCAAGTTCTTTCCTATTTTTCTGTGGAATATTTTGTGTTTCATTTTTATATGTTTTTACAAAAACACATAGTATAATAAATGCTTTCTATATTTATTTGTGAATAAATAATTCCATGCATTAAAAACTATAATATTTTTGTTTATGGAGATAGATTCTCTGTGGTTTTTTTGTTTCCAAAGGCCAGTCATATTTTAAAAATAGAAGGAAGAATGCTCGACTAGAATCAAATAAGATTGCAAGTAATCAGAACCTTAAAATAACCAGAATTGTTAATAATGCACATATTAGAAAAGATAAATGGTAAATAATATCAGTTATTCTTTTAAGAAGACATTATTATATCAGCACTGACATTATCTATCTTTTGAAAATCAATATCAATAAAATGGGACAAGCTCCAAATGTAAAGCTTATATTTATTTATTTATTTTTTGAAGCTTACATTTAAAACTCAACTGAACTTCAAAGTGTCTTTATTAATTAATCTGCAAAGTGGAAATAATAGAACTAAATGCCACAGTGTTTCTAAAGTACCTGCACAGATCATTTAGTCCAAATCTGATCCATTGTCTGGTGGCGTGGCAAGCTTTTCAGCTTTAAAAAAACTTTGAGTCGTGGCCATCATACTATTATTTCAAAGCACATGAGTGCCATTTAGTAAGGTTGGAACACAATTAAAAACAAAAGGGGCATTCTTGCAAATCAAATGTTCAATAAGCTAAAGAGCAGCCCATTTTACTCTAGTAAATAAGATTTATATTCAGTTAAAAAGTGATCATTATTCACTGTTATTAAATTTATTAGGTAGCATCCTATATAATAAAAGGGTAATATGCAAATTGACTTTAACAGTGGAACAACCAGGCACGACCGGTCACTATGACGTGCACTGAACATCAGGGGGCAGATGCTCAACTCAGGAACTGCCCCCTGGTGGTCATCTTGTTCCCACAGGGGGAGCTCCGCTCAGCCACAAGCCGGGCTGACGGCTGTGAGCACAGTGGTGGTGGTGGGAGCCTCTCCCACCTCCTCCACAGCACTAAGGATGTCCAACTGCAGCTTAGGCCCGATCCCCCAGGGACTCCTGGGCTGCCAGAGGGATGTCTGACTGCCAGCTTGGGCCCAATCCCCCGGAAGCAGGCCTAAGCTGGCAAGTGGACATCCCCCGAGGGGTTCCGGACTGCAAGAGGACACAGGCTGGGCTGAGGGACCCTCCCACCCCGAAGTGCACGAATTTTCATGCACCGGGCCTCTAGTCTATATATATAAAAGCCTAGCAACCATTCAACTGGTAGCTATGACACACACTGACCACTAGGGGGCAGATGCTCCGACCCGTAGGTTAGCTTGCTGTTGGGGTCTGGCCAATTGGGACTGGGCGAGACGGGCCGGACATGCTTTGGAGCCCACCCGCGGTCCCTCCCCAGCCCAGATTGTGCACTGGTGTGAGGGACCACACTGGTACATGAATCCATGCCCCAGGCCTCTAGTTGGTTAATAAGATTATATAGGTTTCAAGTGTACAATTCTATGATACATCACCTGTATATTGTGTGCCCACAACCCAAATTCAAATCTTCCATCATCATATATTTGACCTTCTTTGCCCTATACTGTACCCCACCCAAACCCCCACCCCCACCTTCCTTCTGGTAAAATCATACTATTGTCTGTGTCTATGAGTTTTTGTTTATTTTTCTTGTTTGTTCATTTGTTGCTTTCAGTTTTATATCCCACATATGGGTGAAATCATATGGTTCTTAACTTTTTTGGTCTGACTTATTTCACTTAGCATAATTCTCAAGATCCATCCATATCCTCACAAATGGCAGTATTTCATATTTTCTTATGGTTGAGTAGTATTTCATTGTATATATGTACCACATCTTCTTTCTAACATAAGGATAATGTATTAGTTTATAAATGGAAAGTGAATATCTCCCCATCTGCTAACTAGGATAGCTTTTCATTTTACCTGTTAACTAAGAAGCAGGGCATATTTTGAATTCTCTACTTCATGCATTTATAATTAATGTTTTCATTCCTATAGTTTTTACATTTGCACCTTAAACAATTTTAATGGGGAGCTCAATGTTCAGTTGCCTCTTGAAGTAAAGTATTTGAAAGCTTTTGTTACTTTCTGCCAAGTAAAACAGACTTAGTCTTATAATAATTGCACTGAATGTGAGGCAAAATAAAGAATTTATATAATTGTGCACTGGAAATAGTTATGTGCAATAATGTTAAAATTACATTTTCTGTTTTGAAAACACTATTTCTAGGACGTATGATACATGTTACTTAGGTCCGTGCAGTAGTGAATGTCACCTGGAAGTGGGCACTATTGGAATAGGTAAAGATAGATATTGTCGTTGGGAAAAAAATATTTTTTTATATTCAGCCCAATGAAGAAAATGAAATTGTTTAGAACTCAGTTTTTCCCAGTCTTTATAGCACTGTATGTGAGTGTGTGTGTGTGTGTGTCTGTGTGATTTGGGGCAATTTGAAGAGTAAGTCATGATACCCATGCAAGATTATAACTTTACAAAATTACTATAGGCACAAAGCAGTTAGATTTCTGGGTTCAATCGCACTTGGAACATTTACACTTTTATTTGACCCGAAGTATATGGTGTTGGACCAACAAATTCATCTGCTTCTAGTAATTTCTAAGACTAGGTAATTACTTAGTTCTATAACATTTTATATTATGGTTGCTTACAGCTTTGCTGTTCTAATGTTTTGTCCCCACAATTGCCCCAACTTCCCTGAGCAATAGGTAGTCCCATATTATAGTTCAGTAAATTGGGGAACTGGGAGATTAAGTGGTTTGCCCAAGGGCACACAGAATTAATGCAGAAATGAAGCTGAAAACAATGAGAAGCTGATTCCTACTATAGTACTTCTCCAAAGACCACCATGTGGGAGCAATACAATCCATACATCTGAATCAAATGTAATAGTATCGTGTGATTTTGCATCTCTCTCCGTTAACTCAGTACTTCAAATCCTGCACTAGCAGAGTTTCTGTGGCCCTGACACTTTTAGGGGAGCCCAAGGCCATGAGCATTCCATTTTCATCTGTTTTAGATATAGTATGGGTAACATCCTTCATGCATCTATAATCCAAATGAATTTCAATCTATTATCAGGGCAGTTCAAGTGTATTTGTGTTTATTTTAACCACTACATTGCCTGCTAGAAAAAGACAACAGACTAAAAGCCGCCAGGAAAAGCAGTTTAATTGTAAATGGAGAAGGAAATGTCTCTTATTAATATCCCTCTCTCTGTTTCTCTCCGAGTCCTTACAACCCGCCTCCTTCAGAACTTTCTATATCCTGGAATTGACTGGCATTGTGTGGATGCCTCACTTTGCTCTAAGGCACGCCATAAAATGAAGAAACAATGAGAACCAAATGCTAGGCTATATAATGGCTTTTGGCAGCGTGTGTCTCTGAAATATAGAAAGGAGAGCAATGCAATTACAACAACAGTTAAATTGTTGAAATTTCTGAAAAGCTTGATGAGTAAGCTCTTCAGAAATGGTTCCCACCCAGGAAGGGAGCTTTTTCCCTTCTCACACACGATCAGCCTCACCGTCTAATCCCATCCACGGTGTGCTATGACTACGGGTGCTTTAGCAGGTGTGCTGGGGGTGGAAACTGGGTGACACCTTGAGAGGCCAACCTGTGCAAATAAAAAATGATAGCTGGCCACAGCGCTTTGTGGAACACTGTTTGCCCAAAACACTGAGCCTAGATCATTCCCAGGGCAGAAGAACAGAGCAAAAAGTAGAATTACCCCTATATTTAAAATCATGGTCAATTGCAAGCCTCCCCATCTCTCTAAGCCCCTGGCTGCTTCATTCAACAATACAGCTTAACTTCCACTTCCTGAAGAAATCATATTTAACTAACAAAAATGTGTCCACCTTCCCCCTTTCCCATGCTAATGTACTCTCTGTTTTCACCTGTTTCCCTATGCAGACATGGATGGAGTGATCAGGAGTGTGGGTGGGGACCACATGGGTGGGAACCCCCCTCACCATTTGCCAGGGTGCCAGGCAGGGAAGTTCCCACAGCTCTCCTTGCCTTGGTTTTCACAAAATTACATATTACAAAGAGCACACAACACGCCGTCTTATTTCTCTTATTATTCCTTCTCTTAGGCTTCTAAGGCAGCAGCCTCTCCCTCTATATCTTCCTTTTTAGATTAACTTCTCTCAATGCTTATATGTCCATTATATCTCAGAAAATTACAGGGGAAACCAACATGTCTAAATGTATGCTTGACCCTCCAAGAGTCCTTTTTATTTTTAAATATTGAATCTCTTGGGCTGACCTCCCTTTCCCTACAAACGTGTTTACATTTCTGATTTTCTTCAAAGACAATTAACAACTGTTCCTAAGATTGTTACATACTAAAGTATGGGCTCCATTTCTCCCCTCTCCTACACCACCCTAGGTCTCAAAGGTGGCCTCCACTTCTGTGAATCGCTGGAGACCATCCATCTCACTTCTCTCCTGTCATGACTTCGGTTTGCTCACCTGTAACATGCCAGGGAGGGAAAAGAAGAAGGGGAGATTTTAGAGATTAATGTATTTAAGGGAACAAATACATTGATCTCTCAGGTTCTCTCCTGTTGGGATGTCTTGTCTCCTGCCAGTCTGAAATGAACACCGCCCCCCACACCCAAGGTTCTGCTTGTCTGTGTCTGCATTCCTGTGTTCTCAGCCAGCCCCCCAGTTTCCACCACCACCTCATTTAGGGGATTGACACATCTGTGTCTCCCACGCTACTCTCATTTTCAACCTCTGATTCGATGACTTCACATACCTCGTGAACACCCCTCCCAGGTTTTCTGCTAACACCTCAAATTTAACAATTTCCTCACTACACCTGGTTCCTCCTCCTAACTCCACCCTTGCCACACCCTTGTCCCGGTTACCAAGACCTGAAACCTTACCGTCATCAGTTTCCACTCAGTGGTCTCCGAAGCCTATTTCTGTCTCTACGGTATCGCTCACATCATTACGTCCTGTACATTCCAAGTACCAGCACCCCATGGTAGGAATTAGTAACTATTCCAAGAAAGAGAAAGTGAGGGGTTATCTCTCATTTGGACTAATGTTAAGGTCCTAAAGTGTTTCTTTTTCTTTTATTCCTTTATGCACAAATTCCCAGAATAATTATCTTAAGGCATAGTTTTATTGTAACATTTCAGTGTTCAGAAATTTTTGATAGATTCTTCTTTACCCGTTAATTAAAAGACATACTCCTGGGCAGGGCTACCATTATATGGTATGTACCCCTGGGAGGCAGCTATATGGTGGCTGGCCCTGTCCTCCATGGAGCTATGTGACATAATCGTCCTCTCTTCCTTATGGCCTTGTATCAATTATTCCCCATCTCCTATTACAACCTTATTTCTCAACTTGTTTCATATATACATATACAAAAAATTAAACACTGCCATTTTATGAATGCTTTCTAAACTTTCCTGCCCACCTGAAATTAATTCTACTTGGAATATTCTACTTTTCTGACCTTTGCTTACTAAAATGCACCCACCTTTCAAAATTCAGTTCAATATGATCTTAAGTGAACATAGTCTATCTGCTACCACTGTCCTCTTATAACATGTGGACACCTTCCTCACTCTGCTCTTCATCATTGATGTGTGTCTTGGGTCCTCTGCTATATTGTAAGCACTCTGAATATGATGGCTACACTAGGTTCCTCTTTGAATTCTCCTCAATGTAGATTGCCAACCATGTTTTTGTACATAACGCATTTATTGAATGAGTTGATGTATTACCAAATATATCTTATTTTTAATTGAGCCCCCAAAAAAGTTTATCAAAGTTGTAGACATACTAGTAAAATGCTTTACATAATATGTGAGATTATTATACATTACTTCTCTGATTTTCTACCAACATAATTTTAAAAAAAATATTTTTCTATTTTCACACCCAATCTTTGGTGGTGAATAATACATATCCATCTGGGAAAGTGTGAGTCACATGTCGTAACATATATAGTCCCAAGATTTTTGAATCAGAAGCCTTGTTTTTATAATGTTGTTAAGAGATCACTTTAGTCATAGTTTGAATTTTGAACTTTTGGCAACTAATACTGTACCTGTAGTTGATTTTGAAAAACACATTTAGCAATATTAATTGAAGTGAATGCAAGACATGTGAGCATTGAAAATTTATTGTGACAGTTCTTTTGAATACAGCAATTCATTTCTTAAACCATAATGTCTATTAGATAAGCTCCCTTCTAAGAGGTAAAAATCTTATTTCAAAATATCTACAAGAGATCCATCTATTTCCAATGAATTTTTCATAGCATTATTGTCATTTTTATTGTTCTTAACCTATCTTTTTAAATATAATTGTTTGAATTAGAAGTACGTTCTGATAATTTAATACCAGAAAGTATCCCCTTCTTATCTCCCATCTTCCCTTTTCTGCTCCCACCACCAAACTAGGTAACTGACTGTTTCTTCTGTATCCTTTCGAGATTTATAGATTCTTATTCCCACACACACACTTTTACTTTTTACAAAAGATGAATGCTGCTCGACTCCTTTTTTCTTTCACTTGGAGATTTTCCATGAGTACATAGCTGCTTCATTCTTTTTTATCTTTGCACAGTGTGCTATTTTGTAGTTGCTTCGTAACTCAATTAACTGATCTCCTATTGCAAGGTATTTAATTTTTAGTTTTTTTTATATTGCAAACAATGCTGCAATAAAGGGCCTTGTACAGATATTCTGTATGAGTGCAGTACAATTTCTGGATTAAAAATGTATGTGCATTTATAATTTCAATAAATATGCCAAATTGCACTCTATATGTGTTGTACTAATTTAGATGGTCATTATCTAGAGCAAGCGTGTCAAACTCAAAGGCTAACACGGGCCAAATAAACAAGGCATACAGCCCGTGGGCCACAAGTTTGACAGAGTGTTTGCTTCCCTTAGCTCTGTCAAACTTTTGGAGTTTAGTCAATGAAAAATGAAAAAAATCTAAGTATATTTTTTCATATAATTAAAAGCCATTCATATTTTTCTTTTTTCTGTTAGTTTCTCTTAGAACTTATGCTGATGTAAGGTAGGTGGTATGAATACAATTTACTTTTTTTTAGTTGGCTTAGCAGTTATCTTACATATTAACTAAATGACCTATCTTTAATTCACTTTTTTGAGATGCCCTTTCTATTACATAGTAAATTCATGTATGCAGGTGAGTCTACTTCCAGATTTTCATTTATATAATCTTTCTATACCAATGCTAATATTCTATTGTGATTTTTCCAGTAATTTAATATATATTTTTAATCCTTTTCATTGCTGTTCCTGGTTATTTCTGTTCATTTTTCTATTTGGACTTTAGGATAACTTTCCAAGCCCATAAAACAAAACAAAACAAAAATTCTAATAGTCTTTTACTAGTATAACACTGTATTTATAAACTAACTTAAAGAAAATCAACATGTAAATTATATTGAGTCCTCTATTTCAAGAACATAACACGTATTTCTATTTCTTCAAGTCCTTTCTTGTGTCCTTCAGCAGTATTTTAAAATATTCTTCTGATTTATCTTGCACATTTCTTATTAAATTAATAACTCATGCTATAAGTGAGATATTTTATCCTAGTATATGTTCTATATAGTTGGAAACTTTTTAAAACAAATAAAGATGAAATACAGTATATCAGAATCTATAAAATGTAGCTAATGCTGTGTTCATAAGAAAATTCTTAGCCTTATAAGAATTATTTATGTTAGTAAGTATATAAAATGTATTAAAATGAAAATTATATTTAAAAGATGCATAACCCATGGACACAGACAATTGTATGGATAAGACCTTGGGGGGGGGGACATGGGGAGCTGGAGCAGGCAGGGTAGAGGGGGGTTAATGGGGGGATGTAGGGGGGATATCTGTAATATTTTCAGCAATAAAGATAAATTTTAAATAAAAATAAAATATAGGTAACTTAGAAAAGAAACAACAAAATAAATTTAAGGAAAACTAAAAATGTATCAATAAAGAGAATAAAATAGTGAGTTAGGAAACAGAAAAACAGTAAAGCTGAGGAATAAAATCAAAATCCAGTTTTTGAAAAAGATAATAAAATAGATTGGTTGAAGAGTAAAGCACAAAATATGTAAAATAAACACAGAATCACATAGAGGATTAAGGAAGTCATAAGGGATTACTTTGTTCAATTCTTCAGAAATTAATTTGTAAAAAGCTGATCACAGAAAAGATAGAAAATAAAAAAACTTATGTCAAAAGAAGAATATGAGAACATCGCCCCCCCTAAAAATAGCAACATATCTAAGTGGCTTTAGAGAGGAATTCTACAACAAATATTTAAAGCTAGTAAAAATAACTTTCAAAACATCAGGGGGGAAATATTGCAATTTTTCCTGTGTGACGTGTGTATAATATTAATACCAAAACTTGACATTTGACAGGAATTACACACACAAAAAAAAACAAGAGACCAACCTTATTAATGAATATCAACACAAAAGCCTAACTAAAGTATTAACAAACAGAAATCAGGAGTAAGACTACATCTTGACAAGTAAGGTTTATTCCAAGGATGCAAGAGTGGCTTCATATTAAGAAATGCATTCATTTTACATGTTACATGATAAATCCACAGCAGTATTTGACAAAATTCAATACCCATTCTTTATTTTTAAAAGGTAATAAAATAAGACTCAGTGATACTTCCTTAATGTGATGGAATGCATTTATCTCAGCATAAAAGTAAGGCTCATGTTTCAAAAGGTATCACAAGAATCAGTCCCATTACAGTAAAAAATAAGACAAGGATTTTCCCTATAACAACCACCTTTAATACGTTGAAATTCCTAGCCACTGTAATTAAGCAAAAGAAATAAAGATTATAAGCACTGGAAAAAAAAACACACAAGGTAAAACTGTGATTACTTGCAAATGATTTTGTGGTGTACTTGAAAAACTCAAGAATATCTAATGTGCCCTAGCCGGTTTGGCTCAGTGGAGTGTCAGCCTGGGGACTGAAGGGTCCCAGGTTCGATTTCGGCTAAGGGCACATGCCTGGGTTGCAGGCTCAATTCCCAGTGGGGGGCGTGCAGGAGGCAGTTGATCAAAGATTCTCTCTCATCATTGATGTTTCTATCTCTCTATCCCTCTCCCTTCCTCTCTAAAGTCAATAAAAATATATTTTTTAAAAATCTTCTAAAAAAAAAAAGAATATCTAATGTATGCCCGACCAGCGTGGCTCAGGGGTTGCGCATCAACCTCTGAACCAGGAGGTCACAGATTCGATTCCTGGTCAGGGCATATTCCTGAGTTGCAGGCTCAATCACCAGTGGGGTACATGCAAGAGGCAACCAATCAATGATTCTCCTTCATCATTGATGTTTCTATCTCTCTCTCCCTCTCCCTTCCTCTCTGAAATCAATTTTTAAAAAAAGAATATCTAATGTAAACCTACTACAAACAATAGGGGAATTCAAATACAAATTTAATATTAAGAAATTAATATTTTTCATACACACTTGGCCCTCAACATTTGTCTGAAGAAAATGTTTTCATTGTCTTTTCAAAAAGTAAGTATGTTTAACTGCCAAATTGGCGCATTTTTATTTGACCACAGATAGAATCAGGGATCTCTCTGTCAATGATCTTGACTTCCTGTTTTTCATTTGGGAAGAAATCTACTCTAGACACTGCTATGCACAGTCCACATGTAGCCCTGATTGTAAGCCATCCGATTCCCCTGATGTAGTGGTGGTGTCAACACTTTCAACTATTAGCATTTACAGCAGAAAATAGTAGATTTAGGAAAGAATTTGATAAGATAATTACAATTAGTTATACTTTAAAATAAAACTTTATCACACTCATGTTTATTATAGCTTTCCTTAGTATCTGCTACTTTCATGAGTGAGATGGTTAAGAAAGTAACGTATGTGGGATGTCTGGCTCAGTAAGGCTGTTTGAGCCCAGTTGAGAATCTCTAGATGAAAGTCTACCCAAGTAAGAAGGTCACTCCCTCCTGAAACCTCTTAGGGTCTGTACCTGTTTTAGACTGGGCAGTAGCAATCCACTGGTAGAATATACTTTGGGGGAATCATTTGGGAATAAATTGTGACATGTGTACCAGTGTGTGAAAACACGCTTCATCATCCAATTATATTCAAGGTCTCTACTTCAAGAGTATGTTGTAGATGGCATCATGATTTAATAACCCAACAAAGCCCGTGTTGTTGCAAATGTCCTACTCAAGGTAATCATTTTGATTGAAGTTTCAGGATATCTATATATATAAAAGCCTAAGCAACGGAACAACTGAACGACCGGTCAACTGGTAGCTATGACACTCACTGACCACCAGGGGGCAGACGCTCAATGCAAGAGCTGCCCCCTGGTGGTCAGTGCACTCCCATAGTGGGAGCACCACTCAGCTGATCCACGGGCACCAGAAGCCAGGCTCACAGCTGACAAGCGCAGCTGCAGCGGCGCAAGCCTTTCCAGCCTCGGTGGCAGCACTACTGAGCAGCGGCGGCAGCAGGCGTAGCAGGGGCCAGTATAAGTAGAAGCGGCCTGGCGCCTGGCCCAGACTCGGGCTCCTCCCCGGCCACCTGCCATTTCACGCACTACTACATCCCTCAGGGAACGTTGGGCCGAAATTGGCAGTCCGACATCCCCTGAGGGGTCCCAGATTGGGAGAGGGTGCAGGCCAGGCTGAGGGATCCCACCGGTGCACAAATCCGCGCACTGGGCCTCTAGTATTATACTTGCATTAATGGACTGACAGCCAGATTGTACAGGATTGATATTATAAGGCCTCATTAAAGCTTAAACTTTGGAGATTGGATATAATAATTAACTTCTGAAAATCCCCATGGCAAGCACACCAAATACACCAGACCCTCCTGCAGCACTCCAGAGCAGGATTCCTCTTTTTAACCATGGGCTGGAGTAGTCTTTGTTATGAAGTAACAACAGTACGTCACGGAAAGAGCCAAGGATAGGTGATAAGTGAATCTGAATTGAAATCATTTTGGGGTACTGTGTGGCATTTGCAGGCAGACATATTGAAATTTGTTTTTCAGTAACATAGTAAAACTCTTTAGATAGCCAAATAAATTATTATTCCCACCTGAACAACCTTATTTTGTGAGAACAAGTTCAACAGCCAATGTGACTAGAGAAAGGCGGAACAGCAAGAGGTGAGATTTCACACACAGTTTAAAGCTACCCTGAAAAGAGATGCTTTGGACATAAACACACTTATAACGGTTTTTCAGCCAGAAATAACAACAGGTAGGTTTCAATATGACTACTGTACTCAACGAAAATTATGTGTTAATGCCCAGCCGGTGTGGCTCAATGGTTGATTCCTGGCCAGGGCTTAGACCCCAGTTGTGGGCTCAATCCCCAGAGTGGGGCATGCAGGAGACAGCCGATCAATGATTCTCATCATTCATATGTCTATCTCTTCCTCCTTCTCCCTCCCTCTCTGAAAACAATAAAAATATTTTTTAAATTATGTGTTAAGTGCTTTATTAAATGGATAGCAATAGCCATAAAATTACTCCCTTTTGCCATGTTTCCCAATACACATAGGAACCAAAGAAGATACAGTAATTTTTTTCATTATGTCTACACCCAAACTAAACAAATAGACCCCATTGGGAACCCATTTCTCTGTTGTGATGTTGAACTACCCTTATTACCAGAAAGCCCTTCCTGTTTTCGGAAAAAAGATTAATATGGATTTAACTTGAGCTTATTCCTTCTCTTTCTCTGGGGGACAAATTGTACCTGATCTTCTAAAAGCATCATAGGAATATTAAAGACACTGTTACACAGGTTTGGAAATAAACATTTCAGCCCATGCTCAGCTTTGAATCACTTTATTACAGTTAGTTCCTAACATTAAATGCTTGAGAATGTATTTACTGTGCATGTTGTTATGCATGCAAATAATCTTTAGGGAGTAATTGCAACTAGAAATGCTCTAAGCATTTATTTGGTAAAGCTACAAGAAATTTAATTATCAAGGGTCACAATGAATCTTTATAGAATAAACAAAGGAAAAGAGACTTTTGAAAGCCTTTGTAAGACAGGAATAATTGAAGGCAGGAATAAGGCTGTGCTGAGTTAAAACTTGGTTTTTAAACAAACAAGAAACAACCTTAGTTACAGCGGGTTTTGCAGGGTTGGTGTCGGCGTTAGCGTCCCATTCCGTGAAGCCATCGCAATTTCAGTGGAAGCACCAGGGAGCCATCCTGTGCCTGCAGACCTCTTTGACAGTCTGTTGTAATGCATTTCAACCAACTTATAAATCATTTTGCAGAGACTAATGATTTATTACTGCTGTAATGAACTTCACGGGTATCAATACATTAGTATCCACTTTGAAAAGAAACTTGTCAGCTCCCATTGGAACGATGATCAGTTTACTATTGTTATTAATGACCCTGATCAGCTCTTTGCATCTATGAATAACCTTTTGAGATGACAGAGGTCTTCCATTTGGGGAGAAATCAATGCATATGTAAAATAAGGGCATATGCTGCTCTTTTTCCAATCCCTTTATCAATTCCAGGGCTGGCTGTCAGCTGTCTAAACTTAAAGTTTCAAAATTACTTTAAAATCTACCCCATTCAACCTTATTAAAAAGCTGGCAAATATATCCTAAAAGGATATTGTCATTCCAATCGCCTGTGTCTGTGTTACTAAATTATGGTGTGTTTTTTCTTTCTACTTGAAGCCTCAGCTGGACACTGGTGGTCTGGCTCAAATAGAAATTACCATGTTAGGGTTGTGGGTTTTTTAATGTTCAGTGATGTCAGACATTTGACCTGTGAGGCTTTTGAAACTGACCTTGTTGCTTCCTTCCATTCATTAAACTACAACCTTTGCTCTCTTGTCATAAAAGATAAATGAAGATTCACACAATCTTTGTTTAAGAGAAGATTTATTGTTTACATTAATGTAGATTAAGTGGAAAGATACCAATTATTTTTCAAGTCAATCAGATGTCTTCTTTGAGGTTTCAGTTTCTATAGCCTGTTTCTGATTATTATAATTTCGGTATACTTAGTGGAACTTTTTTCAAGAAATAACATCCAAATGACCCATTTTTATGGAAACTCCACATTCCATACTTTTTTTCTACTTAACCAGATAAACAAATTCTAAAATGTGTTTTTTAATAAGTGGTTAAAATAGAAATTAAATGGTAGTTTTCATTCTACAAGGTTGTCACAATGATTAATTTCCATATGGGATCAAAAACTTTGCAGAAAAATTTTGAAAGCAGAGTGATTATTTGTAAATTTAGAAAATGTGCTTTAAGAAGAGAAGCAATATAAAGTTTCATTAGAATAAAACTTCCTAAACTAAACATTCTAATCATTAGCCACAGAGGAAAAATAGTGAAATAAGTAATTTTTAATGTAAAAATTTTTAAGGTTTTAATGGGTCACACAGAGAAAATAGAGTGAGAAAAATTTTTACATTAAAAATAGAATTTTTAATAATTATCAAAAAGGAGACAAATAGGTCCTGTAATCAAAGTTCTTTATTTTTCTGGTGAGAAAACTGTGGCCACACAAAATGTTTAAGGCATGACTTCCAGTCAGAGGGTCAGAGCCCAGTGGTGACATGAAGCCTAGAGTTGTGTGTTCATGTGTTGACCAGCCTATGGGGGCTTTAGATGGGAACCTTAAATCCTGCAGTTGTAACCCCAGAGCCTAACACCGTGCCTGGCTCAGCTCCGGTGCCTGAGAAAGCCATTAGGACACAGACTGCTGAGAAGACCAAATAAAAGAAAGAGAAACACGGAGCAGGTGGTTCAGACTTGTGACCGCAGAACTTTTTCTCCTTCTTGGTCTCTCATTTAAACACTCTTACTTTTATCTAATGGTCTACCCTTCTAATGATTTTATTCAGAAATGTTTTTCTTTAAGGCACAGAAAAACAAATGGACATTGTTTTTCTGTACCTTAAAGAATGAAATATCCAATTCGGGTGAATACTTCCCTCATCAATGTTAGATCTTATCAGTAAGTAATGTTTGCATAGGACACTTTGTAGAATCTTAGAGATGATAGTGACATCACTCATAGATCAGCCCCTCCCTCTTAGAATAGTATATTCTACAGCATCTCCCTCCTGTCAAGCTTGTGCATTTATACTTTCGGTGATGGGAGCTGACTTCTTTGCATAGCAGCTCTTTCCTATGCCATAATTCGGTTGTTCAAAGGTCTTTTAATGTTGAGCCAGTCTTTTACAAACTTTTTTTCAAAAATGTAGTGACATCGGCTGAGTGTCCTCAGAGGAAATGGGTTGGTTTCTAGTGACATGTCTTACTGTACAGACGCAGGTGTCCTCAAAGACATAGAGCAGTGGTTCTCAACCTTCTGGCCCTTTAAATACAGTTCCTCATGTTGTGACCCAACCATAAAATTATTTTCGTTGCTACTTCATACCTGTAATGTTGCTACTGTTATGAATCATCATGTAAATATCTGATATGCAGGATGGTCTTAGGTGACCCCTGTGAAAGGGTCGTTCGACCGCCAAAGGGGTCGCAACCCACAGGTTGAGAACCGCTGACAAAGAGGCTGGCAGAGCAAAGCAGGGGCCAGCCTCAGTGAAACTCATTTTGTCAGGTTCTCTTAAGAAAGTTAGAGCTACTGTGCAATCAGAGTCACAGTTCAGGAAGTTTTGACCCGTAAGAAATGATTCTCAAACACCATTTGAAATGGTGTACCTTTCTGTTGTCCAGTATGACAGTAGTTGCATGTGCAATGAAAGGTAAAGATAAGGCAAAGCAAGACATAGACTGTGTCAGCAAATCAGGAAACAAGATTTCCAGCAAGAGGTATGAGTTATGACAGCCTACTTATGCCTTCTCAAGGGCATTGTGTGAGGCATTGTGTGGCTGGAAAATGAGAGTGGTTATGTTCTCTGCCAGTCATGGTTCACTAGACATGCATGCACCATGGCATCTTGAAATGGCTACTGAACTGGAAAGATGGGTTCTAGTTGCAGTTTCTCAACGACTTGAACCTCAAGCAAGTGACTGAACCTCTCTGAGTAATGATTTCTTCCTCGGGGGAAAAAGGTGAGTAGCAAGCTTTCTCTAGTTACCTTTTAGGTTAAAGATGGAGATGATGCATAATCAAATTAGATGATAATTACCATGGACCCTTAGCTAGTCCTGATATTGAGGCATGACATACATGTTAGTTTTATTGAACTGGAGTGAAAGCTGTTAGCCTCCAAGTCAGTGGTTCTCATGTGCCCGTGTGTGGATGGGTGCTAGTCAATCCTGAAGTTTGTACTCTCCTCACAAAAATTGGAAAATGTATGAAATGATTCTCATAAATCAAAATTTATTCTCTTTACCAAACAATTCTTTATTGAGTTGTCCTTCTAATTTATTAGTGTTATAATGCCCTTTCTTTTATAAAATGGTGATAAGATATAATCATATTTCCTCATGTGCTCATTTAAGATTAAAAGTTGGTAAACTTGTCATGTCCATCACTTTGAAAACACTTTGTCGGTGAGGAAATCCTAAAGTTTGGGTATCTGTGTTCTGCATCTTTCTAGCTGAACTCCCCCTGTCCCACAACACCCCTGCCCCCAGGCTCCAGTACAACGCCTCCTGTATAAGGGGCCTGCAATATTATTTGTTAAATAAATCAACTGGTGGTGCATTTCCTTTTGAGACTGGCTGGTCTATTAGTCACATTTTGAGGTAGCTGCTCACGGATACCTTCAATATGTGCAACTGAAGTGGTAAAAAATAAGGCTCTCAGTATGCCCAATAAACCCAGTTGCTTCTTCTTAAGTAACGCTACATTAGAGCATAAATAACTTAGATGAATAGCATAGACATTTTATTTGTAATAAGATCCAAAGATAATCTCAGGTATATGTAAGGGTGTTTTCAGCTCACTGAATTGCTATCAGTTCCTTCATCATCCCACGCATATTCACAGCCCCTATTCCTTGCAATTTCGCTTTGGCATGTTTAGCTTTGTGAGTCTTATTCTAGCAGAAAGAGAATGCCTGCATTTCCTAAATAACCTATCCGGTATCCACTAAGGATAATCAGCTGTCGCCATTCTGGTCTGTTCTTATATGCCCAGATATAAAAATGCAGCCTTAAGTATATTAAAACTCTCTCCAACTAATGGCGATAATAAGAATAGTAACCCTTTGTTAAGACCTTACTATATGCCAGATGATTTTCATGTATTATTTAATTCTCACACCCGAGAGGTTGGGTTTTGCTATCCCTCGTCTTACATTTCAGGAGCTTTGAGCGCAGAGATGTTAAATAACCTTTTCTGCTTACCTTTCCACTGAGTCATGGCCTCCCTCTGCAAGGCCGGTGATAGGCCTCCTTCCCCCTGGACTGCTGCCTTCTGAACAGGCAGAAGGAACTTGCACTCCATCGTCTCTCCCTGTCTTCAGGGCTTTCTGTCCATACCTCCCAGGCCCCAGGAATAATTCTCATTGTAGACCAGTAGCTGTGTAAGCTCCTCTAGTTCCTTTCAGAAATGAATTTCCTGAAGGACCAGTCTTTCATTTTAAATGTTCCAAGATAGATCTGAACAGTTTTAAAAGACACTGAAGGCAATAAAACATAACCACTTATTCAGTGCTGTTTTTGACAAAAAAGTAAAGAAGTGTCAGATATAGATTGCCCCAGGGCCAACATGACATACAATGTGTGGGTGGCGCTATTGGAAATATGTTTTTAATTCTTAGGGATCAAATAACTAAAAAATATATCCTGAATTTTGTCACAGAAAGTCGCTCTAATAGGGCATAACTTGTTTTGTAGTTGTTCAACTACAAACCTAAGGTTTTTGCTTTGTTTTATTCATTTTGTTTTGAAGAATTGCTTTCTTTGATTTTTGCAGGGAACGTAAAATGTGTCATTTCCCAAAGGACTAGTCAACCACAATGAAGAATTTATTAGACAGCTAGATTACATGGTTGATCACTCGTGGGGCATATTCTTTATTTATAATAACCTGAATTTGTTTAATGTAATAACTGATTAAAATTATGTTGCTCTATATACTTTTCAATTCCCAAAATTAGGTGGTTTCTTTTGGTCTTTAGTAGGAGTTAGAAGAGTTTTCTTAAAATGTGGTAATGCTTATTTGGAGAAAATTCATTTTTATTCTGTTGGGAGAACATCTGATTTTTACTTAAAATTCTGGAAGACTTGAGTGTAATTTCTAAATTATATGCACTAATTGACATTTCATTTTCACCCTAATGGAAAAACAATCTAAAATAAATTACCATAGGAACACAGGACTTTTTAGCTATGATGTCAATAGTCTAGTACAATTTTTGTACCAAGAATCAAAGTGTCATTGATTTGATAGAAATCTAATTGGAGGCCTTTGCACATGAATGTAGCCCTTAATGGAAATGAGATTTTATTCATTTCCCTTCTGTTGTATTTACCCAAATAAAATTCTGAAGTGGGGATTTGTCTACTGGCAAAAAATATAATATTCTCAACAAGTACCTTTAAAAACCTCATTTTATTTTCATCAGAAGAGAGCTGGAAGCTACCAAAAGGCTCTGGGTATGATACAGGATCCAAATATGGGACAGAAAAATAGAATTCTTATTCAAGACAGACCAAGCTGACCATATTTGACCAAGAACACATTACTGTGGTTAGTTGCTGTGAAATGGAATTTGATTGATGATTTCTTTATTTTCAAATGGCATGCTCTATCCCAACATTCATCTAAGGATTAAGTAGTTAATTATTTCAGAACAAAATTAAAAAGAATAATAGATAAACCCTACTGATTTTAAAGATGATTGAGAAGAAAGAGGATAAACCTAAAATTATAAAATTTCTCTTACAACAGATTTCTTTGGGGATTTTACTAAAGGATGTTATGGAAGTGTTTTCCCTACAGAACATTGTTTGGCCTTGGCCCTCTACCTGCTCCCTGTTCTTTTGAGGATAGTGTGAACTTAGTGACAGCAAAGGAGGTTCTAGAGTTTCTTTTTTCCTTCAAGAACTAACTGAGTTATTGCCTGCTTCCACCTTCCTATAAAAAGGGAGTAGAATTGTTAGTCGAGATAGGATAAATTAAAAGGGGATTTCACGACTGGTGGTGACTTTCAGATCTGATTCTTCTGAAATCCAGGAGTGAGTCTGTAGCCATGGTGGTTGCTGGAATCCTTTGGTTACCTGGCATCAGCACTTGATCTCTCCTGCTTCCTGTTTGGAAATTGAGGCTGGGTAACGTAAAACAGCGTTTTGTCATCCTCTTTGCCCTGAGCAATGAGAACAACACAGCTAGAGCAAGCAAAACCAATTGCAAAGTTCAAATATTATCATCTGCAACTTGTATTTTTTTAACATGCAGGCCTTCTCTAAATATTCCTCTACTTCTGCAATGAAACAGAGGCTGTTGCCAGGATTAAAAAGTGTTTGAGAGGCCTGCACATTTTCGTACACTGCACAACTTCATATTTGCTTTGATGACAGACATTTCAGATATTTTCTTTCAGGCTAAAGAGACTGTTTGTTTAGTGAAGTACAAGTTAAAAGAGACTGAATCTAACCTAGGGATGTCCTTTCAGATCCTGGCTTACATACATCTTTGGTAGTATGAGCTTTATTGGATTATGTGCAGTGCTGTGATTCTACTAAGTGTGTGTGTAAACAGCAGGCAAGGATGGAAGGTTATTAAAAAGCCTCATTGATTCTCTATTTCACAAGACTGGGAAAGTGAATAAATCTACTGTAATCAGAGTGTACCAATGCAGAATTAATAACGTTTAGAGAAGTTTGTTCTAGACCACACCTTTCCTCTATACAACTATAACTCGCAACATTTTGCTTCTCTTTTTTTCTTGCTTGATGCATTTATTATGTTAAACTGCATGTCACTGTTCCATTGCTGTTTTTAAGTTGTAAAGACCACATAGTTGTCTACATGTTTATAGAGGAATTGTTTTTAAATAATACATAATGCTGCAATAGAACATCTAGACACATCATTGTAATAATTAATGAAAGGGAAGACATATGGAAAATCATTTTGTACTGAAAAACACAATTGTCAAATTTGGTTCCAGCTTTGGCTCCTTTTATAAACTGAGATCTCAGAAACTAGGACATAAATCATTCTATAAATGCACTCTGTTAGTCAAAATACAGTCTCCATAAATATTTTAACAGCATTTGTATGCTTTTAATTCTACATCATTTCACTGAAGTTCTCTTTAAAGTTAAATTATTAATGTGTCTCTTCTAAAAATTCAAAATATAATACACTGAAAAGACTGTAGTAAATGGAATTCAGAATATTCTCTGAATGTCTGAAAGTATATTGTTCATGATTATTTTCATTTCTATGAGAAAAATAGAACTAGCGAAAGCAATCAGATAAAAGTAATTTAAACAGAAATGCAAATGATTGTGGTTGCCCCTGTTTTCTGCGATTTTAAAAGAGAAAAATGTTAATCCACATTAATGATTGCCTAAAGATGTATTTTACCCAAGGTACTTTGAGTCTAGGGGCCTTGTACAGACCACCTCAAACCATAACACATTCTGTTTTTACCACTAATACCCAAGATTGCCAGGATTGAACAAACTAATTCTCACAATGAAATTCAGGCTGATAAAAAATACTTAAGTATATAATTTCTATTATATATTGTTAGGTAAATATCTGTATTTTCATTTGAAGGTACTTTGCTTTCTCTTAATACATTATCTAGCAGAATCTTCCTCAAAAAATTTAAAAAAACTATATTAATGTTTGAATGTTACGGAAATATTTATGTTTATAAATATTCCTCTATCTCTTTACCTAGTTTATTAGTCAAATATTACCATCTGACAGAAAAAATGAAACATTCTTGGAAGCTTTAGTACATGTTTTGGGTTTAGTACAAAGAGAAAAAAAACAATCTAGAAAAACTAGAGAGCCAGGGTAGAAAGCACCTGTCTTAAACACCAATTATAACCTTGAGGATATTGACTTAAAGCTGTTCGTCCATTCTTTTGTAATTCATACACTGTACATATGCTGAGCTACAGTCCCAAAAGAGGGAAACCTCGGGAATCATCTGGTCACACCCCTGTATTTTAGAGAACAAAAACTGAAACTTAGAGACAATGAATGATTGCCAATGTGGCTAACCGAGAGTTAAGTCCAGGTCTTCTGACCCTCTAGAACAGCCGTGGGCAAACTACGGCCCGTTTGAAATGAATAAAACTAAAAAAAAAAGACCGTACCCTTTTGTGTAATGATGTTTACTTTGAATTTATATTAGTTCACACAAACACTCCATCCATGCTTTTGTTCCGGCCCTCCGGTCCAGTTTAAGAACCCATTGTGGCCCTCGAGTCAAAAAGTTTGCCCACCCCTGGTCTAGAATGTCCACCAAGACATGAGCCAAGACCTCTGCTCACCCCTTACTTTCTCACTGCGTACAAAACCAATTGCCAAAGAATGTCATCAAAAGTATTAACCAGAAGAATTTGGGTTTTAGTTTTACTAATGCACAGCCATGAGATTATTAATCATAGCCTTTTTATTTATTAATGCTCTATTTTAGGTTGTTTTACTATTTTAAGAGGAAATCACTTTTTAAGTCTAAGTTTTCATGGGGAAAAAAAACAAAAACCTCTGAACTCAGATAATCATCTTTGAGAAACTTAATGGCAAAAGGAAAATGGGAAATATTAATGGGTTACTCTATCCTAGTGCACTTCTGTCTTGGTGGACCACCATGTAATATCTTCATCCTTGAGGTCTTTAAGTTACATGACAAGAGTTTCTAAGGAAGATAAATTCTTGAGTCAGAATAATCTATAAAATTCATGCTTGCTCACTATGTTAGGAAATACTATCCCTATTTTCACAAAAATAAACATCTAAAAAAAGGTAAAATATCACCTTAGTAGGCTTCCCACATGTGACACAGAAGCAATGACAGAAGTGTCTGCCAGAAAGGTCTTATACTTAGTCCCAAACACTACAACTGTCATTTATACTCAAAGGCCTTCTTGTGCTCACTGACTCCTGGAACAAATGCAGGAATCCCTCTCCTGAGTGTTGAGATGGAGCCTTCAGGGTGGAAATGATAGACACAATCTACAAAGGTCTCCGGTGATAACAGGATTCCAGCCTTCTAGTGTTGGACACCCTACATGCTTTTGCATCCTTTGCAACATTCTCTTCTACTCCTAAATGTTTCTCATGGCATAATAGCTGTTTTAAATTAGATTAGATTGAAATGAATTCTGCCTTTAACATTTTGCAGTCTCTATTGTCATTTTTAGACATCCTTTGGGAATTGAGTCTAATACAAGTAGACTTTCTTCTCTCAATAAATAGCACATGTTCTCATCCCTGGCTCTGATTTTCTCTTCTTGGCTAAGACATGCCTCAACTAGGCAAATCCAGAAGCCAGCATTACCTTAGTGCTCGCAAAGTCTTAGGAAGCCAAAATGTTCTTGGGAACACATATATTCCTACCACTGTCTACCCACACACACACTCAAAACATCCTTCACACTTTTCCTTCTCCAACACAAAGTAAAAATTCCAACATTCTGAAAAGGCACTTCTGTACTTCTATGGAAACTAAAAAGTTTCCCTGAAGAAAATTTTAATACCAAAGTTTTAAAAATCCAACCAAAAACATGGATGGACTTGTTAACACACATCCAAGCACTTAAAAATCTGGTAGAATGGATGCCAGGCACAGATGGGTGAAGCCCTTTACAGTAGACTCTCCAGCCAAGTAAAAGGAATACCCTGAACTTTGTTTGCCTTCATTCAGTAAGATTAATGAGAGGGTCCAGCTCCCGTCACACATGGCCAACAGTGGGCCTTCATCTATCATGGTGAGAAAAGCGTCCTGGCATTCGGGTTGTGAATTCCTTTCATGAGGGATTATTCGCGCAGGAAATCTCTGGTCTTTGCTTTAAAACAGATTATAGAGGAGAACTGTCCACTATTCAGGGAACCTCTGGCAGCTCAACAGTTAAATAGAGTCTCCCCTATTGGCAAACACCAAAGGGAGAAAGGTATACTCCTGGTATACTAATTTCCAGTATACGACCAGTATCTTCCAGAGTTGTTTGGTGAAAGGTTAGTACCTTCTATTTGAATGATTTCTCAATGAGCACTTGGGGAGTGACAAAAATTCAGTACTCATGTTCTCTGCTTTACCCCGATTCAAGCATGTGACAGTATAGTATGTACAAAACCTCTTTTAGACATAAATAAAAGTCTTATAATGTAGTCAGGAACATGAATGTTTTCAGTGCGGAGAGGTCCTCTTTCCCACCGGATGCTCATGGGAATAGGCTTCTTGCAGCATCACAAGAAAAGGAATTTTCTGAGACTCACATGGGAGGATGAGATATTGTAGAAGCTTTATTTCTGTGGGATCAAACCTCTGAGTTTCCAAGGTCCCATTTCCCTTTGCCCTGCCATAGAAGAAGTGTAGCTGTGGTTTCAGCAAAGCCAGAGTCAGAGCCCGTCTCCAGACTTTCCTTTCCATGTTGGAGCAGAAGCCAGTCTAGTATCAGACTAGCTCAGCTTGTGTTCCCCACTGCAGCCCATCGGTCCATTGCATGTGGGGTCTGCAGGGCCACATGGCTATGGCGGACACCTGGGCGATAGGAAGCCAAGAGAGCTATGAGCCAAGAGCCAAGAGAGCGAGCTCCTTTATTTAAGGGATTATCTACCCCCAAATGTTCTTGGTCTTGCAGTGGCCTAGCCCATTCTGGCCCATGATCTTTGTTCCAAAGTCTGACTGAAAGGCACCTTCCCTAGTCACCGCAACTTCACTGCACATGTGTCTGTCTTCCCCTTGTTGGACTCCTTCCCCTGGTGGTCTGTGGGGAATGGGCCAGTGGTTCCCTGGGGAGTGCAGAGTTTCAGCTTCCTGATGAAGCTCCCCAGATGGCAATCCTTATAATGTCTGGCCTTCCTTTTGCTCCTTTTTTATTACAAATATATCTAGGTAATTACAATGGTATCATGGCCACAGTAGGTCACTTGGCTAAAAAAGCTGTTAAGCATATAAATGTCTGGTCATTCTGGCATAGAAGCAGCACTCTTAGTGTTAGGGTTTATGATGCAGCCCTGTGTGGTCTTTGTAGTATGAACAGCAGCTATAAAACATTGTCTCTGAATTTTCTCTTTAAACTTCTTTAAAATGGTTCAAGAAATTAAAAATTCTTATAAGCTATCCAAAAGAAGATTCTTTATGGGTTTTTTTTACAATATTTTCCATGATCTTTTAGAGCACCATTATGTCATAATTATACAGCAGGTTTATAAGTAGTATATCTTTATTCTGTCTTTCCAGAGCATTAAATTTAACTTGTATAGAAACTATTCTGTTTGCATGTATGCAGATTTAGTCGATTTATAAGCTATTTGAATAAATGTTGCAATTACATTAATAAGTACTAATGAGCATAAACATGTTTGGAAACTAATGTACCTGTTTCTTATTTAGTATTTAGCTCAATTACTGGGAGTAAAACTGGGCCAGTTTTCTTTTAATAATTTCCTTTATTTTAGAAAAGTTTTAAAGTTACAAAGTTATTGTGAAGATAGTACAGAGTTCCTAAATACCCCAGACCTAGTTTTCCCTTTTGTTTACATCTTCTATTAGTATGGTACACTCTCACAATTAATAAACCAATATCAATATTCTTATCTAAAGAACAAATTGTTCTTATCCAAGGTCCATACTTTATTTAGGTATCTTCAGCTTTTCCCTAATGTCCATTTTCTGTTCCAGAATACCCTTCAGGACGATACATTACATTTAGTTATTGTATATCTGTAGGCTCTTCTTGGGCTATGGCAGTTGCTCAAACTTTTTGTTTGTTTGTTTTAAATAACCTTGACAAATTTCAGGACTACTATCCCTTGATGTCATCTGATGTTTTTTGCCATGATTAGATTAGATTCATGTAGTTTGGGGAGGAAAATCATGGAGTGCCTTTCTCACCGGATCATATCAAGGATTGATATTGTCAGTATTACATATGACTGGTGATCACCTTGATCATCTGTCTGAAGTAGTGTTCATCAAGTTTCCCACTGTAAAGTTGTTCTTTTTTATTCTCCCTTTCCATTCTGGATTCTTTGGAAGAAAGTCATTATGTGCAGCCCACAGTTAGGAGTGGGGAATTACGTTTCCCATCCTTGAAAGTGGGCAACTACATAAACTATTGGAAATTCTTCTGCATTAGAATGGTCTCTTCCCTTTACTTAATCATTTGTATGTTTGCTTATTCAATTATTTATTTGTTTAGTATGAACTTGTGGGTTTTTATTTTTATACTTTGGGTTATAATCCAATAGTATTTTATCTGTCTACCTATCATCTATCTATCTATCTATCTATCTATCTATCTATCTATCATCTATATCAAATTATTCCAGCTTTTGCCATTTGGAGCTCTCTCAGTTGGCTCTTCTCTCCCTATCCCTGTGACAAACACTCATCTTGTGTATATGTGTGTGTTGCTATTTAATTTTGTATTTTGAACACTTTCTTACTTTCTACCATTACAATATACTCCAGGCACATCTTCTATGTTTTCTGATCCTGACCTAGAACTGGCCATTTCTCCAAGGAAGCTTGATTCCTCTTATTGGAAAATGGTATCTGAAACTATCTTGGTGGTAGGTGTGCTCATTGCTACTGGGGTTTCATTGTTTCTAGGATCTCTCAGCTGACAGAGCAGGGGGATATATGTATGAATGCTTACAGTATATATGCACATATCTGTAAAGATTTCTATATGTGACCATCTATATCTAAACTAGGCTAAACATTCGTTTATACTGATATCTTCTGCTCTAATAATCCCGCATAGCCTTCTGCCCTTGCTTATCTGTAACCTTCCATGGCAACACATGGTGGGAAACCTGGCCCCCACCATTCACTCCCCATTTACATCATTGTTCCAATCGGGGAAACATGCATGGTGGCATCAGAACCATTAAGCCATACACCTGTAGGAATCGACTTAATCAGTTGGGTGCAGTGCTTATAGTAACTTCCCTTTACGTTTAGTTTTACAGACTCTGCTCTTTTCCAAAGTCTCGTAGGTCAGCCACTTACTACCCATCCCCTTTAATGAAATTGTTCCATGTATTTGCGACACATCAAGATTCTTTTGTCATATTCTGCATTCCATCTTGGAATTCTCCAGTCTCCTAAATATATTTTTTAGTTTGCATGCATTAAAGTTGACTTTTTGTGCAGTAAAGTTATCTGGGCTTTGACAAATGATTAATTTCTTGTATTTGCCATTATACTATCATACAGAACAGTCCTAATACCCTCAAATATTTCTTTGTTTTACCTGTTTAATCATTTCTCCCTCCTAAATGCCTGGCAATCGGTGTTTACGTCTAGTTTTGCAGATTTTCCTAACTGACTTCTTCACTTACAATATGCACTTATCATCCATGCCTTCTCATAGCTTGATGGCTTATTTAATTTTTTAAAATTTGTCTTTATTGTTGATAGTATTACATATATCCCCTTTTTCCCCCATCGACCCCCTGCACCTCATCTTCTCCCACTCCACCCCTAGGCCTTCACAGCACTATTGTCTGTGTCCATAGGTTATGCATATATTCATATAAGTTTCATATGTGGAATCTAATGAACAAAATAAATCCAGAGACATTGAAGCATGCAACAGGTTGAGGAATTTCAGAGGGAAGGGGGGAAAGAGATTAACAGATGTGTTATTTCATTTTATCACTAAATAATATTCCACTGAATGGTTATATTAGAGTTTGTTTATCCACTCACCTATTGAAGGACTTTTTGATGTTTCTGAATAAATCTGCTATAAACATTTCTGTGCAGGTTCTTGGTTAGACATAAGTTTTCACAAGATTTGGATAAATACCTATGAGTTTCATCATTCAATTTTATGTTTTGTGAAAAACTGTCAAGTTGTCTTCCAAAATAGGTGTATCATTTTACAGTCCCACCAGTACTAAAATAACAGATCTTGCATATTTTTTCTTTTATATATGGATGTCCAATTGTTCCAGCATCATTTGTTGAAAAGACTATATTTCTCCATTGAATTGCCTTGTTCTTTTGCCAAAGATCAGTGGTTATATTTGTGTGGGTCTATTTCTGGGCTCTTGATTCTGTTTCATTGATCCATGTGTCTATTCCTTTGCCAATATGCTGTTGTCTTTATTACAGTAGCTTTATAATAAGTCTTGAAATCAGGAAGTGTGAGTTCTCAAACTTTTTTCTTCTTCAGTACTGTTAGTTATTCTAGCTTCTTTGCCTTTCCATATAAACTTCAAACCACTTTGTCAATATCTGTGAAGTAGCTTGTTGAGATTTGATTGGGATTGTATTAAACCTATAGATCAAGTTGAGAAGAACTGACATCTTAACAATATTGAATCTTCCAGAAGTCTCCCAATTTATTTAGATCATCAGTGTTTTGTAGTTTGTGTGTATAACACCTGTATATGTTTTGTTATATTCAGGTCTAAATATTTCATTTTTGGAATGCTACCGTAAATGGCATCTTTTTTAAATTTTAAATTCTAGTTTTTCACTACTGGTATATACAAGAAAGCATTATATCCTACATACTCATACTCTACTTGATTATTATTTCCAAGTGTTTGTTTTTATTGTTGTTGTTGATTCTTTGGGATTTGCTCCATAGACAATCATGTCACCATGTCATGTGAGGGGGAGGTGCCTGTCGGGTTCAAGGGAAAGTGGAGGGAATGGCCCCAACCACAAACCCACGCAACTCAGTTACTAACACCCCTAAGTCTGGCCAGACCCCTACCCCCGGTGCCAGGCAGCTGACTCCTCAGCAGGGCACGAACCCTCAGAGTAGGTCCACAAGGAGTCTAGGCAGTGGGGCTATTGCATCCATGCAGGCTGATGCAGTAGGGAAAGGAGTGCTCTACCCAAGAAAGAGGGCATCTGCGCTGAGGAAGAAGAACACGGCTCACATATCCTGGCGACTGTCCCTTCAGCTATCTCCCCAGAGCCACAAACCCAATCTTTCCTCACATGACTTTAGTCTACTCCATCCTCCTTTTGCCAGAGCCTAATATGAGTGGCTGGGAATGAGATTTTGAGTGCTTGCCCTTTAAGAGGGTTCCTGTGTGTCTAGCAGACTCTTGTCCCTCCCTGGCAGACAGAATCCCCACTGATTTTCAAGCTCAGATGTTATAGGGGTGCCTCTCCATATAACATCTGACCTTGAAAATCAGTGGGCATTCAGAATTAAATTGCTCTTCTTTCTTTAGTTTCTAAGATAAAAGCTTAGGTTATTGATTTTAGACTTTTTTTCTTTTCTAATATATACATTTAATGGTATAAATTTCCCTCTGAGCACTGCTTTTACTGCATCCCACAAATTTTATTTAGTTGTGATTTTATTTTCATTTAGTTCAGCCCTGTTATTAACATGTTAAGAAATTTTAAATAACTAATTATGTACTTTAGAAAGATTTTACTCTAGAATCTGAAAATTTTTGAAGGCAAAGAATCATAGTTCATTTCCACATTAACCAATGAATTCTGACTAGTTTGGTGGATGGGGGCCCCTCCATTCCTTATCCCCTGTTAATTAATAATAACCTGGAAGGAAAAATCTTTATCATCAGTCCAGCCTAGCCAGATCAAATTGCCTATTGTCAGTTGGTAATTCCATACCACAATCTCCTGGCATGATAATTAGCAGAAGAATCTGCCACAATAGACAAAACTCTCCTGGGAAAGCGTGGCACTTTACCAAATGAGACTGCAATTGAATTACTATGGCATAATTCTCTCTGACCTTAGTTCTTCAGAACCAAACCATGGAGAGACACGCTGATTGGTGCCTGGCCACTCAAGCTTGGGTTCATGTACCAGCCACATTGACACTACCTGAGAGCTTGCTAGAAATGCTGAATCGCAGGCTCTGCCCAAGACTCCCTGGATCAGAATCACGCTTTAGGAAGAGCCCCAGGGACTCCTGTGAATGTTAAAGTTTGCAGAGCCTGATTCTAGATTGTGATTGTGCCGTAAAGAAGATGCCTGGATGGGAGGGACAGGTCTCCTCTTGTAGACTTGTCAGGGCAAGTGTCTCTGAGAAGGCGGCCCTTGAGCCAGGGAAGGGGCAAGCCTTGTTCATCTTGACCCCTCCCTTTTAGTTCCTCCAACCCCAACCCTGACCATCCTACTCCCCTGTTCCCAACCCCCTCCAAATCCTGGCCAGCACCTGTGTGTTTGTCACACCTAGTAACATCCAATAAATGTTTTGGGGGTGAGAGTGGCAAGAGACATAAGCCCAGCACCTGTGTGTTTGTCACACCTAGTAACATCCAATAAATGTTACTGTTTCATTAAAAAAGAGGGAAAATTTATATATATATTCTCCTAAAATCCCCTGACACTGTGAAAGGGGAAATAAAAATGTAATGCACTTTTTTCAAAAGATTCTGACTCTCTCTTTTCCAAGAGCATTTTCTTCTTCAGAAAATAAGTTGTAACTGGAAAATTCTATTCGCTTTTATGAATGTAGATGCAGAAAAATGATTAGATGGTTTTAATTTTAAAAACTGCAGGGTAGATATCTTTTTCTTGTTCCCTTATAATAGGCTCTAAACTTTAATGGTGGAGTTTTTTCTCTCTTTAGTTGATCAATGTAATTGAGATTTTTTTCCATTTATTGGAGTTGTCATCTTGTGGTCATATAATTATGCTAGAGATATTAAATATGTTTTCAACACAAAATTGTAAATACAATACAGAGGAACCATGAACTTATTTCTATATCATTAAACTACATTTTACCCATGAGCAAAGTGCATTTTTCATAACTTGCAAGAAATATCTTGCCTTGCAGTAGCACATATATTTAACATTCTTTTAAAAGCCACTCAATCTGGCATTGCTATTTGGATTATTTTAGCATTAGGAAATAAGGGGACAGCGGATTTACAAGTATGAATGAATGTATGTAACTGACCAGTGAAAAAGATTCCTATTCTATCTTAAATTGTCATTCTGCCAATTAATTTATTTTGATGGATGCAAGCTATCATTTGGGAAAACATACCTAAGTTAAGATTGTCTCATGGCATTGCTTAAGAAAAGTATAGAAAGCACAAATGTTTGTGTATTTAAAAGTAAATTCTAATATAACAGCTAGGGGTCCATTGTTACAGTTAAATTTTAGTAATAAATGGTGCTCCCTTTCTATTGTGGTGGCATTGAAATGTTTGTGGTTCATCAGCTTAGAAATTATGCAAATTCTAAAATAATTCGTCATCTCCAGTGTCCAGAACCCTGCTCCTGGTGGGCTTTCCTTTTGAACCAATGTTTAATGAATATGTCACTTCTCAGGCACCAATCTCTGTATAAGTAAATGCAAGTAAACACTTTTACAATACAGGATTTTATTATTTAAATAGCTCTGTTAGTATATGGATTTAGCCTCTAAATAGGCTTTACCTAAGGTGATAGTAGTTCTTTTTGTAAAAAAAAAAAAAAAAGTCAATGCTATTATTAACATTTATGGATTAAAGTAATAAAATAATAAATTTAAAAATAAATTCCCCTGGTGGATTAAAATCTCTATTAATGAGTCAACCAAGCAAACTTCTCAGCTGACTAGTACTTTACTTTTCTTTCTGTCACGTAGCATTTTAAAGTTCAGAAATGCATTCCCTAGGGAGAGTGGGTCCACAGACCAGCAATCAGTCCACATGGCACAGCCACCACACTGCAAAGTGATTACCCAGAGGAAAACCATGTTCTTGAAAAACTTCAAGATTCACTATAGAAAGAATATTTATTACATTTCATTTGGAACCGGGTGTTTAACTGGAGGAGAAAGGTTGGCAAGGTATTCTAAGAACAGACTTCAAGCTACACCCACAGTAAGACATGCCTCCCCATCTTCTCTTGCAGATGTTCTGTCTTCTTTTTTCCTCTGGAAAAAGTTTCACTAACCAATGAATGGCACCGGTTGACAAGTGGGGAAATACAAAGAAAGGTTTTGATCAAAATGTTTAAGTCAGTGGCTCGTGAAAGCATAATTTATGTAGCAACATTTTTAGTTAATGAAATGAATGTTGTAAAGTTCCAGATTAAAATCACTACTAATAGTATGATCATAATTTTTTTATTATCTAATGAAGGAGCCCAAGTTATTTTTAAAACTTTTGGGGACTGATAAAATGGTCTTCCTGCTAATGCAGCATTAAATGTTAGTGCATTTTATTGGCTTCTTTCAGTGAGAACAGCTTGATACTTCAGAATACATTCTAACATATAGTCTTGAAACCAGAGACTGTACCTCTAACCATCCTGAGATGCAGAAAATAAAACATTCGAAGCTCAAATTGCTAATTCCCAACAGAAGTCAAACGATCAGATTGCTCTAAGTCACAATTTTTAAAAATATTATTTGATTATGTATTGCATATTTAGGTCTAAAATCATTAATTACTTTAGTGGGAGAGTCCACAATTATTTTATGTTCAATTTTATTTCACATTATCTTAGACAAATCATTACTTTTATGAAAACATAACAGGTATAGTGACCATCCAATATTCAGTGTGTCTAGTGTCAATCAAATTGCCTTCAGAGTTAAATTATACTTATTCCATTTTTCAAATGCCTTGCTGTGTTAGAAAGCATTCTTAATCCTCGGAGATGCTCATTGCAATTTCAGTGCAATGCAGACAGACTCCTTGTTGCAGCATTATTTACACATTTCAGTCCCATCTGTCACTCATTAGTCCCTTGCTCGGAAGTCACACTCCTTCCTCTATAGCAATGTATTTTTGGTTACAGGAATTAATCCCCTCTGACTTGTATTGTAGTATGTCTCCCTACACTGTGAGCTCTTCAAGCACAGGGACAATCTTATCTGTCTTTCTTTCCTTTAGGACCTTTCATAATACTAGGCACCGAGTAAGTGTTCAGGAAAATATTTCTAATTGAATTTCCTTCCCAAGATATCAGTGCACACAATTCAGTCATTCTAGGTTCCAGCTGCATCTTCCCAAGTCAGCTTTTCCAACCATCCTGTGTTAAAGGAACATCTGAAAACATCAGATCATACACAGGGTCCATGGCATGGGTGCTCTTGTTATGATATGGGCTTCGAGGTCCAGCAACCTGTGACAAATTCCCACAAATTAAGAATCCCCTCTCTGGGCCTTTGGTTCTTCACAGGTGTGATGGTCTCACCTGGTAGTTATGAGAGTTGAGTAGGGCAATGCATATAAACTTCTTAGTACTGTGCTCGATATATAAGTTGGGGCCAAGAAGTATTAGATAATATTAAAAGACAATGTAAGAGCACAATTACCAAAGGCTAGCTAGCACTGCGCAGTGGAGGACACTGACTAAGCCGTGGATAATTACCTATTCGTTAGGTAATTCCCAGCTCAAATCGGTTGTAAATAAGTATACTTTCCTGGAGAAACAGGTTTACAATGTAAAGGGTATTTGCTATTTTTTATCATTGATACCAAAACTTATTTTATATCATCATCACCTAGGGTTATAATCATACAGAATTAAGATCTTTTAAAACGTTATAGACAATAATTGTCAAATTTTAACATATATCGGGTAGATGTTTAACCTATAAGTGACAGATTATTTCAAATTCTTAATTTTAGTTTTAAAAAGAACCTATATTAAAACCTAGTTATTGGTTAAGTGGGTCTAATGTTAATGGACATTGAAAGATCAAAAAAAAATCGAAGCTATTTGTCCAAATTAAAATTAGAACATGTAGCTCACATATTCTAAACGAACATGTGTGCTTCTGTAATAATAATTTTATTATCACCAAGTTACAGGATAGAGTTTTAATTAGGCCCTTTATATCAGCAGAAGCCATGAATTTGGGATTAAAAACCTACTGCTATAACCAGTCTGGTTAAAGACTATGGCGTGATACATTCGGGCTCCAACTTTTATAAAAACCAGAGAACACTTCTAATAACACTTTTCTAATTTCATGGTTCAGTGCACAGTCAGTAAAGATTTAAATAATTCAAAAAGAAAACCTATTCTCTTTCTTTATTAGAAGTTTGAGTCAGGCAAGTCTTTGACATTTAATAGGTTTTTAACCCTTTTAATAACTTTTTATAATGAAATTTATTGGCAGTTGTTTTAAAGAAATGGTTATTATATTAACATGAATAGCAGTCAGTAGTTCTTATGATTAGTTTTGAGACCTTGACCTTATATGACTCAAAGTGTATAAAAGCATAAATGAGTGAATAATGTTAATATTGACTAAATTACAAATACCCAGAAATATAGAAACTGTATAAAACGACTTTCATCTCATTATCTAACATGCTATAAAATTTTGGCAGACAAATATTTAAATTTTTTAATTGTTTTAAAGAAGCTTAAGGTCACTTACAGAGTCAGATACTTTAAGGAACTAAAAGACATTGTAATTTTCCTAGACTGATTTTTCCAAGTTATTAATACTATACTCAATAGAAGATGATTTCCAGCCTTTGCCTATCTTAGTTTCACGCTATTTTAACATTTTATAATATATTATTAAAAGGATTATTGAAAGATTTCCATAATAAAATAGTAATTTAAAATTGTACTTTTTTTCAAGTCCCAATAAGTTAGGAGCATACAAATAGTCTGCATAGGGGAGCTATCTGGCTGAAGCAGAGTATAAGGCTTTAATTTTGCTTCTTGAACTGTACTTGTAAGTGAATGTCATGTGTATCTAATGATTTAAGAGCCTCTAAATGAACTCAAAAATCACTTTTCTGAACTGATGTTGAGAAGTCAATATTCCACTTGACATCTCCACTTTTACTAACATCCCGTTAGCATGGCAGTGGAAAGGATGGGATTCAGTTAAATTTTCAGGTTTACATATAGTATAGAGAATCCTTTCAGCTGACTTGTCATGCTATAACTACACAGAGCTAGTTCTCACAGGTAAACCACAACTCCCATAGGGCATGTCTTAGAGCATTTCCCAATTTTCTTATCACCTATCCTTACAATCCATCCTTTTTGTGTCAATGCACACACTCTTTTGAAAGTGTTCTGAAAATAAGGTACATTATTCAATCCCTTCCCTGGGCACATCAAAGTAGAGGAGATGTGAACAGACATCAGCATGTTGGAATACACTTTAATATAAGATTATAGCCCCATGAGCCTACACTTTGTAGTACAGAAACAAAAGACTCAATTTATACAAAAAAAGTGTGGGGGAGGGCACTTTGTTGACTCTAATCACAAGTAGAGCCAAAGCAGACTCAGACACTCCTGTTTCCAGAGGTGTACAGTTTTGTAGGAACTACTAATTCGAATGTTTTGGGAACCACAGGGTAGACCATCTGGTCCCCCAAACCTTTTTAAATAAGGTAGAGCTTTTAGTCCATGAGCCTTCATGTCCTGCCATTAACTGGAATTATGCAAGATTCTCATTGTCAAGCTTGCCTGTTGCACATTGTGGTGTTTCCTTTATGTGATCTGAGCAGAGGGACCTTTTCAAGGGCACAGAGAAGCCCAGTGTTAAGTTTGGAAATACGGATGTTGATAGTGTATCAATAACAGTAGGCCACAAATAGTGTTGGCATGTGCCTCAGTGTGAGTCAAAAACATCTTTCCTACTGTGTGACTAAAGGGCATACCTATACCCAGAACCTCCTGGCCTTCATCATGATCCAAAGGAGAGATTATATGTACAGAGTTGATAGAAGAGAATGGTGTACTACGAACTGGAATGCATTAAATGCATTAAATTTCTTGAACTTTGTATCTATCAGTTAGCCTATTAACCTTGATCAGGGAGCTATTAAAATCCAGGTTATAAGTTCAACATTTATCTGATCTAAATCTACTTTCCCACAATAAAACCCTGTGCTCTGTGACATAAGCTGTCCAGCTTACTCCAGGGAAGGCCTCCACTAACACAAGCTTTGGCTACCAGAATGCTTGGTTGCAACTATTTCCAAGGCTCATTGTGAACTAGAACTAGTCATAAAAAGAGACTCAAGGATGATAAAAATGCCAGGCATCCACCCATGAACCAGGAGGTCATGGTTAGATTCCCATTCAGGGCACATGCCTGGATTTCAGGCTTGATCCCCAGGAAGGAGCGTGCAGGAGGCAGCAGATCAATGATTCTCTCTTATCATTGATCTTTCTATCTCTCCCTTTCCTTTCCTCTCTGAAATCAATAAAAAGCATATTTTAAAAAGTGATAAACATCAGAATCTTCCACAAAAGGTAATGGATATGAGCAACCACCACACAAATGAGTTTACATTTGACAAAATATCTTCATTATCCCAGTTAATCCTCACAATCATAATATAAAGCAAGCATTTAAGGTCAGTACATTTCTCTCATATTTATCCCCTTAAAGCTTATCACAACCAAACTACATCAAATACTTATTTATCATATTACCTATTTCTCCCCACTAGACAGTGAGTTGCATAAGAGCAGGGATTTCAGTGTGCTTGGTCACTATGGTTTACCTGGTACCTAGAGCAGTGCCTAGCACATAGTAGGCGCTTAATAAATATTTGTTATTAAAAACTTATTGCCACTATTACAGAGGTTGAAAAAGTTAGACAACTTGTTAGCAAGAGAGCCAACCTGATGATGTCATGAGCAGGGTTCCCTCCACTCTAGGACAACACCTCCGATCTAGAAAAAGGAAGAGAAAGAAATCAAATAAAATGGCATAAAGTTGCTTTTGAATTATGTTTATAAAAATGAATATAGATGCACACACATACGGGGGCAACTAAGATACCTCTTCCTAGGGGAGGTGAGCCAGCACCCGGCAAGGAACACTGAGGACATTGAGAGATGGGCTTTCCTCACTCCCTCTGTGGCTGTCTGACATTCAGTGTCTTTGGTTCATCCCTGGGAGTTTTAAAATTAAAAACTGGTCAAATGATCTATGGCCAGTATAATTTTTAGCATGAGGTTTAAAACTCTCAATTATATTTTCCTCTAACACATCAAGTCTCTTTAGTAAGGAGAGGCGAGGCCACAGTTTGAAGGAGGAGGATGGCCAGGCATTGTGGAGGTTTCCGTGAGAATAAGGGTTTGATTTTGAGGTGGTATTAATCTTCTCCAAAGAAGGTGGTTCTAGAGAGTGCTATGTCCTCTTATTTGACAAGCATCTAATGAATTGTGCTCCAGAGTTTTGCTTTCCTGTGATAATTGGTTTTATAATGACTAACTACAAACTACAAATAGTCCATTTTAGAGTACTGTAAAGAAATCTGAGCCCTACGTGTTCACATTGTCTTTTGGGAGAAAAGTAGATCCCAAATGTTAAAATCAAAACTAATGTTGTTTTTGGAACTTTAGAGTTGAAATCAAGTTATCCTGACCCAATATTGAATTTTAAAAACACACACACATTTTCATAAAAATGTCCAATCTTTCTTTTGAACCTCTTTTTTCCCAGTCTTTCAAAATATGGCATGTGCTTTGCATATGTATTTTCCAGATTTCCTCTCTTTTGACATTATCAGTCTTCAATGTCCGAAGTCTAATAGCAAAAATGTTAAAGTTTATTTAAAGTACACATTTTTTTAAATAATAAATAGGTCACACAAGAAGGTCATGTAGGAACAATTTAATTTGTTGGGACAACAAATAATTTAGCTTGCTCTTGGAAAATGCCTTTAGAAAAATAATACATAAAATTTGATTATTAAATTTACCCACACATTTGTTCTGGTATATACATTTACATATTAATTGAATTCCTGGCAAAAATGTGCAATCAAATTAGGGAATTAAATAATATCAACATTTACATTCTTCTCGTAGCCTCTTAGAGTGCATTGTTCCTAAGAAAAATGGATCTGCTTAGCCTTCCTGGCCTGATTAATCATGCAAAAGCCAGGTTCAGAAGGCTTTATTTAGATGCTAAGGACGGCTAGTGTTTGATGGTGGGTATGAAAGGAACAGAGCATGAGCACTTGTCTCAGCCTAAGCCTGCAGGGTCTCCTTCCCGCCCTGGGGAAGCACTCAACAGCAAAGGGTGTCAAATGCTGACAGACAGGGGTAAATGGAAGGGCTTCAGAGATTCCTCGCGTTCTCCTGTTCCTGCTGCAACTGGCAGACTTCCAGGCCTTGCCTGCAAAGACCACAGAAAGCAGCAGCTGGTGAGCCACATTAGCAAATAGGCCTCAGGCCTCCCCATGTTCCAGGCTCTGTTCACCAACTGCTGTTCACTCAAACAGCTGGATCACAGCGAGCCAAGATGTCGTTAGGGTTTTATGTGTACAACTGTTTTGATATGGATTGTCTGCTAGAGGCAGAGATAATGATAGCTTTCAAGGCTCGCATGTTGGACCGGGAAGGATGCTGATATTTGAAAAAAGAAAACAGACTCTGGAAAGATTGTGAAATGCACAGCTTTAAACACTGAAATGAGGTCTTCAGTTCTGGTGCCATTCAAGTGCACAGTTTTAACGCTCTGTAGTCACTAATACAACTGATGTTGTTCCAAGAATATATTTTTTTATTGTTGTTATTACAGTTACACCAATATGTTGCTCATTTTAAAAAAAAAATCCAAGATGAGCAACCTGGGTATTGTTTTTTCCTTTTCCAAGAAAACCCAAGGAAAATAAGGGCAAACTCAGGCTGAAACATGTATCAGAGTGCCTGGAGTTTCTCACATGAGGGCTGTCCTCCACCTGTAGTTTTTATCACTGTAGGTAATTGGGCAAGAGGAGAAAGGAACATGGTGTTAGCATCAAGCCATGAATTACAAGCCAGGTCATGAGGGAGAATATATGATATCTGCTTTGGTTTCCTAATTGATTTTAATTGGGCTCTTGCTTTCTATTAATTGGAACAAGGTTTTGAAGAAACAAATGAAATCTTCTCTTTATCATCATAATCTTCCTCCGTTGTTTTAATTGACATTTTTTAGTTCCCGTAGTTATAGAACCATATTAGTCCTCAATAGAAAGCTATAAAAGCTAAGGAAATAGTTCTGACTAAAAAACAAACAGTAAAATCTAGCACCCATTTTTAATGGATTGAGTTTCTCCGATGGGAAGATACATATTAAGAGCCATTCGAAACTAAAATGCCATTGCTATGCAGTACTTTTTGCTGAGAAAAAAAATGAATCTCACTGGCCTCAAAATCAACAACATGAGAAATACACATATTAGAAAGGACCTTTGAGACATTAGAGTCCTGGGAATGTAGCAAATGTAGTTCCCAAGAGATCAAGGATTTATAATACTGTGTATGTGAAGCCAGCGTCACCAATCCTAATTGTACCTGGCCTACACATCTATTTAGTGTAACTCAGGAAATATGTGCTTAGCCAGTGGTTCTCAACCTTCCTAATGCCGCAACCCTTTAATACAGTTCCTCATGTTGTGGTGACCCCCAACCATAAAAGTATTTTTGTTGCTACTTCATAACTGTAATTTTGCTACTGTTATGAATCATAATGTAAATATCTGATATGCAGGATGTATTTTCATTGTTACAAATTGAACATAATTAAAGCATAGTGATTAATCACACACAAAAAATATGTAATTATATATGTGTTTTCCAATGGTCTTAGGCGACCCCTGTGAAAGGGTCATTCGACCCCCAAAGGGGTCTCGACCCACAGGTTGAGAACCGCTGTGCTTAGCCCTGGCAGGTGTGGCTCAGTTGGCTGAACAACATACCACACACCAGGAGGTTGCTGGTTCGATTCCAGGTCAGGGCACATGCCCGGATTGTGGGCTCGATCCCCAGAAGGGGACATGCAGAAGGCAGCTGATCACTGTTTCTCTCTCATGGATCTCTCTCTCTCTCTCTCTCTCTCTCTCTCTTTCTCTCTCTCTCTCAAAAAAAAAATCAATAAAAAGCATTCTAAAAAAAAGAAATGTGTGTTTAGTACCTACAATGGGCTAAGACCTGTGCTAGGTACTAGGGCTACAGTGGTCAACAAAATACGTTCTATCCCCGCTTTTTTGAGTTTATAATCTGTTAGGGTATATCAGTTAAATTAGGCTCAGCTGCATATAATAGAAAACTCAAAATGACAGTGATTCTAAACAAAGATAAGCATTTACTTCCCCTTCACATTAAAGACTCCCATAGTAAGTAGATTGTCCCAGCCTTGGTTGCTCTGTTATCGGTGGAAGTGGATTTCTTGCGATGTTGCCAGGAAAAGAATTTCCTGACGCTCACACGAAAGGATGAGAAGTATTTATGAGTGTGGAAATAACCCCTGGGTTTCTAATGTCCCATCTCTGCCCGTCTTACCATGGAAGAAGTCCGGTCTTGTCTTCAGTACAGCCAGGATCAAGGCCACGGCCCGTAGTTTCTGCTCCATATTAAAGTGCACTCCAGTCCAGCATCCTGCGTGTGGAATCTGCAAACCCTTGGGCCATGTGGCTGCTAAGACTACATGGCGATGGAGGGTGCAGGAGAGAAGAGAGACAGAGACAGAGAGAGAGAGATAGAGAGAGAGAGAGAGAGAGAGAGAGAGAGTTCCTTTGTCTTCTGGGATAACTACCAGGAGCTTAACCAACTAACTTTTCAAGATTTCATACATTTGCAGTGGATTCACCCTTTCCCCCCACCCAGCAATTATCTTTCTCCCAGGTTAGACTCGCAGGCCTCTATGGTTCAGCACCTCCCCCTGTGCCATTTTGTCTTTACTGAGCATGTCCTTATCTTTCCCTGCTCTGCCCCTGCCCACCCCCGATCGAGGATGGAAAGAAGGGGGTTCATCCTTGGTGGGCCGATGCTCCAGTCCCTGGAGTGAGTGTGAAGCTGTAGCTTCCTAGTGAAGCAGACAGGCCTCTGTTTCCAGCTGAACATGCCCAACAATATCCGACTCCCCTTTGCTTTCTTTTCTTTATTAATATTAATAACTACTCATTACGGTGATAACAGCTCCATAATAGACACTCAGGTCCAAGATGTTTTCCCAAGCTCTAATCACACCTTTTTGCCAGCAGAAAAGAACAAAACAAAGTGAATCTTTCCCTTTAGCAAGATTCCTCAGAAGTACCACACAACACTTGCACTTAGGTTTCATTAGTCAACACTTGGTCAGATGGCCATACAAAGCTACAAAGGAAGGTAGGAAATGCCCTCTGTTAGCTAGCTTCTTGGCTAGACAGCTAAATAATGGAGGCCTGTCCCTCAGGACAAAAGTATAATGAGTGTCAAGGAGGGTACAGCTTGAGGTTTCTGTCATAAAGGGAAATAGACATCATTCAAATTTTTTCATCTTGTGAATAATGCTAGATCAAGGTCACAGAAAAAAAGAAAAATCATCAGACCGGTTATAGTAAGTTCATACTTGTAGCATTTATTTCTTCATTTATATGACTCAGCAAATAATTTTGAATACTTGAAATATCTAATGTAATTAGTTGTGTACTAATCAAGATTACTCTCTAGAAAGTACATACACATTAGACTACGAAATTTAAAAGTGGTGTCCCATAAAGAAATGCTTCCCAGTTCAGAGTAGAAAGGTTCTTAAAGCTTTAGAGATGAGCTGATTTTTGAACTTGACTTTAAAATATACTTAGGGCTTGGATATAAAAGTATTGTAAAAAGAAAACACATATGTAAAATAAAATGATCATATTTCATTTCTGCTTTAATCTCTGTTGGTAGAAAGATCTGAGAACATTTAACCTCTCCGATCCTCAATAAACTTGTGCAAAACAGTCATTCCTAAGGGCTGCCTCAAAGGGGAATTACAAAGCTCAATAAGTAAAAACACTGTGCAAACCACAAATCACTGAGCAAAGTGAGATTTTTTAAACTGCTTTTTAAAACTTCAGACAGCAGATGCTCAGAAAATGAATGCTAAAAGAACAGCATAGACAAAGACACATGTTCAAAGGGGAGAGACATAGGCAAAGAATAGCAATTAACTGGGTTTGGCTGAACAATACAGTGTGTGAAGAACAGGTATAGGCAATAAGGTTTATTTGGAATCTTCAGTGGCATGCCAGAGATTAGACTTAATTTGGTAGGCAGATATCATTGGGACGTTTTTGAGTCTATAGCTCATGAAGATTAATTTTGCAGTACCCTTCAGGGTGGATGTGAAGAGATGCTTTTTAGTCAAGTACTATTGTAAGTGGAGAGATAATAAAGGCCTGAAATACATGAATGGGTGTGGGAATGAAAGGGCTGATGGGAGGGATATTTTAGAGTAGACTCAATGGAACTCAGAAGAGTTTGAAAGGAAAGGAAAGAATCAAAAGTTACTAGAACATTTGCGTAGAGGTGACATGGCTAATGAAGGTGTCATCAACAGAAATTGGACACATTGTACAAAATAGATTTGAGAAAGAAAACATCGTTCATGTTTCTAGCAGAGGTGATGTCCAAGTAGTGATGTCTAACAGGCAATTGCAGAGTTAGACCTGGAGTTTTGGTCAGAACTGTACATTTCAGTGTAAAACGTTCCCCATTAACAAAATCATGATGAATCTTCGCTGGGTGGAAGAAATGTGAATGAGTAACAGAATGTTAGGGAATCATTTAGGGGTGGTGGGAAGTTGTAGGAAGACGTCAATAGAGGAGTCATGAAGAATCCGAGAAAGCAGCAGTTGTCATAAGCATGACGTAAGTGAGTTATTCACAATAAGTTAAAAATATTGGAAATAATACTTTACAAGTTGAGGTTGTGTATTTGACATTAAGACCTGTAATTAAATCAGTATCTTTCTAGAAGGAAGCCAGTAATCAAAACATTTGCTTTCATTCATGAGCTAATTGTCAGTAAGTAATCAGATTCCATCCATATTTTCCCCATATTATCTATTAGGCAGTGACTGATACTGAACTGACTCTTATGAAAGCAAGATGAAATAAAAATACTCCAGCCCAGCCAGCATGGCTCAGTGGTTGAGCATCAACCTGCGAACCAGGAGGTCACGGTTCAATTCCTGGTCAAGGCATATGCCCGGCTGGTGGGCTCCATCCCCAGTGTGGGGCATGCAGGAGGCAGCCAAGCAATGATTCTTTCCCATCATTGATGTTCCTATCTCTCTCTTCCTCTCCATTAATTTTTTTAATTTAAAAAATAAAAATACTCCTCCTAACTCACAAATGTCACCATGGGTGTTAAGATCTATTTCTAAGTGCATCAGAGACCTAAGAGAGGCGTATGCTTTCTAATTTGTGCTCACTACCCTCTAAACAGAAAAAATTGTCCTTTGATTTGGTGTTAAAACTGCTGTTTGTCTGCCTGGCCTAACACCATTGGTGATAAGATATTTTCAACTACTGTTGAAAAAGAGGTTCCCTGTTGAGTACTTCACTGCCCCTACCCGAATTGATTCTTTACCCCTCTTTTGCCATGCACCACCCCCTTCTACCAATAGTCAAAAGGTGGGGACACAAATTTTAGCAGTCAGTGATCTACCCTCAACACTAATTAACATGAGCAAACAATCAAAAAGATTAAAAACTGATGAGAGAGATAGGTGATATAAGGTGAGATCGTTTTAGACTTTTGAGGACCCTTGGTTGTAGTCATGAATCTGGAAACTATATATAAGTTAACTTAAAAATCATCCTTTGCGGTATCATGTTGAAAACCATGATATTTCTGAAAGAGTGAGATTAAGAAGCAAGGTCCAAACAGATAAGTTACAAACTGTTCATGCTTTTAACCTGAGATTTATGTGAAGGAGAAATCGTGATATCAGTTAGCTAAATACTTTTGGAAAGATCATTTCGTTAAAATGTTTTTGTTAGTAAACATTTTTAATTTACAAGACTATGAAAATGTATTCTCCTACAAACATGGATGTTTGAACATGCATGTGAGTGCTTTGTTGGGTTGAGAGAGGGGCCGCCATGTATAGGACAGTACCCATATATGCATCCATTACTCAGGGCTCACAGTGAGAGAGCTGTTCTAAATAGAATCTAAGACAAAATGCAATAGGACTTCAGGACTTGAGAGAGTTTAGTGTATACTACCGCTTCTGTGCATTTTCAAAAGTCAGTTCTGATTTTCATGGTACCCTATGACAGTGATACAACTTTAAGAATATCTGTAGAAGCTAGTATTATTTCATATGAAAGGTCAGATTATAGAATTTGGGGACAGCTAAGAAGGAAGAAAAACTATTTTAGTAAATGTGAGCGGAGGCAACATGAATGGACCAGATAAAAACAATCAATTTAGGCAGATAACATTTGACAAGGTGTTTTTGATTATTTTTAGTTAACTATAACTCTCTCTGTGGGAAACATAAAATGTTGAATCAGCTGCTTAATACTGTAGGAAATATCAAAGACTGAAATTGAGAGATCTTGATTTTAACTCCAACTCTGTGGCTTGGGGAAGTAACTTAACTTCTCTTGGCTTTATTCATTCTTATTTATCTATCTGTCTATTTTTTTTAATTCTACAGACATTCAACAAGCCAGTACTATGGCCTCCTCCTAATAATTCTCTTCCATAGATGAAAAAAATGTCACTAAGGATCTCTGAAGCTCTAATATGTATCATTGAATAGTAATGACTACTTAATGAGGGACTTCATAAAAAAGACAACTATGAGCTACTTTTGAAGGATTGGAGGAATATAGTTTAAATTATGGGGCATGAGGGGAGTTGTTGATTTGGACCAGAAAATGAGCAGGTACAAAACCATGGGCCATCCTAAGCCCTCACCAAGAAGAGCCAGATTCTACAACAGCGGTTCTCAACCTGTGGGTCGCAACCCCTTTGGAGGTCGAACGGCCCTTTCACAGGGGTCGCCTAAGACCATCGGAAAACACATATATAATTACATATTGTTTTTGTGATTAATCACTATGCTTTAATTATGTTCAATTTGTAACAACGAAATTGCGGATCACCACAACATGAGGAACTGTATTAAAGGGTCGAGGCATTCGGAAGGTTGAGAACCACTGCTCTAGAATATCTAGGGCTGAGTCTGAAGATGAAGCAGAGTAAGAGCTGGAAAGGTCTGAAGGGGTGATACTGACTAATAAGAGACCTCATGGTGAAGATGGTAAACCTACCACAGGCAGGTACCTCTTCCGTCACAACGTCAGTTTCAGATGGAAACAACTAAGTTGGTAAAATGACTGGAGAGCATTAGTAGAAAATGATTTTATTACCAAAAGGAAAAAAAATCTGTGACTAAGTTATTTAATTAACTTTTACAATATTTCCATGTCATGATAACATTTGCAGACAGGTAATTACTAGGCATTCTGACACCATGTGGAATTTTTTTTTAATGAAACTGAGAAAGATAACATTATTCATTTTATTTATTAGTTCCAAAATATAACTTTAACCACATCCCTTCATTGCTTTTCTTTTTTCCCATTTTTTCTTTTATTCTCTCTTGTTGTATAAAGCAAGAACTGCATAAAATCTCCAACGTCCCTCAGAATGAAAAAACTGAGCTGCTCCTATAAGCACCATGAAATATTCCCCATCATTCCCCATGAGTTTGAAAATGCCAGAGAAATGTTCAATGAAATCCACTATACTCCTCTTATACAACACATTTGATCTCTGGATACGTTAAGAGCTTCATCCTCCAATGCTTTTAATTCTAAGCCTTGCAGGAACAAAATTCATTGCTTGAATTACAAGAGTGAGTCTCATTAAGGCTAAAAAGCAGTGACCCAGATAGCATAATGGATTAATATGGTGACCTTGCAACTTTAGAGAATCACTTTCAAATCTGACTGTGTCGTCAAATCATTTCAATAGTCAGTTAATCAATTGGTTAATACCAATCTGTGAGCGTTCTCAGTCTGGAAGTTAGTAGATCATTTTGGCCAAGACTAGCTATATAGAATTAAACTGAGAACAACAGTATGCTTCACTCCCAGACCTTTCTTAAATAATCACAATAAAAAAGGATTTCATGAATTGCTGTGAATGCTGTAATCACTAATAATTATATAGTGCTGACACTCTAATAAGCATCAATATTTTGAAACTTATACCATAAATATTTTTAATGATGTTTACGTTTCATTAGCAAATAAGGACTATAAATGTAATTAATAGGCTCTTTGGTAATGAACTGTGATGTTGATTGAACTCTCAAATTCTATGGTAACAGCACCTTTAGGGTGATACATACTGTTAGAGGGGTGGGGGAGGGGATGGAAATGTGTATAGTTCAGCAGGACATCTTACAGAATTTTTAAAGTCTAAGGAATATTTTTTTAATTTACTCAGAAACATGTTTGTGAAAATTATTCCTATCCATTTTCTTGTAGATGCAAGATATACGGAACCCAGAAGGAGCTCAATATAGCTCCCATCCTCAGATGGCAGCCATGAGACCCAGGGGTCAGCCTGCAGACATCCGGCAGCAGCCAGGAATGATGCAGCATGGCCAGCTGACCACCATCAACCAGTCCCAGCTGAGTGCTCAGCTTGGGTTGAATATGGGAGGAAGCAGTGTCCCCCACAACTCACCATCTCCACCTGGAAGCAAGTCTGCAACTCCTTCCCCATCCAGTTCAGTACATGAAGATGAAGGCGATGAGTCATCTAAGGTAGGACTACATTATTTATAGGACCTATAGGAAATGCTTGTTGCCTGAAAAGGTTTTCCTTGGAGCCTTCCTTGACCTGTAGTGGGTGCAAGTTTATGTCATCCAACTTAAGAAACATTGATGGGGGACATACTTTTATTATGAAGCATGAGGTTATAAACTGAGTGAACTGAATCATCTTGTCCAATTACATTTTTAAGTCCCTAATAAATCCTTTGAATTTTCATGTATTAAGCATAAAAATAAGTTGCACCCACAAAATACAGGATTTTCACAGTGAGTAAGCTGAATTTGCCACTCATTCAAAAAAGTCAATTTCAATTTAACCATTTTATTTTAAGAAGACAAAGATGGTGGTGGTGGTGGTGGTGGTGGTGGTGTGTTTAATAGATAAAACTGTTGAGATCATCTGACCCAATCATTTCATATTGAGGATGAGGAATGTAAGGGGCAAGGAAATTAATGACCCCCTTCCAAAGGAAAAGCTGGGCAATTCATTGCTTACCTATTATTAGTCCCATGCCACTAAGATTGTTTGACTATCTGCCTATCTGTCTTTGTCACATTAAGTTATCTGTATAGGAAGATGTGTCTTTAAATGTCCTTAGATTGCAGAATTCAAGGCAGCTTTTTCAAATGACTTCACCAAAAGCAAGTGCATTCTCATTCAAAAACCAAAATTAGCTCTTTATTGTCTTCCTTCTCAGGCAGGCATCTTTAGGATTTGTCCAAGTGAGGACTCTTGTGCCTAATTACTATGAAAAACACTCACATGTACATGTGTACTTCTAGTTCCTTCTCTTTTTTAAATATTACTAATGAGTTGTCACTTGTGTCAGCCCTTAGATTTCTTTTCACTTTTGCAAGAATTTTGCTTTTGGGAAATGAAACTTGTCAACATGTTACCAAAGGCAGCGCTATGGGATTCTGATCTACTGTATATGGTTAATGTAAAGTAATTTTTAAGAATCCAGATAAATAGGGACTCATAGATTTATTTAGCCTGATAACAAATACAAGGCTGCTATGTTGGCTATATTTTATTACTTTTGGTATTCCTAATGCTCTGGCATTGTTGGAGCCTTACTCTTGGAAATACTGCCCCTCCCACGCTATCTAATTCCTAGAGGTGGTGAATGATGCCCCAGTAAACCCACTTTGATAAACAAACCAAGCAATCCAGAGCCCACATCCCAACTGTCTTCTTTATCAAATTCTCACATAATTTTCTTCAGAAAATGTGTATCATTCTGATGGTATTCAACAGCCAATGAATATTTGGACATTAAGAATTTGGGGCCAGTTATTTAAATGTTAGATTATGCATGAATAATTCAAGTTAAATTCTTAAACATAGGTGATATGTACTATACTTCAAGGGAAAAATACAATATATTCTACTCACTCTGGCTGAGTGGCTTAGTTGGTTATAGTATTGGCCTGTATACCAAAAGGACAGGGTACATACAGAAGGCAACAGATTGATTTTTCTTTCCCACATCGATATTTCTCTCTCTCTCTCTCCCTCTCTCTCTTTCTCTCTCTCTTTCTCAAGTCAATAAAAAATCCTTTGGTGAAGAGATATATATAGTAAAGATTATTTATACATCTGGGCTATATATTTTTAAGTATTCGTTGCTAGAATTTCAGAAAATTGATGTAAAATTAGTAGCATCTTTTGACAGTAAAGTTTATGCAGGATTATTCTTACTTACATAACACTTTCCACACTCTTCAACCTAAATTAGTAGACGTCTGAGTAAAAACCAGAAATTCCTGGAATTACATTCATAGATTCTGCCATTTTCTATTGGCCCATAAGGTCCATATCTTATCATTTTGCCGAGACATGAATTTGTATGTTATGAGCTTCCAAGCTGGTGTGAGAGTTTGCCAGTGAGTAACCTACATCCAACCACTCAACATCAACCTCTCAAAATGATTTGTAGCTCACTATTAATGATTGTGTAGTATTTTATGGTAGAGCCTATATTCTATAGTGGTATATTCTTGAATTAGTGATGTGTGAAGGCTTAGGGATAGATTTTTCAAGAAAGCCCTCATCAAAAATGGCTTTTTGTCTCTAGAAATATTTCTAAGCTCATGTTTAGTTTACGTGTATTTTCCATCTCAAGAATACCCACCCTCCCATTCCAAGGTTACATACTGTTCTTCACCTTCATTCTAATGCAAAATCCTCCTTACCATTTAATCAACTTTTATTTATTAAATGGCTAAAAACAGTCCTCTGACAAAAATGTTCAAGCATTCTTCATCACAGTTAAAGATTAAACTGGGATTTTTCCCTGTATATGTGAGCAGGATTTATGTGGAGTGTTCTATTGAAATAGCTCCATTTAAATGTGAAATAGCGTTAAGTCAAAATGATCATTTAAGTCATTTCTAACAAGAGAATTAAAAAAGAATATTTACTCTCACTGCAGCAAAAGAAGCCTTTAAAGCTTCCCTCTTAACACTTTATGCTCTCTTAAGCAATTACATATTAATTCCCATTTATCTAATTGAACAATTAAATGAAATACGTTTGTTTTGACAGAGAAATACTGTAAATATATCAGTAAAACAAATTATCACCTTATAAATACTACCCACAGTTCTGATTGCTATGGAGCTGTGTTGACAGCCTAAAGTCATAAACTAGACATACAGTAAAACATCAAAGACATATAAACTTGGGTAGCTTGTGGTTCTAAGCCTGTAATCCAGCACTTGTAATACAGTAGACACTTTAAGACACAAAGTCTCTGGCATTACAAGTATATTTATAGCACAGTATTTTCTTTAAGGAAATTATGGGCTAAGAATCACAATTTATATTTTTCCATCCTTTTACTTTCAACTTTTCTGCTTAAAATATCCTTGAGTTTTGTATGTGTCTCTTGTAAATAGCATATGGTTAGATAATCTTTACTTTTAAATGAAACTGACTTTATTTACATTAACATCAGTACTAAATATTTTGGTTTATTTCTCCATTTAAGTATGTTGTTTTCTATTTATCCCCATATGTCCTATGTTTCTTTTTTTTCTTACCTTCTTTAAATTTGTTTTATTTTGCTCATTCCATAATTTCCATTTTAATATTGGAAATTTTATACTTTTTCTGTTCACTTAGTAGCTACCCCTATAACACAAATGCATGAAAGTCTTACATTGATCGATATCTTTACCCTTCTTATTTACTTTAATTCCAAATCATGCTGGAGCAGTTATTGCTGTTGTTTAGTTTAATGATAATTTAATTAACTTCTATAATTTAATATACTTCACAAAACATTATTTATTATTTTTAGTCTTTTTTCTTCAGATTTATTCACATATTTAATATTTTTTCATCTGGCATCATTTTCTCTATCCCTTTAAAATTTTATCGCATGAGAATCTGTTGGGAATATAACTACCTTAAAAAGTGCTTTCACCATATATAGAACTTTAGATTGATAGTGATTCTCTTTATGAAGATATTATGTTACTTCATTGAATCCTGATTTTCATTACTGCTTTTGAAAATTCTCCTGCATCACTGTCTTTCCTTTGAAAGTAATCTGTCTTTCATCTCTGACTAGTTTTAAGATCTTCTCTTGCCTTTGTTGTCCTTCAGTTTTACTGTGATATATGTGGGTTTCTTTAAATTTATCCTGAATTTAAATATTTCTATTTTCTATCAATTCTAAGAAATTTTCAGACATTATTGTTTTTCACATATTTCCTCTTGTGATTTTGCTCCATTCTCATCCTGTAATTCTGATAAGATATATGCTAGACTTTCTCATACTATTCTCTATGACTTGTTGCTTTTACATTTTGCATTTCCTTGCCCCTCTGTATTTATTCTGATTGATTTATTTAAATCAATTCCCAGTTCATAATTTTTTTTCAGCAATACCTAATCTAAAACTAAAGCTGATCTATTGAAGTTTTCATTTCAATTATTTTATATTTCTGGTTTTATTTGGTTTCTTTCTCAAATACGTTTTGACTTTTTTACTTGCTTGCTTTTTATCTATATACTTAATCTCTTTTGTCCCTTTAAGCATTTGCTAATTCCTATATATGAAGTCTTTTGGGGTCTGATTCTACTCTCTGTTATTGCTGTTGGCTCTTAGTTTTAATGCCTTGTTTTATATTCCTTTTTTGCTTTTGAAATGAGAGCTGATATTAATTATGACTTTATGAGACTTCTATTAGACTTTATTTGAAAGTGAATTCCTCTAAAGATGATTTCTGTTTGCTTCTGCCAAGCATCTTAAACCATTATAATCTAGAATGACACTTGCCTTAAAGTTCTCCAAATCACCTTATTTGGGTAAATTGTTATAAATGCTGGCATACAGGATATAAATTGATACAAATGCTGGCTTCTGTTTGTGGATTATCACAAGAGATATGTTTCCCCTGTCCGTTCAGTATCATCCTTGCAGCTCCTGGGTGGGCACATACAAGAGAAATCATTTTATGTCCCCCTTACATTGACACTGTAATTCTCTTCTGTCCTTACTTTAATAGGAAGACTTCTGCTAAACATCCAACTTCTGGTAAACAATGAGCTTTGTCTTCTATCTACTGTGCCTTTAACTCAATTTCACCAGGCTTAGCAACTATCTTCAAGATGAAAGCTGGCTTCGGTATTTTGCTTATTTCTCTGGGTTCCTGCTTTCGTTCACTATTTGCATTTAAGAGAGTCTTATTAATTTGCTAGTTTCTCAGTGCATGTGCTTTTCCATAGTAACAGAAAGAGAAGTGGTTGTTGTTGTTTTTTGTGGGTTTTTTTTTCTCAAAGGCAATAGGATAAGTCACCAGAGCAACAATTACATAAGCCTTTAGAAAAGGACTTCTTATTTACCACTGTTCTAAAGGCAAGAAGATTCTTGGAATAAAGTAAAAATTATAAGCAGACGGGTTTCTATAAACAATGAAATCAAACAATGTTAGAGCTAGATGTCAAGTCACATTATCTAACAATAGGGCAGAATATTTAAAATTGGGACTTCAAATTCTGGTATTTTCCACCTTGAACTGTGTTTATTATGCAATTGTTCAACACTTCACATGCTATAATGTGCATGATACTTCTGAAGAATCTCTTATACCCCAGCAATTGAGAAAATATATATTCCTTGCTTATAAAATATAAAGTGTCCCATTGACTGAGGCTGAACTTAACAAATTAGTTCTGGGAAAATAATAAAATTCAGTCAAATAGCCAGTTAATACTCAATTTCAAATAATTCATTTGAGTGTATTCATTCAAGTGTATACTAGGAGAGTATTTTCAAGGTGTCTTTGTTCTTAGATGATTCATACCTTATGTGATTAAGCATATTTGATTAGTTCATAAAATAAAAATAAAGTGAGGCTAAACATAGGCACCTGGCATTTTATCCAGTGGAATGTTATCACAATAGCTATGCACTCTTTGTAAGGCCAGAGAAACCCTCCATCGAAAATATGAAGAAGTAAACACGATGCCCCAGATAGGCAAATTTAGATAAGACCAAGTGAATCCAACAAAATTTATAAATGTAACTAATAGGTGTATATAATTGCAATCAACTTTCTCACTTTAAACTGATGTTTCCGGACAGTAGCCCAAATTTCAAATATCTTCCATAAGGCTAATGAGTATCTTTGCTAAACTTATCCTAAAATAATAACCAGCTACGTTTGGCAGAATCAAGGATCTTTAACACTGAATTTGCTTTACCAATTATGATACGAGTACCACGCCCCACACTTGTGAATCATTTCAAAAGTATAGCATCTCATATACGTTTTTCTATCATTGTTGTTTTGAGTCATTGAATGTACTGTTTTTATTAGTGATAATAATAAACCCGATTGTAAAATGAAAGAAGGATTACAGCCTTGCTGATTTCACAGTAACTAGATGACTTACTTTCCATGCTTTTTTGAAATTATTCTTACAAGGGGATTTTAGATTACATAGTTTAGACAAGAAGAGAGAGAGAAAGGATTTAAGTAGCAAAAATTTTCACTTACAGAAACAGTACCATCCCAAAAAGTGCTGTGATATGCCCAGTTTCTATGGTGAAGGTTTTATAATATTTACTTTCTATGATAAGGGTTATAAGTGGAGTTCTATGTTGTTTGTTCAGCCTATTATGCAGATGGTGCTTGATTAAAATCTATTTTAAACTACAGCGATTACTGCAAGATGGTGTGCATTAAACAGCTCTCCCAGCTCCATTACAGGCTGTGGGACCGCCGCAGTTTATTTTAAATATGCTGGTAGACGTTTCTAGCTTCTCCAGGGACAATTCAATAGCAGTGATTCTCTTTCCTTGAGAGCTCTAACTCCTGTACTCTGTATTCTTAAGTATTATCTAAGCAACACTGTTAACACATGTTTTTTTAAAGTGAAAAATTATTGTTTTCTTGTGATAAATAAGTTAAATACATCACTATAATTAAGCAATAAGACATAAGAGGAGGTGGATTACCAGAAGCCTACGGATACCTCTAGGGGTTTTATAGAAGTAAATCTATATCTACAAGTAAGTTGCCCAAAGCACATGCACTGTGTGAAGCTTATGAGAGGAATTTTTTTGTGTTTTGGTATATGTGTTTATTTATTTTGTATGCTTTCATTGTGAAATGAGTCTGTGGGGTATTAGGATTAGAGTTAAGGCCTAGCCATGTATTTAGTTACTACGATTTTCATATAACTTTTATATGTGTTTTCCGATGCCCTTCACTTTGTCATTCTAAGCCTTTGCCCATTGCTGTAGAATAAAGGAGTAGAAATTGATGATGATCCATTGCATGTAAGACACTATAGTGATGCTGTGAGAATAAAAGATTCATGGTACTTGGTCCTTGCTTTCAATGTGCTTACCATTGTGGGGAGTTTATATGTTTACATTTCATGGTTTCTTCTATATTCTAAAGATTCTGATGTTGGCATTAAATTTAACTCTCCAGTCTTGGGACCCTAGTAACTTTATAAATATTGTACTCTAAAACAATGCCCCATACACAATACCATACTGTCTAATACAGTAGCCACTGGTCATGTATGTCCATGTACATTTAAATCTAACTAATCTAACTAATTAAAATCTATATAATAAAGAGCCAGGGTCCTAACGACTGTTACAACTGAAGGCTCGACTAGACCGGAAGTCAGTGCTGGGTTGCGGTGGCTGGGGCAACTGACTGGGGCCGCTTTGGGTGCTCTGACCCAGCACTGACTGCCTAGGGGGCTGCGGATCAGGCCTGGAGAGAGGCCTGCAGAGAGAGAGGCAGGTTCTGATCTGTAGCCTCTGTGGCAGCCATTGATCAGAACTTGCCTCTCTTTCTCTCCCAGCCTGGCCAACAGCTGTGCTTCCATTTCTCTCCAGGCCTCTATCGGGGCTGCTGATCAGCCCCACCTTTCCGCCTTTCTGATCAGGCCCCGTTAATAGGCCCAGAGACACTCACTGGCATAGAAACTGACCAATCAGAACCAAATCTGGGTCAACTATGAGGAGCCAATGGCTGCCTAGGAGGCGGAGCTTTTGACACTGACTGGCATAGAAACTGACCAATCAGAACCAAATTGGCCGGCAGAGGAGGGCAGTTGGGGATGAGATCAGGCCTGTAGGGAAGGGCAGTTGGGGGCAAGATCAGACTGGCAGGGGAGGACAGTTAGGGGCAATCAGGCAGGCAGAGGCAGTTAGGGGTGATCAGGCTGGCAGGGGAGAGCAGTTAGGGGTGAGATCAGGCCAGCAGAGGAGGGCAGTTGGGGGCAACCAGGCTGGCAGGGGAGGGCAGTTGGGGGTGATCAGGCAGGCAGAGGCAGTTGGGGGTGAGATCAGGCCAGCAGGGGAGAGCACTTGCGGGCTTGATCAGGCCGGCAGGGGAGGGCAGTTAGGGGCAATCAGGCAGGCAGGCAGGGGCAGTTAGGGGCAATCAGGCAGGCAGGCAGAGAGGTTAGGGGCAATCAGGCAGGCAGGCAGGTGAGTGGTTAGAAGCCAGAGGTCCCAGATTGTGAGAGGGGTGTTCAACCACTGGTTTAGGCCTGATCCCGGCAATCGGACATCTCCCAAGGGGTCCCCGATTGGAGTGGGTGCAGGCTGGACTGAGGGAACCCCCACTGTGCACGAATTTCATGCACTGGGCCTCTAGTTAAATAAAAAAAAATGTTCTCAAACTGTGCAGAGAACATTTCCATCTTTCCAGAAAATTCTATGAGAGTACTACTCTAGACTTTAGCAGTCAGGGCCTCTTAGAAAATTAGGACATAAAATTATGCACTTTCATCCATCTAAGTAAGAATTTAGAATCCAGAAAATACTCAAAATTAAGGTCCAGAGACATAGTACAAATCCATTTAGCTAATTTTTCCACCACAATCATATTCATCATCATTGTGTTCATTCCAAATAGTGGTCAAAAAAGCCAGATATCTTTCATTATGCAGTCCGTTACTTGCATGTAAGGAGATCCAAATAATAGCTACATAATGTATCTTTCTTGAGGGAGGTTTTGCATATGAACAATGACCATGTGTTTTTCAAATATATGATGGAACTACCACCAGAAAAGTAGGCCTTACACATTCCCAGTTCATTATACAGAACCTAAAATAGCAGCTCACTCCTGCATCCTCCCAAACAAAAGAAAAATGCAAAATAAAAACAATTCCCCCACAGATCAGAAGGTAATGGCCAGTGGTCAAGAGGCAGACAGCCTTACCGTTCATAGCACTGCCCGCGCACTTGAATACATTAGACACCAACCACAGCAGGGAGTTTTCATTCCATTATAGTGCATCCTAAAGTGAAAGCAAAGCTAGGATGCAAACCCAGTAAGTCTTTATACAAAGAACATTGAGCAATAAAATAAATGAGTCCTTTCAAAGACTTTTTTTTAATAGAGATCTTTCATACATAGTTTTTGTTTTATTCTTCTTACATCAGCCTTTGATGAAAGCCAAGGTATTATCTTAGATCATAGTTCATTTCTATGAGGGAAATTCTGTAAATGGTCAGAATATTACAATGTAAGAATACAGTTTTAATGATCTAGTTTAATTAGAAAGGAAAGGCAGTGAATCTTGAGAAATGAATATTTTATGTGTGTTCTTTATGTTGGTCCTCTTAGATGTCAGTTTTCTTGGATGGCAGGTAATTCAAACTGAGTTTCACACGAGTATTTAAAAGAAAGGTATATCGATATGCTCTTGCTTTCAGGCATGGCAAAGAACAAAGTGATGTAATGTTGTGACTGGCTGACAGTCTGGCCACAATGGGGATGTCACCCCAGCTTCACAGCTTGGTGCCTCTCCAGTATTCAATCAGAGATACAGTTGAAGCTCCAGGGTGATGCTTCATAACACAGAAATGGCATCTCCTGAGCCTTGAAAATGTGGAGGCTGAGTCATGAAATGCTTGCTTCTAGTAAATGAAACTCTCAGGTTGAGCAAGGCTGATCTGACTAACCCTACACAAGCCAGGAACATGGGGAAAGCCTCCAGTCAATGAACCGAATCAATTGGTTGCATGGAATTGTTTAGAGTTTCCTACAGAGTTGCTGTACATGGCCTCTAAAGGGTAATTTGTTGTTTTCATACACTTGATACTTAGAGCTTCTTACTGGCAGTAACAGGCTCTCCTGCTTCCTCAGATCATCTCCAGAAAGTAGGGCCATGTTGTCAAATATGTCCTTTCTGTTACATCTGGGCATTACATCCAGTAGAACTAAAACTTACACCATACTGTCCTAATACCAATTTCAAAAGGAAAGAAGCATGGAGTTCAAACACAATTTTAGACAATAGAGGAGAGAAACTATTAAATAATTTGGGGAAATGTTTAATAAGAACATCTGTATTGAATCATAAAAAATGTATCTCTATGATTGACTTTTGATTATTTTTCAAAACTCATTAATATACTATTATCTGCAATCATGGAGATTTCAATGTGTCCAATCATTAATTTTTTAGTTAAAATTTAAAATGATGAAGGCCTGTAGGGGGAAGGAGGAGAGGTAGGAGTCAAGGGGTCAATGGGTATGAAAAAGGGGACATCTGTAATATTTTCAACAATAAATAAATTTTTTAAATGAGTCCCGGTAATATTCCATATGGATAAACATTCATTTCTCTATACTTTGTTTCCTATTTATAAATATTTTCATTCCTTCATGAAATATGACCTCCAATATCATGATCACTCCATTTTTAATTTGCTTTATTGTAGACTTTCTTGACTTCTTTTTCTTTTTAATAAATATTTTATTATTGAGAATATAGGAATGGTCATGTCTACAAAATTTGGAAATTATAAAAAAATGTAAAAAAGAAAATCACAAAGACTCAGCCTTATAACCCGAAGAAATTACTATTAATATGTCAAATACTTTTTAAAAATCTATCCATGTTTTCTGTCTTCCCACATATTGTCATCAAGTACTCAAGTAAATTAGTGAGGCTTAAGTTCCTGTAACAGAAACCATTTATGCTTTGATTCATTCATTCTTTGAATTGTATTATTTTGTTATTATTTTAATTAAAGTTATAACACATACAAAACACTTACTGTATGTCAGGAAACGTAAGTGCTAGTGAGCAAAACCAGTAGTGGGCCTGCCCTCCCTGTGCTTACATGTGGGACAGGAGAAGATCTAAATACATAGATTGTTGTATAATTACAAGTTTGATATGTAGGGAAATGGAACCCTTGGAAGAGAAAGTGCTCACAGTGAGAAATCAAGTCCAAAAGTCCATTGCATTCAGCCATGTGGCCCATGGAAACCTTGTTGAGAGCTTAGTGACGATAAGGCACATTAAGTAAGTTGCAGAGGCTGCATACAGCCAGCCCAGACAACCACATGGAGGAGCTGGTGGTGAAGACAAGAGGGATACGTCTATATGTATGTAGCCTTGAGGCAAAGGGAAGGTTCGTTTGTTTGGTTTGTTTCCAAAGTATTCAAATGGAGAAGTAAAGTTAAGGGTATAATTGAGGTGTCTCCTACTCGTAGGCATTCTGATTTAATCAATGCAAAGAGAGCCTGGGTATCAGGATATTATTTAAAAGTTTCCCAGATGATTCTAATGTGCAGCCGTATTTGAGATCACTGTTATAGGTCATAATTGCCTATATGTTTAGTTTATAGTTATTACACCAGTTTTCCCAGTATCGACTCAATCTCAACATGCCAGTCTTCTGACAGATTCACATGGGACCAACCATTTCACAGACTCACCTCTTAGCTCCATCCTAGGGAAGTTATCTTCTGGTGTTAGTCTACATTAGCTTGTCAGCTCAGTTCAGAGAATCCTCTCTCTATGGAGAGGTTAATCTGCCTCAGTAGACAACTTAAAAATGGTCATCTTTTAACTATCTCTCTCACTAAAGACAAAGAAAAAGAATTCACTTAGTTTTTATCCTGCCTTGGTTTTGGTTCTTAGACAAATCTTTTAAACTGTGACCATATGGCATCACAAATTAGTACTAAGGTCATTCCTTTCCATTCATTCAGGGAATTTTTTTTGGAAGTTTCTAGCACCTCACGATTAATATTTGAATGTCATTTTAAAGTTTTAGAGATCATATAGTATCATATATACCATCTCACAAAATGACGCTGCAACTGGTTTGCAGAAGAAATAGAGGCCCAGAGAATTTATGTAATTTGCCCAAGATGGCAAATTAGGGCATGAGTGCAGATCCTCTGACGTGGTACCCACTGGCCTCTAAGGATGTCCTGGTTCCTCTTCAACAATGGCAATTATTTGACACAAATAACCCCGCCAGTAATTTTCCTGAGTAAACTATACATTACATTATGTTTACAGAGAAGAAAAAGCAACAGCAATAACAATAGAAGGTGCGGGTGTAGAATCTCCCATGATAGTGGCAGCTCCATCAGGAAGTAATGTTCATGGACCTTTATGTTGGTGGGAGAGGCACTTGGAAAGAGGATTCCTGCAGAAACAGCACTACTTGATAATCGTGTAGATTCGTATCATTTTAGAGCTAGAAAGAAATCCTAGCCAAAATCGCTCCTTCTATAGAGATGGGGAAAGTGGCATTACATATAATTAGTTCAGATCAAAGTTAATATGCAAATGCCTATGTCTTAAGTACATTGTGTGTTTTTTTCCACTTGCGTCAGAATAACAATTTAAATGATCTGAATATTCATACTCGAACACCATGGGAGAAAATAGAATCTGTTTTTAAAGTGAGTATAAAGCTGTTCTAGAAATACTAGATTCTAGACTTACTGGCCAACATGGTAGCCACTAGCCACATGTAGCTATTTAAGTTTAAAGCCATTAAAATGAAATAAAATATAAAATTTTATCTTATTCGTGATATCTTCCACTTCCCTTGCTCATTTGTTACATGTGGCTGGTGGCTACCACACTGAATTGTGCGGATTATAGGAGTTTACCTTCGTTGCAGAAAGTTCCATTGGACATCACTGACCTACAGTCCAGATTATGCCATTCTCTAAACCGTGAGCATCCATTCTACAGACCTAAGTGCAACATCAAAAGCCATTCAATTTTAATCATTGGGCATGTTGCCCACCATGGTTTAAAAGTCATAATTAGGAAGAAAAGGATAAACTCAGAAGAAAACAAGTTAGACTGTTCGTACAGTAGGATTTCTACAAAAGGAATTTGCACCTGTCATAGTTACAATGCAACTTAGCATTAAGCTTCCTAAATAAGAAAAGGAAGCCGAAACCGGTTTGGCTCAGTGGATAGAGCGTCGGCCTGCGGACTGAAGGGTTCCAGGTTCGATTCCGGTCAAGGGCATGTACCTGGGTTGCGGGCACATCCCCAGTGGGAGATGTGCGGGAGGCGGCTGGTCGATGTTTCTCTCTCATCGATGTTTCTAACTCTCTGTCTCTCCCTACCTCTCTGTAAAAAATCAATAAAATATATATTAAAAAAAAAGAAAAGGAAAAAGTTAAGAGAGTTAAGGGGTAATATTTAACAATATTTATAATAATAAAAGGGTGATATGCTAATTAGACCAGATGTCTTCCGGGAGTCCTTGCTGAGGAAGTGGGGGAAGCCAGCCGGAGTCCCAGGTGCCTGCCAGAGGAGGGAAGCCAGTGCTGGCAGCCAGGGGAAAGAAGGCCTACGCTTGCACGAATTTTTGTACATCGGCTCTCTAGTAATATTATAAAAAGAACCAATAATATTATTTTAAAGCTATGTAAATTAGGCAGCAGAGGGATGAACATGAAAACTACAGGAAATATGAAGTTTTATCTGAAACACAGCATCAACAACAAAACGAAGTGTCCCTTTGGAATGTCTGTGTTTGTGTGATGTGTACCGATGAGTGTGTCTGTGTAAGTCTCAAAGCAGAACAATACGATGTGTCTCCAAATTTTCTCAGTTCCTCTATAATTCCCATTTTATTTTTATTTCAGATCAATGGCGGAGAGAAGCGACCTGCCTCTGACATGGGGAAAAAACCAAAAACCCCCAAAAAGAAGAAGAAGAAGGACCCTAATGAGCCCCAGAAGCCTGTGTCTGCCTATGCATTGTTCTTTCGTGACACTCAGGCCGCCATCAAGGGCCAAAATCCAAATGCGACCTTTGGTGAAGTCTCTAAAATTGTGGCTTCAATGTGGGACGGTTTAGGAGAAGAGCAGAAACAGGTAAGATGCAAAATGGAGTGGGAGTCACCACGGCTTGAGAAAGTGTATGCACCCCCAAAGAAATGGCTTCGGAGGATGTTGGGCGAATTCTTCAGCTGCTGGAACTAAGGCTGAGAAGAATGTGCCCCATCAGAACCAGATTTCAGGAGTCTTTTTCTTTCACAGAATTTTATACTCCTTTATTGCCCCTCTATAAATAGCATGTTAATCTTTGTTTCAAAGTTTACATAGTGCAGTTACTTTTGGAAGGACTTTTACATATCCCAGCCAGAATTACCTCATTCCTTCATCTTGCCAATGTGATCATAAAGACTAAAAAAGTACTAAAAGTATTTTCAAAACTGTCCACACCTCTCCTCAGCACTTACTATTTACCCTTTTGTCATCAAAACCCTCTTTGCTCTTTGCTAAATGAACCTCAAATTTAAGGGTTTCTACCCTTAGCGATTCCCTAAAGACTGCCAGGGAATGTTATTATTAAATCCCACAGACACCATATTTCTAGGCTGCGTTAAATGGGACCAGATGCCTGCCTTTTTTCCTCTCTCGCGGATTGCCATGATGTGACTGAGGACCATACTTAGGGAGGCCACATGAGACAATTTTGCATCTCAGCCCAGAAGGTCTTAAGGAGGATGGGAACCGAGGAGGGAGAGCAAGTGTCCAGTACATAGATGTAGCCCACCTCAAGCAGCATTGATCTCATAATTCTAAACCAGAGACAAGATTACCATTGCTAACATCTAGAATTTAATTGTCACAAGAAAAAATTAGATAAGCATTATCATTAAAGTATAGTTATTGAAACAATTCTGTGGATACAGCTTTAGCTGTTACAGGATAGTGAATTGCATTAATGATGTATTAGTTCCATATTTGATTCTTGATAGAGACATTTACCTTTCTTCATCAGGTCCAGGAAAGTATGTAAAAACCAGAAAATCTCAAACCTATGTACATCTAGAAGTACCTGTATATTGTAAACACATATCAGCATTTATGGTGTATATAGTGTTTTATCCTTTTAAGAATGTTATCACGTGATTTATGCCATTTGTTCTGCTCAATACTTGTAGACACTTTAATTCAAATTTTGCAGATTATGAAATGGGGCTAGATAGTTCAATTCATTCACTTATTCCTTCAAAAAATATTTGTTGAGTATTTACTATGTGCCCCAGGCACTGTTCTAGACACTGGGGATATAGGAGAGAATGAGACAGAGTTTCTGTTCTGTTGAGTGATTTGTCTAAGATTATATGGTTGGTACATAGAATTCCTGTGACTAGAACTTATCACTCAACATACAGTTCTTGTCTGACAAACTCTGACATCAATTACAGTTGTAATGACAAAACCAGGTGCTAAGGAGACATAGAACCTACCTCCCCACTTCTATCCAACCTACCTTTGCTCTAAGCCAGTGGTTCTCAACCTGTGGGTTGCAACCCCTTTGGGGGATAAATGACTCTTTCACAGGGGTTGCCTAAGACCATTGGAAAACACATATATAATTACATATTGTTTTTGTGATTAATCACTATTCTTTAATTATGTTCAATTTGTAACAATTGAAATTGGGGGTCACCACAACATGAGGAACTGTATTAAAGGGTCGCAGCATTAGGAAGGTTGAGAACCACTGCCTTACATAGAGACTTGGAGAACATTTTCTTAGCTCAAAAAGAAAAAAAACAGAGTGCCATTCAAAGCACTTATTGGTTCTAAGTCTAATGTGAAAATATATAACTTTTTAGATAGAGAATATATTTAGAAAATACTTAACCTTTTATTTCACTTTACTGAAGACACAGAAAAAGCACTTCGGAATCTCCCAAACTTCTGTTGGCTTTTATCATTATGAACAAGATATAATCATGAAATAATTCAAGTCTACAGAACATTGAAAATGAAGTACTTCAAACTCTGGCTACTGGATTTTAGGTTTGTTTGCTTGCTTGCTTGTCACCTTATTGGTTGCAGCACACATTTTTAAGCCCCTGGGTCAGTGCTGATATATAGACCTTACTTTAAAAACTTGGAAATTTTGAGAGCACATGTAGTGATGTATAAACCATGCAGGAATGTTGGGTGAGTCATCAAAATGTTGTGTAATTAGATAGCTGGAATGATTCTCCAGAGGTTACCAGGCCAAGCTTTAATGTCTGAAACTTGGACAGATGTAAATTGACCTGGCCAGCATTCCATGGAGCGAAAACTCCAAACTGGATCTCAGAAGGCTGTTCCAAGGTTAAGAACTG
>NW_005871065.1:12474706-12596828 GCF_000147115.1 Myotis lucifugus | reverse complement strand
CAGGGAGTATTATTCCAAGCTCCTCTGTGCTCCCTTAGCGCTACTTTGTCAAAGTTGTATTTCAAGAAACCAGTTGCCTGTACTACCGGCCATCTGACCCTTCCTTATTGTCTTCTGACCCCAGGTACCTTTTCCTAATTATTCCCCCCACCCCCCCCCCACCCCCCCTCACGAGAGGAGGTCATGTGGTTTTAAGACCAGTGGTTTTAAAAGGCAGAGGTCTATAAAGGCCTTTCCTAACCCATGATTGGTCCTTCACATTAGCCATATAAAAAGTCAGTACTTGTAGCCACGTTTCTGGTGGAAAAGAATAATGTTCTTTTTTTATTTTTCAATTACAGTTGACATTCGATATTATGTTCGTTTCAGGTGTACAGCATAGTGGTTAGACATTTAAGGATTTATGTTCTTATTGTGAGAGTTAGGTAATTCCTCAAGGCAGCAAATATAAATATGTAGGGTTTAACCACTAATTCTATTACAATGGGGCCTTTTATTTTTATTATAGCAAGAGGGGACCATTAAGATAACATTTCACTCTCTTTTTTTAATATAATTTTTATTGATTTCAGAGAGGAAGGGAGAGGGAAAGAGAGATAGAAACATCAATGATGAGAATCATTGATTAGCTGCCTCCTTCACACTCCACACTGCGGATCGAGCCCACAACCCGGGCATGTGCCCTGACCCAGAGTGGAACTGTTACCTCCTGGTTCATAGGCTGGCTCAACCACTGAGCCACACCAGCCAAGGCCATTTCACTGTCTTTTTATCTGATCATATAAGGCAGCTATTTTCAACCTTTTTCATCTCATGGTGCACATAAACTAATCACTAAAATTCCGTGGCACAATCTGACAAAAAAATAGGTATAATTTCGATTCATTCACACTGGATGGCTAGTGTTATGTTGGTTGTTGATACTTTTGAAATGACAATCTAAAGGAAAGTGGTCAGTGCCCCTGACTATAGTCAGGTATTGCATGTTTTAAAATTCTTGTGGCCCACCCTTTGAAAATCGCTGGTATAAGGTAATTACAGACCCAAAGAATGTAAGAGTCACTATTTTTGACTGTCATGGTAAAAAGGGAAATGACTCCCATGGCCCCATTCTGCCTCTCAAAATTGGGGCTGAGACTTTCTAATAGAGATGTGATCACAATGATCATTTAAGGCTTGGACATACGATGGCAAAATGTTTTCCTCTTTCTCTTCTGAATTTTATTTCAAGCCTAATAAGTAACTTTGGGTTCTCTCTTAGTGGAAATAGTTGAGGGTCTTTTGGAAAATTTGTTTTATAAGTAAGGGATGAAATTAAATAATGGTTAACCCTATATAACTCAATGGGTATTATAAAGCAACTCCATAATCAAAGTCCAGTGGTTTAAAAAAGTATGGGTTTACGACACACAGAATGCAGGCCCATCCCAGGGACAAGAAGAAAGAGGGTCCAATAGGTGGAAGCAGACACGGCGCTTACAACGGGGAGCATATGCATCGACGGGCCACGGCTCTGCTGCTACATGGCAGCCCTTCCCTGACAGTCTGCAGGAATTGCCAGCAAAGCGAATATGCCCTCCTAGGATGCACATTTGAGCATCCAGAGAATTTCAGCAAAATATCCAGAAGTGTTATTATGGTGTATTACCACCTGTTCTTTCCCTTTATGTTGACACATTGTGCCAACATAATGTAATATCTCTGTTTCAAACTTAAATTAATTGTATTTTACTCTCATTCAATATTCAAATTGGGGAGCACACAGGCTGCTATGTATTTGTAAAGGCATGTTGCTCGCGCAGATGAGAGGCAGACCGTTAAACTTCGAAACTTAGGACAAATGCGCATGTTATACAACAACAGCCCCATGTGACTCGACCGGCATGGTGGAGGCAGCTGGTTCAAGCAGGAAGCTAGGATTTCATGAGCCACCATTGTTCAAAAATCCTGTTGTCATAATAGCCCACAATTAGGAACAGCCACAAAGAGAAACACAAACTGGGGGAAATGGACAAAATTATTGATGGCTTATTAGGGGGCTCCGAAAATTATAATATTTAAGGGAAAACAGCCATTAGTGGGATTACAATTGAATGTTTTCTTAGCAGCCGGAGGAACATGACTAATAGAGCCACTGTGTACATACATCACACGCTGCCTCATTGTAGAGTGCGGGCGGACCCATTCGACAGGCCGCTGCAGAGCGCAGGTCTTTATTTTCAGAACTATGTGGACTTTGGTTCTGTGAAGCATCTCTCAGAGAAGAAAACTCACAAGAAAGCTGAAAGAAGCGATAAAAACCCTCCAGGAACACAAAACATCCCTTGTGACTCGTTCCTACCCAAGCCACTGAACAACCTTCACGTATCAGAACTCTCTCCGTTTAAATACTTGGGGAGATGGCACTGAATGTGGGGTGGGGGCAGAATTGTGTTTGGGATGCCAACCGGAGGTTTTAAATGCTAATGAATCGTAAGACAATGCAGAGCCCATTTCAGAAGCATGCTAAGTTGTTTAAAAGGCACCAGATGGAGAAAGGGAAATAAAACATAAGTGTGGCTGTGATGTTGGTCTTTGCTACTTCTCTTTCACTGCCTGGAACTACAGAGGGAGAAAAACAATGCTGTGACAGTATCACGCCCTTTATGTTAGTACTCCTTGGAGTTTCGGCAACCCTCAGCATCTTTTTTATGAGGTTCCAGCTAAATTTCCTGTGTCATCTCCATTCCTTCTGGATCCTCTGATTCTGGTCATGGAAGCCTAGGATCTGAGGTCCGCAGGGACAACAGAGAACAAATCAAGCCCTTCTCAATTAAAGGGTCCGTCCAGCTTCGAAGCAGAAGGGATTGGTCCAAAGAGCTATAAAGGGTTCTTGGGTCCTTTTCAGCCAGGGAAAGTCAGCTTGTAAGTGGAAAAGGAAAGTCACCTTAAATCAGAACCAGATGTAAATGACTAAATGAACCTTAAGTTCCTAATTGGAGACACAGTCGGGCTGTAATACGTTTAGCAAATTACAAACAAAATGTTCTTGTTTACATTACATTAAATGGCTTTAAAGCTCCAGCCAAAGAACTAAATAAACATGCTGTTAGGCTAAAAATGGAGTGGAAGGCCTGCTCAGAGTTTGATGTAGTCAGGAGAAACCACAGCCCACGGGGCCCCAGCGAGTGTATTTTTGTAAATGCTAGTGATGTGGTGGATGGAAGAGGAGAGTAGATTTACCTTGAGATCCAGAGCCTAATGAGCAGAGAGCGCTTGCAGGGAACTGTTTGAGTACTGTAACATATGCCTTCTTTCAGGATGCATAATTCATATCCAAGGATATTCGCCATAGCGGTTCGGCTCAATAGCAACACCTCATTATTTTATCCCCCCGTATTTATTCCTATGTTTGACGCCTCATGAAATTGCTGTTAATGTGTTTATATAAGGGGAGATCTGACACAAGTGGGAAGAATGTAATTTCCTACTCATGCTTTCCCGCTGCTGTGTCCTCTTCCCCTGGTACAAGTGGCAAGTGTAAATAGTTAATTTGCTTCAATTATGAGCCTGTCCTGCTAAATTAGAAGCAGCAGGGATATGAAGAGCCAGAATTATACTTATGAGGCAGCTGACAAACCCTCCGAGCCCACGGAATCCAATCATTTACTCCTCATTGGTGCTCACACACCCACTCTCTACGTGCTGCCACGGTTTCCCTTTTCCCCCTTATCTTAGGGTAACATTTGGATTTTATGTCAACAAGACTTAAGGTTAGCCAAAGTCCTGTTGCACTATATAGCATTCACACGTGTTTATCTTGCCCATTTCCTTATAAACAGTATGCCTTTTCCCAGTTTTTTTTTAAAACTGGGAATAAAGGATATGTAAAATAATTGTTCATTTTCTAAAGAAAAGTTCATAGTCATAAAAATTTGAAACTGAGCAATTAAAACTACATGAAATGGTGAGCATATTTTACTTCTAAGAGGCAGGTATGTACACATCATGGTTGGTACATAAATGGGATTATTGCATGTGGCATACACATACGTGTCCACATACAGAAATACCCTATGCTCCTTTAGGAGTAAACATTTCACTTTCACTTCGAAATTTTCATGACATTGTTAGAGAGAAAACTTGAACAAAACACTTATTCAAGTCAGTGGCGCTTTATGTTAAAAAATGTTTGGGGTGGTGGGGCTGTGTATCTGTGTATCAAATCCTCTATTTCCATTGATGTGGAAGATGCAACTTAGTAGTTTTTTAGGAGCACTCATGCTTATCATGACTCACAGAAGAAAAAAGCTGAGACTAGGGACTATATCCTCAATAACGAATCCCCAGGAGCACCTATTATGTGCCAGGAACTGCCCTGTATCTTGGGGCTTCCGCTGTAGAAAAGAGATCAGGCCACTGCTGTTATGTCTGAGAGGCATCAAGGGAGTTGTCTCGCCGCTAGGAGGAGCCCCTGAGTAAACGAAAGTAGAACTTTGAACCAGATCAATTTGATTTCCACCCTGGGTCTGCCATACTTGCTGTAAAATGACTACCCACTCCAGTCTGTTTTCTTATTTGTGAAATGGGGATAATAAGTACCATTTAAACATTCTTGTTGAAAGAATTAAAGACAATATATATATAAAGTGCTTAACCAAAAAATGCATACAATAGAGGCATATTTTTTAATTTATTTTTTTAACAGAGGCATATTTTTAATTCTGATTTTCAATCCATAGTATCAGTGCCCCACACCACACCAGACACATATTAGACATTCAATATATTGTTAAATGAATGACATCATACTTGCCCCAGTCATCCTCATTTAATAAATAAACAGATATATTTTGTAGCCTTTTTTTTTTAACAGAAAAGGAACTTGTTTCTGATACCTACCATCCCAGAAACAGGTCACAGCATTATTATGTGGGCCTTTTAGATGGATTCAGATATTCCAAAAAAGAATCGATAGCAAGATTTTTCTCACATTGTATAATATTTTCAGTCCTCTGAATACTACTTTTTAAAGTTCTTTGAGTTCTGGAATGCTTAAGAAAATGCTGAGCAATTTACACAAGATGGAAATTTAACTGCATTTGAGGACTGAGTTCTATATAAAATATAAATGTACTTTCTCTAACTGTCCTAAATAATAACAGCATTGAAAGGAGCTACAAACATTAAGGATATGGCAGGGACTGGTGGATAAATTATTATTTCTAATCCATAACTGTATTTCTAAGCATTTTCTATAAATATGAACTTGTAGTGGCGTAAAAAAACTGCACTTGAAGTCAACCTCCAAAAAATGCCTTTTAATTTTTTATAGTGTTTGAGAAGAATACAAAATTGGAAGAATTATATACTTTTTTCTTATTATTACTATAAAAGCTTCATTGAAATAAAGTATGACTAGAGATTAACTGAGAGCCTGAGCAGAAAAGAAGGAAGGAAGAAGGAATTAAGTGGTATTTATAAGAGTTTGCTTTTTTGTATTAGTTGGATGGATTGTTTGGGGAAAGACCAGAAAGTTAAAGAGTACAATGACAGAGTGTATTCGATTTTTTTTCTTGTTGAGTTTATTATAGTCACTCATATTGAACTGCTGATTCCAATTAGGGATGATTAGCCTGTGAAAACATGTGTACTGCTGGTATTTAGAGCATTTCAAAAATGATTCAGTGAATCACTAGATTACATGAACAGGATATGGATTCTGTAGAAATGCTATTTGATGTCTATCTACGTATGTTTTAGTTTAGCCGTTATATATGTTTTAGTTTAACCACTGAGATGCAAACCTTAGATCGGATATGGTAGCTTTCTTAGAATAACAAACCACAGCATATAACTAAGTTAGGACAGGATGAATTCAAAAGTGTTTGGATGAGCTGGGGAAAATGATAAATGATGTATTATGATATTTAAATCCCCATCTGGCCAACTTTGCACTTTATTTCAAACAGCTGTAGACCATTTGGAAGCCATTTTGTAGCTCAACTGAGTACTAATATTTACTGTATGAATCACATATCTTTAAAATATTTGTCTTTCCCTGAGAGAGAGACCATTTCTTTCCCAAACTTAACTTTGATATAAATCAGACCCATCCTCCTAGGTTAGAAGGTTTGATCACCGCCGTGGGTTGTTCATTGCCAAAGGCAGTCAGCACCATTGTTGGTTTCTTTACTAGTAAGTAGACTTTCTCCCTCCGTGAACAGAGGCTTTGAAACATTTTTGTTGTTGTTAATCCTCACCTGAGGATATTTTTTTCCATTGATTTTTAGAGAGAGTGGGAGGGAGGGGGAGAGACACAGAGAGAGAAACATCCATGTGAGAGACATACATCAATTGGTTGCCTCCTGCACGTGCCCCTACCGGCACCAGGATTGAGCCTGCAACCAAGGTACATGCCCTTGACAAGGATCAAACCCATGACCCTTCCGTCCATGGGCCAACACTCTAAATACTGAGCCAAGATAGCTAGGGTGCTTTGAAACATTTTTGAGAAATTTTTTAGTGATGATTTTTAAATATGTTCTAAAGTAAGAATTTCCCCACTTCACCTATATGTTGAATATGCACATATTTCTATCATTCTCTCATACATTTGAGGTCTTTCTTCAGACATTTCCAACAAATATGGAATTGAAAAAGCATTCTCATAAAATGTTAGGAAGACATACAGTGTAATATTGGAACTATTAGATAGTTCTCAAAGGTGGAGGTACAAACTACTGTTGAGGAAACTTGACTCAGATTTTAATTCCAATCTGGGCTACTCTCCTTTAAACTCAATGATGGACATATACCTCCTGATATTACTGCCCTTTGAATCCTCCCTGTGAATATCTGCAGTTATTCGGGAAAGAATGGATCCATCAATCCACGTAACATGAAGTGATGAGTTTTCTCTTTAGTAAAGTGGTCTTTAGGCACTTGTGTGATGATCCAACATAGCCCATCATCAATAGCCAATAGGGAGCCATTTGTAGAAAACAGGGCACTCTGAATGCTAGTCAGGCATCTCGTAACAACATCGATCCCCAAGTGAAACCAGGGGTTACATATTCAGCCTGAAATACATTGCTAGCCACCTTTCTCCTATGGTTGTTAATCAACAAATTTCAGGAAAGTTAACACTTTGTGAGGTGTTGGGGTAGCACCTTAGTCACACTGTTGCTGTTTCAGTAGAAACCGAATGCAAGAATGAGGATAGATGCTACGATCAGGCCATCTGGCCACCTGTCTGAATCTGCTGCTACTAAGAAAATGATGCTTTTGGCAATGCTGTGGGTGTGTTCTCTTTGCCTTTGGAAGTGAAGCCAACCCCAGTTAGCTGCCTGGGGGTCAGATGGAGTAGCATATTAATAAAAACATAAGTGCTTCAAGCATACAAATGCATTACTACCATCAACAATATACAGTATTTACTAAATATTTGCTTTAAAGTCCTAAATAGGATTTCTATGTGTGTGGGAGAGAAATCCTCTAGAAATATTTTAAGGTATTCAATGTAAATGTAAACATTGTCAGCTTAAGCTCGTTAATTATAAATTATGTCTCAAAGAAGATGGTTGAAGAAAAGACTAGAAACAGCAATCTGTCTTTCAAGGTGAAAACAAATCAATAAAAAGCTTTGGGTTTCTGATTGTGGCTGAAACGAGGCATGTCATATACATGGGTGGGTCATATTATTCAAAGGCATTTGCTGTACCCTTGTGTTATTTGTTTACATGTGCAAATTTCCAAAAAAGACTCTGAATTTGACTTCCAATAATTAGCTCACTAAATTTGGAATACTCTTGTTCTTAAGCCAAAGAATTTATTGGTTTATTTATTTTTTAAAAAAAAAACAACTTTTAAGTCTCTTGAGTTTCATATTTAGTAAGGATGGCACAATGATTATACGGTAATATTGTATGAATTCCTAATTGTCTTATTAAATTGCCTTTCATTACATCACAATGCCAAGAATAAAAGTCTAGGCTGCAGACCTCCCTAAAAGAAGAGCACATTTATTTCATAGGGACCTTTATAATTCTGTTCACAAGGTCAGTCAATTGTTTACCTTAAGTAAAATGTTCTGCTTTAATTAAAATATTCATGAGTAAATAATATTTTTCTTGATCTTGAATTTCACAGTTGGGGACTGGGCTCCGCATACCCTCTTCGGCATTCAGCACCATAAATTGACCTCTGCTGCCAACTTTGGCAGATATTTGGTCTGACTAGTTCCAAAGCCACTTTTAAGTCCTTAATCTGTGTCTGTTTTTGAGTTCAGCATTAAAAATATTAGCCAGACCTCCTTCCCTGCTGTAAAATTCAAGATGTGGGAAATTTAAAATAGTTGTTGATAAAAATACACTTCTGTTTACACAGTCAATGATGAAAAAGAGTTTGCTCTTTAAGGCTGATTTCAAAAGATGGTTAAAAAATGCTTCCAAAGGCTTGAAAGAATTGACATAATAGTAGCAGACAACCATGTGTGTTCACTTTGCTAATCTTTCATTTTCGTCTCTAATGACTACTTCCCGTTTAACGTAGCGAGGTGACCTTTAGCATAGCAGCAAGTCTTTTTTCAGTACTTTTGCTCAATTTAAGAGGATTTTACTTTTATTTTCAAGATGACCCCCTCTGAGAAATGAAAACTTTTGCAAACTGAAATTCATTTCTGAACATCTTCACCTTTTCACCATGAGGAATCCACAGATCCATGTCATCAGTGTTTTCATTGGAAAGGACGTGACCAGAGAAGGCTGCAGGGCAGGGCATGCATGCAGTCCTCGGCCACTCAGGGTCCCATCCCACCCCCAAATGTGTCTGTGACCTCCATCGCCAATTCCTGAGGCTTTGAAATAGAACCTTAAGGCTCAAAATTTTTAAATAGTGATGAGCCTGCCAGCTCCAATACCTTTGATTTACTTATTGGACATCATTGGTCATCGCTAAACTCTGTTCTTGTTTTTATATTGAGCATGGAATGTATATATCAGGGTTAGAATGCACTGTAGGATTATCTGCTCATATATAAATGTGAATGGCTTCTTTACTCGTGTGTGGTTTCCCTGGGAACCTTCATCAATCGTATCTTTCTGAGCCAACTACCTCTACTCTCAAAGTAAACCAGATAAATCCTTTCATATGCTTTATGTAAAATGGAAAATTTTATTGTTGTTAATCTTCTTCTTATCTAGCCTATTGTCATGCTTCTTAAAAATCTGTTTCAATCTTTGAATATATATATATATATATATATATATATATATATATATAAATATATATATATATATAATATTAATATAATATAATATAATTGTGTGTTTCTGTGTGTGTGAGTGTGCATGTGTGTGCATGCAATTATCATTCTGCATTGTACATCTCTGGGAACAAAAGCAGATGCACTTTCTAATTTAAGACTCTTTGTTGTTGTTACAGGTCTATAAAAAGAAAACCGAGGCTGCAAAGAAAGAGTACCTGAAGCAACTAGCAGCATACAGAGCCAGCCTTGTATCCAAGGTAACGTGCTATTGTGTGGTATTGTGTCGGATTGTGGCCATCTTCTTGCAGACCGTGATGGTCATTTAAAGGCATAAAAGATCACTTTAGCATTTCTGCACAATCTTCTTTGTTGGAAAAAAAAAGTAAATCCTAAACAAAGCGATACAGCTGTATGTTATGGAAATATGTGTTGATACCTAAAAGACCGGAGCAGTATCCTCCGAGCCTTCTATGAAATATTGTCCACCTGTGGATTATTGGTTTTGTGGATTAGTCACAGCGCATCCTTAATCCTGAGCCAATTTTCTATTTCTCTGCATCCTGCTCTTAAATTGCCTCCCCCTTCGTACCCCATCCATTGACCTTTGCTGAGGAGATACCAACTGTTGAAATTTAGCCTCATTACAGCATCATTAGGATGTAAGCTGGCCTCCCCAGTCCTCGCTCCCCCCAAAAATGTTTGCATTATTTCATTTGAAACTGAAAAATGCCACTTAAAAATATTTTATGCTTTAAAATATCTTAAACACTAGTCCTTTCTGTTATAAATACTCAAGAGTTGACTGTTTGGTCTCAGGTTATTAAAGATGTATTTCCCTTTATAGATTTCTCAGGGAGGCAACCTCAGTGAGATGGGGCTGTATTTATAGGTGCTTGATGTTATGTCATCTCAAGCCTAAATCTGGCTGTTATTTGGTTCAGTGTGCCTTGGGGCTCTGGAATTCATTTTATTCACCCATGAAGAATACTTTCTCTGTTATCCACAAATAGCCATCGTCCTTCTAACAACTCCAAAGTAATTATATAAATTCATTTTTATAGGGGAAAATATATGCTGAATATACTGATGCAGAACAGAAAAGAGAGCAGAAATACATGTGGATAAAAATTTCAGTGTGCCAATGGCCTAATACAACTTTATATTCCACTTCTAAGCCATGACATTGTGGAAAAACATGCTATTTATTACTTAACCTAAAAATTTCTAGCTCTCCTGTACTCTCTCACCAAAGAACTAGCACTTCCTAATTTATCTAACTCCTTTAGAAGCTATTTATATTTTCTGCTGATACTATCTCACATTTCTGTATATTTATAGAAGTCACAGAATGTGTATAAAATCATAGCAAAAAAATAAGATATAAATTATTAGATCCATCCAGCCATTGGGTTAATTAGTCACACTGATATTTTTCAAACTAATATGCCCAAAATGTAAAGAGGACTTTTAAAAAGTGGAATAAGATTTCATCCAAGATGAAATTTTCTTTTTGAGCATTTTAAATAGAGAGTTAGAGCATTTTACATCCAAGAAAATCAATCCATAATGCCTCAAGCCCCATACAAAACCCTCTGGTTAATGCTATGAGGATTGCCAGAATGCTGTGATACTGACTAAGCCTTTGCTTTCAAAACAAGTGCCCTCAGATCTACTCTTAGCTGCAACTTTTCTTACTATTCATTCTCAGAGTTGCAAACCTCAGTATACGGCAATTTGTATAAATGCTGCGAATTGCCATATCTACATTTAAAAACCCAAGCATATTTTTTACAGCTTACTCTGACGTTTTTCTTCTCTTTGGCAGCAGGAACTCTGCTGGAACTGTTGAATGTGTGTTTATGTACAGCCATGTATTGTGTGTATACAAATTGAAGGAAATTACAAACACCCTCTCCAGGTTAGAAAAAGCGGCCCTCTGATATTGTATGGGAGTGGATATTTGCAGTATAACCTTGTAGGCGTGTACAGAAAATTTACCAGCCTACTCTCCCATTGAGATGGAAGTGTGTAAAAATCTGTTTCTTTTTCATTTTGTGTTTTGTTCTTGTGTGACTGTTCTGACATGTACAGTACTTAGTTCCTTTATTTATTTATGTATTTATGTATGTATGCATGTATGTATGTATGTATTTACTAGAGGCCTAGTACACGAATTTCATGTACTGGTATGGTCCCTAGCAGCTGCCGGCTGCCGGCCGGGTACTCCCTCCCTTCCCACAGCCACTTGCCACTGCCACCAGCCAGGGCCTCCCTCCCTTCCCCTGGCCATCTGGTCCCCTGGTCGAACTCCCGGTGGAGGGGACACTTTGCATACTACCCTTTTATTATATCGGATTCTCACCCACCCTCCATGCCCCTCCCCTTTGGTAACCATCAGCTTGCTCTCTATATCTATGAGTCTGTTTCTGCTTTGTTTTGTTTATTCATTTGAGTGTTTTTTTCAGATACCACATATAAGTGAAATGAAAAGAAACCATTTCTATTTTAAGTTGTCACAAGGAAAATAATAGCCATTTATACTTACGCATATGTTTTTCTGTGATAATTTTTTAGTATGTTAAAAATTATTTCCCTATTCTGAAAGATCTAAAGGTGCCGTCATAAAACACTCCATGATACTGATAGTGACCATTTCGGGTAAGCACACCCACCAGCCAGGTTTTGTTCCCATTCACTCAATCATACGTTTATTCGGCAGCCCCCTGGGCATGTGATCTGTACCAAACACTGTGCCAGGCTCGGGGCACAGTGGGGACCAGGCAAATGCTTCCCCTGCACTTAAGGAATTTTCTCTTTCGTCTGGGAGACCAAGAGTGAAATGACCAAGATCTTTGAGAATCTAAGCATTCAGAAGGACAGAAAGCAAGGGATTGGACAGGGTGAACTGCAAAGTCCTCTTTGAAGTTGTGACCTTGGAGTTGAGAGCCAGAGGCAGACAGGAACTGCAGCCCGGAGGGAGCTGAGGGGGGCCTGCAGCAGGTGCAAAGGGTCGGGGACAAAGTGGCTCCGGGCACTGAGAGGTTGATGCAGCCGGAGCTGATGACAGAGGAAGCCTGGTTTGAAGTGAAGCTGGGGAGGTGGGCAGGGGCCACTCACCAAGGCCTTGCAGGACATTGAAAGGAACCAGGTTTATCCAGAATGAAGGGAAGCCACTGACTGAGCTTCAGTAGGGATGGCATGATCGGATTTATCTTTCTAGCAGGTCCCTTTATGTGAATGAATTTCCTCAGCTATCTGACCCCACTCTCAGTCCTTGTGCTGGGCCGTGCTGCTCATGGGTCCGGACAGCGTGCTTGACCTGCTTTCTTACACTCCCCCCGCCCCAGGAGCCATGGCAGAGCACTGTCTCTCTCCTCTGAGGTCACTTTGGCCAAGGAAACACTCTCCTAGGCAGGGAGCATCATGCCCTTAAGTTCTTGCTTTACTCCTCCAGAGCTGCATATTTGGGTGCTTGCTTTCTGTGCGATGCATTTGTCCCACCAAATAAGACTGCATTCCTAGGCCCATCGCTCCTCCCCTCACTAATCTGCAGCCGGGTCTGGTCTGCCGCTGCTTGTGGCTTCCAGTCCAGGCCGCACTCCGCGTCCGCCCAGGGCTGCACGACACCTGGTCCGTGTCAGGCACGGGGCTAGGTGCTGAGAGCACCGAGCTGAATGCAGCACATCAAAGGAAAACGTTTCACGGGACTTGAAAGGTTTGCCACTGCAGTCTAAAATTAGCTGCTTCTTACGGAACATAATCAAAAATAGAAACAGCCTGGCTCCACCATGAAACTGAGGCATAAGATTAACAGTGTCCCTCTCCTTTCAATATTTCATGTTATGTTTTAGTGGAAATCTGCTTTAGACCATCTAATCCAACAAATTCATTAACATGACTCCAGGCCTGAATAAAATAGAAATCTACCAAAAATAAAAAAGCTCTGTCATAATAAATGACTGTTCTAACTGTCATAACTTCAAAATGATGGCGCTGACACATCCTCAGAAGGACACTGAATTTTTCTCCAATAACACAAATACGAAGAGTGTCTTGCTACCAAGGTGCTTCTACGTGTCACACACGGTGCTAGACATTTTATGTAAATTCCTAGGAATCATCACAATAACCCTACAAAGTAAGATTTAGACCCATTTTCTAGACAGTCCCTGGGCAGGGAGATTAAATGACTCGCCCACAGTAAGGAGAGTGGCAGATTGAGGACCCAGACTCCTTGCTGTCTTGTTCCAAAGCTTATAGGTTTTCTCTATCATGAGTGATTACCAAATATGTATGTATGTATGTATTTATATATGTATTTATTTATTCAAATTCTTTATTGTTGAAAGTATTACATATGTCTCCTTTTCCCCCCACTGGCCTCTCCCAACCCGCTCCCACCTCCCAGCATAGGCCTTCACCCCACTATTGTCTGTGTCCATTGGTTATGTTTATCTGCATGCATATAAGTCTTTTGGTTGATCGCTTACCCATCTCCCCCTTACCCTCCCCTACCTTCCCTCTGAGGTTTGACGGTCTGTTTGATGCTTCTGTGTCTCTGGATCTATTTTTGTTCATCAGTTTATATCTTAGAACTACAACCTCTTGTTATCTCCAATAAAAGTCTATGCCAGCTCTTACATATTAGACAGCTAAGAGGACAGCTGCCCTGGCTTAAAGGAAGCTGGGGGTAGAAGGCCGGAGCCCTCTGAGGAGCCTGGGGCCTGCAGACACTCTAGAAAGCATCGCTCTGTGCCACACTCTCCCAGCTGGTCAGCAGCCTGGCCTGGCCACAGGGAGCCTGTGACAGGCCGCCCAGCCACAGGCCGCGCCCTGCTGGGCAAACACATCGGAATTGAAGGACCCATGAACAGAGCACAGAGTGTTGAAACACAACACTGGTCAGACTCTGGAATAATTTATTCAATTTGGGCTCTATAATTTAAACAGGGAAGTTGGACAGATTTCAGAAGAAAAAGACATGAAAGTGACTGAAATTATGCTAAGTGAAATAAGTCAGACAGAGAAAGACAAATACCATGCAATTTCACGTGTATGTGGAATCTCAAAAACAAGATAAGCGAAGAAACAAAACAGAAACACACTCATAGAGACAAAAAACAAACTGATGCTTGCCAGATGGAGAGAGGTTAGGGGATAGGTGAAAAAGGTGAAGGGATTAAGATGTACAAAGTGCCAGTTATCCAAATAGCCACACGGATGTGAAGTGCAGCAGAGGGAGTAGAGTCGGATTGTAACAACTGTGTGTGGTGCTGGGCGGGTACTAGACTTACTGAGGTGAGCACTTGGCAAGGTATGAAAATGTCTAATCACTTGCACACATGAAGCAAGTATCATACTGTATGTTAGATGTCATCGAAAACTGAAAGTTAAAAAAAAACAAAACTAAGTGACTGAAAGGTAAAGGGCAGAAGATAGTAGCTGAGAAGAGAGGGTTTGACATTTCTAAGTCTGAAAAACAAAGACTTAGGCACGTTCAAGCCCGTGGCAGGCATTCGACACAGAACAAGGGTTACTGGTGCTCCATTTTCTCTGGCTCCAGAACAAGAAAAAAGATGCTATTTGAAGCCAGAGGACTTTAATCTGAACAGAGGGCATTACTAAACTCTTGAATTATTTGGGTAGACAATTTCTTTCCATAGAGAAGTTTAAAAGCAGGAAACAAAGGTTTATAAATAAGGATTGCAAGAGGTCTTCCACGTCTGTCTTCCACAGGACGTCAATGGGAGCATCAGGGACCTCGAAAGTGCCACTCAGATTACACTGAGGAGTCCTCAGAGGGCAGAAGGGTCCATAGGCAGCGGGGGCAGGTGGATCCGGGTTCAAATTCCAGGTTTCCCGCTTCCTCGCTGCATGTCTTCATGCAAGTTATTCAGTCTCAGTTTACTCATGTGTGAAATAGAGACGCTCATAGGACCTACATCCATGAGGCTGAAATAAAAAAACTATATAAGCTGCATGATTTGAGATCCTGAACACGGGGAAACACTTAATATTCATACCAGCTATTTTATTGTTGCTGTTACTAATTTTAGTTTAATGTCCTTGGTAAGTGTGCAAAGAACTAGGAAAAGTGTGTGCATGATTGAAAATGTAGCTGGCTCACATTTTCAGTTTGTCTGCCAGGCTGCTTTGATGTACAGAAACACTGTAAGTGGCATTAAAAGAAGAAACAATTTGTTTCAGGATACATCCCCTTATAAAGATGAGAAATGGTCTAGATATTTTTAAAACTCATCTACACAGGTTTCAAAATGGAAATGGCCTTTATGAGTCTTTAGTAGGAGAGACTAAGAATAGTCTAAGGGCCAAGCATCTATGCTGTTTTGAAAGCTAGGACTTCCTGGCTGGAGCAGTTTTACTTGCTATTTAAGGTCGTTTGGGGTTGGCCTCTGAAGGAAAGCTTAAGGATATATAGTTTTTCCATAGACAAGGGTCTAAATTATTGCGTTGAGAACAATGTATAACTTTAAAGCAATTGGAACTGGTTTCATTTTACCACATGGACCAGAATTTATATTCTCGAAATGAGTGTTGGATTCAAAGTAGTCACCTTGGGAGGCCACAAACTTATTGTATTATTGCTCCCCGAGTTCAAAAAGAGTCCTGAAACCCCTCTTTCAGAACTGCAGTCACGAAAAGGTTGCGAGCCCCTTTAGAAAGTCAATCTTGTTACATTGTTTTCACACCTCGTTCTTTCCCCCAAACATCACTCAAATGTCATCCACAGACTTGGCTCCAAGTGACTATTAGCTGTTTCCAAAATCAAACGCACCATCAAACAACAAAGAGTTGTCTGAGGATCTGTCAAACAGTGTCCCACAGGCTCTGAAGAGAAATCCAGTAGGGAAGTTCTCCAGTATCCCAAGCAAAAGCAGCCTTTACTGAAAGAAACGTCCGCCTTCTCAGAAGTGCCCACCTGGAAGGGGACATCATGTGGGCGAATATGTTCTGGTTTGTTAAACGACAGTCATCAGATTCATGACTTTAAGGTCACACACCAGAGAGGAGGTTTTGTTTCTACCTTGTGCCAAATTTATAGAGGGCAATGGAAGCTGGGTTTTTGTTTTAATGTACAGTATAGGACAGTATTGAATTAAATTACAAAAGTTCTCTGTTGCCATGACCCATCATAAAAAAATCACAATGCTCAGTTCAATTAAGGGCCAGTAAGTTCAAAACAAAAAAAAAGACATAATTTCTTTTTACAGGATGAAGTAATTTATAGAATTCATGCCATGAAGACAAATATTAAGTCCGAATTTGAAAATGGGATGGACCATTTTATGACTGTTAACATAAAATGTGCAGCTCCGTAAGCCCAAACTGTGATTTAAAGATAATAAAATCTCATGCTTCAAGGTGTAAATTAATCACAGGCAAGGACCAAGAAAAAATTTCTGTCCAGAAGCAACAATGCACAGTTGAGTCGGTGCATAAATTTTCTTTAATTTCCAGTGCATCAAGTATCGGTCAGTGCTGAAAACAAGAATCAAATTAGATGGACGATTAATCTGATTTGGTTCAGCAACTCCTATATTGTTGCTTCCACTGAGTTTTATGTCTTGTATTTATACTTTGCTATTTTAAATAACAATTGCTTTGTCAATTTTTTTATTTTTATGGCCCAGAATGGGGGGCATTTATGCACTCTGCAGTATTATCTTTATTATACTGAGTAAATCCAAAACTATCTTGGATAATCAGCAACTTGGATCCTAAGAAGTACCTGAAGGTTTACAGAGTTGTATCTCTTGTGGAAGATTCCACTGAAAAGACCCAATGGTCTTTCTTGCCACACATGCATCCTCATTTTGCTTATAGAGAACATCTTTCAGAATAATGGTTTCAAAAGCAAACAAGAAGTAGAACTTATTCAGAAACTAATAGCCAGAACACCATTTTTGCATTAAAATGTCTGATTTAAGGGTTGATTTTTCAGTTGTGTGTACAGTAGTAAAATCCCATTTATCAGGTTACCTACACAAAGCACACACCCCCTAAAATGAAAGTAGTTAATGTGTTTGAAAATAGAAACAATCTTAAATTCTTTAGTCTGTATGAGAAAATAGTTCTAAGTTATGAATGATAGGTATAAAGATATTCATATACAATTAATTTGCAAAATTGTAGCCTTGCTCTCATAGTTTAATTGGAAGAAAATGAGAGTAAGAGTGTATTAAATTCATGATTTCTTCATATTCCCGTTTAATCAGATTATGAATTCATGGCACTGTTCTGGAAAATGAACTTATTCTTCCTATCTTCCAAAATAATAAAATAGCACTATAATTAATAGATGGTCTGTTGTATTAGTCTGATTAAGAATTAATCAGAAATGAAGTTAGAAGTAGGTTTTTTTTCCCCTGTCTGAATGAGTGGACCTTTACATCAAGACGCAAATTCTCAAAATATGAGTGGAGCACAGTAAACTTCCCTGTTGCCTGCATCACCCAAGATCCAGTGGGGAATAAAGAGCAGAGCACCTAACCCAGGGCCAGAGCTAAGGGTGATCATTTCTCATCCCTTCTGGGAGGGTGTGGTTTATGCTGAGAGCAAAGGAGAAAGTGGACTATCACCCTGATATTCTGTAAGGTTTCAAAGATTTCAGATCTTTCCTCACCCCCCTTGGGAAGAGGAGCAGCATGCTTTGTCAGGAGCCTCAGCAAGGGCAACAGTCATTGCGTGGAGTATTGCTCAAGAAGAGTCATTCAGTCATTCATCAAACATGTTGGTGTGCTCTGTGTACTTGGCATCGTGCCAGATGCATGGGATGCAGAGATTTAAGTCACTATTGTGAAAACAGGTCCTTTCCTCGATGGAGAGGGGTCCAAGACTGGAGGACTTCATTTTAAAGAGAGAATACAGGGAGAAAACCCCTGTTGGGGTGCCTGCCATGTACAGTCATGTGCCTAGACACATTATTTATCTTGTCACATTAAGTATCTTGGAAAGTGAAGAGAAATCACATAACTTCCCAAGATTCTTTCTCCCTCTATGTTACAAATTATGGTTAAGTATTGTCTAAATCATTTCTTTTAGAAATCTATTTAGCTAGTTTGCCCATATTCCTTCCAGTGATTAAAAGTTACTGCTATTTCGGTTTAGCATTACTGATCTTTTCATGCCTTAGTCGGGAGAAGATAGATGACAAAGAAATGGCTGAATAGACAAAAGGTTTTGTGTTTACCAGGAGAAAAGAGCCTTCACAAGGTTGGCAATCAAGTATCTTAGATTAGGTTGCAATCTATTTCTACTTATCTATAAGTCTATACTTCTACCTCTACATCTATCCATCATCCATCAATGTGGTGGACCACATGCTGTTATTTAAAAAGTGAAATTTGGGAGAATTTGGCTCATTGTTTATTTTGGATTCACCATTGAGGAAAACCATTAGCATGTCTACACCTTCGCTCTTCTAGGCTCTAATTGGGAAGCTGCCAACTGCCTAAACCCTTCAAGAAACTGTCACCGTCCTTAGCGTGAAATATGAAACTTACTATGCAAATCTTATTACAGGAAACATAAAATAATGATTATTTTAATATTGTACCTGGATGCACAAAATTTCACTATGCATTGTGAGGCAATAAAAAGTTAGTTTGAGGCAAGAAACATGACTATTTAAATTGAAATGTGTGTTCTATTTGCCAATTTAAATTATGTGTGTGTGATTTATTAATTTTCTGCACCAATATTTCTCATTGAAAACTATTGTCATGAAGTGACCCATTAAGAGAAGACTTTTGTGGTTCTTACTTATAGATTCAAGACATAGATTCGCAGAGTGAAGGTTCTAAGAAGTCCTGCTGGAAGGCACCCCCTTAATCTTCTCTAACCCAGTGCTGTTTCCACACATATTCTCTCATGGAACCTGGCTGTTTTAAGATATTTATTTTTCCACAAACCCCCTTCAATACAGTTTGGAAACTATGTGCTTTGGGGTGTGAAGTTGGTGTTATACCTAGAACTGCTTGCCAGGACTGGCTATCCATCCATGAAGCCAGCCCTGCTGTTTGCTACGTGTCTGTACTCACTAGGATTAGTCATTTCTAGTGTAGCCTAAGTACATTTCCTTAAGTTGTTTAATTTAAATAAATAAATGTATGTGATTATAAATTTATTGTAATTCTTTGGATGATTATACGATTGTCTGAACAACATGTCATATATACTTCTGTACGTTTGGTTTACATACACACAGGTGTATATGCAAGTGCAAGCTACGTATCTAAAGCTCTATATGCCAGATCAGTAGATAATGAGGCAATTATCGGCTACCGAGATAAAAAATATTTTACCATTACATGTATTTCATCGTTTTGAGAATATGGTAAATGTGAGTGATTTTTCTTCTGTTTGAATTAAAACATCTATAAAGCAAAAAGTAAAGATGCACTGACATGCATTAAGTGTGATAGCTTTCTGCTCATTGTGTAATCATTTATTTCCTGAATGACAGTGCCACAGTATGTGACTAAATATGAAATTAGCCCTTGTGCAGTAGGCTCAGAAGAGGGAATGCAAACACAATGAAAACACTTTCCCTGATGACTTAAACACACAGACACAATAAACACATATCGTCTTGGCATGTACAGAATGATGTTTGAGGCATATCATCCCAGTACATGTTATTCTGATGTAGAACTAGTCAGTGTTTACATGGCCTGAATTAACCTGATTGACCTTTTCCTTGAATTGTTCACTACTCTGTGCAACAAGACTTTTTTAAATGGGAGCAAAAAAATTGACTTAATTTTGTAATGGAAAACACCTTTTAGGTTCTATCTATAACAATAAAAGCATAATATGCTAATTAGACCAGACACCCTTACAGACATCCTTCCGGACGAAGCCAGGGCTGCGAGGGAAACCCAGGTCCCGGGTGCCAGAGGGAGGCTGGTGCCAGCAGCTGGGGGAAGGAAGGCCTACTCTTGCATGAATTTCGTGCATTGGGCCTCTAGTAATTAATAATGCTTCTTTGGTCTGAAGCCTCCTCTTGAAAGTTTCTGTGAACAATTTTTGACATTCTTAATGTTGCTACAGAAGACAGGGCATCTGAATGTCCATTCCTAGTTCGGAAGTTTGCATCAACATGGACAGAGAGAAACAATGAGAGGATTCTTTGGAGGGACTTGAACCCTTTGGATACACCTTCTATAGACTCTGCATGGAGTATTCAGTCTCATGGGACCTCAGATTTCCATGTTTGGCATGTTTTTACAGATGTCGGTCGTGTCCTTCCTGTAGAACAGTATGTGGGGTGGTAGTCCATTTAACCAGCCTACCCTCCTCGAGTCAGCACACACATGCAGCATCGTTCTTACTGTGGTTTTATTTAATTTCCCTGCATTATTGAGGGGAAATGAGTTGTGCTGCTATGTTGTAGGCCTACATGATGCTCCCACATTGAGTTTCATGTCATCACATGCGATGAACCAGTCTGCCTAGCGTACCTGTCAGTTGACGGAGCCACACAGAGCAGGAGGAACTCAGAAGGACCCTCCATTGCTGGGAGGAACAAGAAACTCATTCTGACTTACAAAATGAATAAGCGTGACATGGAGGTCGCAGGATAAGGGCATCTATGCATCATCAAGACCTTGTGTTTTCCCCAGAAGGACAGTTTAGCATTTTCTTCCTCCAGCTGGTTTCACCTTTCACCATTTGTTATATCAGCCTCTTCCTCTCAGCCAAAGTAGGAGGTGGGTTCACGCCCAAAAAGAAATGCCTCAGGGCTGATTCTTGATTCTTTTCAGCTCCCACTGATATGCCTCCTTTTTCAGCCAATTAAAAGATTATTAGGAAATGACCCTATGAAGGTATGAAAAAAATTAGGGCAAAATTATATTCATTTATGATGGAGTCTAAAATTTCTAAGAGAGATTATTTTTATCCAGTTCATTATGGGGGACAATTCATCATCAACTTCTTTAAAAACCAAGATGAGTTCTATGGTTACTTTGAAGATATATTAATGTGGCTTTATGTGACTTCTGAAAGGTATTTTAGAACTCGTTGCTTCCATATCCATTTCCATCAACCGGCTTTGATTTCTTTGTGCAAATATCTAGGCCAAGGCTCTTTGAGAACACAAAAAGAAAAAAGACAAAACTAAACAGATAATCAATAGAAGAACTCCCAACACTGAATTACTTTCAAAGTGAGCTACGCATGCATTTCCTATTAGGACAATGATGGCATCCATCCCACCCTGATCTTTTTCTCTTTATTTGGAGGATGAGAAAAGCCACCAAATTAAGGCTTAGCATTTATACAAAGAAAAAAAGTCATCATAGATGGTTTTAGATTTTATATCAGAGATAGAAGAACCTCCTTGCAAATAATGGTGGCAGAGTTCTTGGGTAAGAGGGTCAAGAATAGTAATGAGGCCTTTGTTGGTGTGGCTCAGTGGATAGAGCATCAGCCTGTGGACTGAAGGATCCTGGGTTCGATTCTGGTCAAGGGCATTTACCTCCTCAGTTGCAGGCTCCATCCCCTGTCCTGGTCAGGGCACTGTGGGAGGCAACCATTGATGTGTGTCTCTCTCTCTCCCATCCACTCTTCCTAAAAAATTAATGGGAAAAATATCCTTGTATAAGGATTAACAAAACAAACAAAACAAAAAAAGAATAGCAATGGGTGTTGAGTCACATGGAAGTTCATGTATCAACTCACAGAACATCTTGTCAACAGAAATCACACCGTGTGGGTCGGTCTCTTAACTCTGCTCTTGTTTGTTTCGCCAACAGAGCTACAGCGAACCTGTTGATGTGAAGACCTCTCAACCTCCTCAGCTGATCAGTTCAAAGCCGTCAGTGTTCCACGGGCCCAGCCAGGCCCACTCAGCTCTGTACCTAAGTTCCCACTATCACCAACAACCAGGGATGAGTCCTCACCTAACTGCCATGCACCCCAGTCTCCCCAGGAGCATAGCCCCCAAGCCGAATAACCAAATGCCAGTGACTGTGTCTATAGCAAACATGGCCGTGTCCCCCCCTCCTCCCCTCCAGATCAGCCCACCTCTTCACCAGCATCTCAACATGCAGCAGCACCAGCCACTCACCATGCAGCAGCCCCTTGGGAACCAGCTCCCCATGCAGGTCCAGTCTGCCTTACACTCACCCACCATGCAGCAGGTACGTGCTCGCGCTCTCGACTCCCCTTCAGAAATGCTGGGGCGGGGGGGGGGCGGTCTGTTCCTCCAGTCAAGGAGGGGGATATGTGTTTTCTATTTAAATAGAGAGAGAATTGAAGATATTCAACAAATATCTGCTTTCTGAAAAATATAATTTACAGGTGGAGAGTATGGGCAGCATTATACAATCACGATAATTGATAGCTGCTGCTTTTCATAATCACTGGTTTCCTTCTCATGATGTCCATGTTGCTTCACCTTCTAATCGCCCTTGTTTTCTGCCTGAGTAAAGTAAATTTTTTGTTTTGAGATGCCCACTACTACTAAAGATCTCTTTGGGACTGAGACCTCTATACTGTTTTTTACAATATTGCTCAGCTATAAGGAACTCATGGTAGGCATGCCTGCTGAGTCCAGTAAATGCTGTAAAATGAAATCAGGCACACTGTTTCTGCCCAGAAGTATCAATGGATGCAACCTTAAAAGTCCTAAGAAATGAATGTTTTAGCCAGTTTTATTTTAAAATGGATACCTGGCTTCTGCATCCATTAGAAAATATAAGAGGTTTGGAAAACTCCCTGCCCACGCCCCAGTTATCGAAACCATTTGTGTGCAATCTTAACTTTTCTTTGAAATTAAGTTTTCCTTTGGGGTTTGGCTTTATTTTAAAATTTGAAAATGAGGAGCAAAGGGTGTGAACTAAACTGGGCATAAAGCATTTAAAAATTGTAAAAACTTGTTTTAAAATATAGGTCAAAGTAAAACCTACAAACATATCAAATTTATCTCACTGCTATAAATTACTCTATTGTTTCCAGAGCCAGAGTTAAATATGCAAACATAGCCTTCCGATAGAATTGATATCTAGCCCAGCCAGTGTGGCTCAGTGGTTGAACATTAAACTATGAATCAGGAGATCATGGTTTGATTCCCCAGTCAGGCACATACCCAGTAAGGGGCATGCAGGAGGCAGCTGATCAATGATTCTCTCTCATCATTGATGTTTCTATCTCTCTCTCCCACTCCCTTCCTCTCTAAAATCAATAAAAATATAGTTTAAAAAAAATAAAAAAAATTGATATGTAGGCCTCTATGGAATTTGAGTCTTTAGTTGTATTGCTGGTGGAAATGGGGTCCTTTTATGGAGTCCCAAGAAAAGCATTTTTGGCGCCCTTGTATGGAAGGATAAGGTGTAGTGGTAAGATTTATTGGGATAGAAATAAAAGACTGTTCCCAGGTTCCAGTGTCTTATTTCCATCCATCACGCTGTGGAAGAAGTCAAGTCTTGTCTTGATTAGGTCTAGAATTAGAAATTCTGTTAATGGTTCAGTCCATGTGAATGTTGAGTCCAGTTTAGTCTCTGTTCCCATTTGGGTAGTTTAGTCTCTGTTTTCAGCTGGCTCTGATGTTGGGTTGTTGTACCCAGGCCTGCGTTTGGGTCCATGTGGCTGCCAAGCCTGCACTGGGAGCCGCTCTCAAAGTTCATGCTTCAGCTGGAGAGGCTGTTAGGCCCTCAACGCTGTTAGAGAGAATGTGCGAGCAATGAATGTGTGTTATACAGAGAGACCTTTGTTACATTTTGATTATATTATTTTGGGCTTTTTTTTTAAGTCAATCAATTTTTCTTTTCATGGGCTTGTGCTAGGCCCTTTTCCTAATCAGTTTATTTTTTAGAACTTTGCAGGCTTGTGTTGGGCCCTCCCCCTACCCAGTTCAGTCTTCTTTTCAGATTAGACAGTTCCCCTTTTGGCTTCTATTATGCATGTGTTTCTTTTTTTCTGTGTCATTTTTGGCTTCTACTGAGCATGCACCTAGTAGAGGAATTTCTCATTGGACTATGAGAGGGTGGAGAGGAAGCAGAAAGAGGAATTAAATATAAGTACTCTCAAATTCATTTTTATTATTGTATTTATAGACAGAATTTCTGAGAGCTGACAATAGCAAACCTTAATATATTACCTTACCTTATCCTTAATTTCAGAAAATTTATAATGTGGGTACTGCTAGCATTATCTTCATTTTACAGGTGAGGAAACTCGGGTTGGCAGGGTTGAATAATGTGCCCATAAGGTCAGAGCTGGAATTCACACTACAGTCTATTCAGAAATCAGAGCCTGGATTCTTAAATGCTAGACCTGCTGCCTCTCACTTTTAATCATTCTTATAGACTATTACCAGTGTTGCATTAGAAAATCTGTGTCTTATTAGACTTTGGAGGGTCTTTAAATTCTAATTAGTTCTAAGATTAACATGGTTATGGAGAGCATAGCGGATGTCTTCCTTGGTCTCTAAGCCAAGGATATTGATAAAGCTCTGACAACTTACTTAGCTATGCTCAACAAACTAGTTGTTGGCTCACTAGGGAAGAAGACTCAGGAAAACTGACTTCCACCACTTGCCTTGTCCACAGTGGTGTTTGTGGACAGCAACTGATGCTCACAGGGTCAAATTTCCAGTCTTTCCATCAGACACCACTTACAATAAAAGGGACCCTCCTGGGTGTCCTTGCATCTTAAGGAACCAGTAGTGTTTCTGTGAAGGATTAATAGTTTAAAAGACACAACCTTCCGTTGTGTGGGTTGAATCTTGCCTAAGGGGACTTGCTGGCAGCTTGGGACCCAGTCTTTGCTCACAGTACTGTACTACAGGGCAGTTTCTTCTCAGAGGAAAGAATATGGAAGTCACAATCCCCTCAACAAGTTGAGGAGTAGAGCTCTATCCAGAAAGGACACCTTTTTTCTAATTTATCCAATTAGAAATGGTTCCATATATATATATATATCAATACCTTAGGTGAGTTGGTCATGACCCTGACTAGTTTTCAACATTTCAGAATTACATAAGGCCACATGTGAAAATTCAAGAGATCTGAATAGGAAAAAATAGAACGAATCACATTGAGTAGGTTATTCATCAATCTTTAAGTCAGTTCTATTACTGTATCCCAAAACGTGTCCTTACCAAAATGGTAAGACCTGATTTCAATTTACATTAGTAACAGAAGACAAAATGGCATGGACCCAATGTGGAGACTGAAAGACTACAGTGACTAGCCTCACTTTTAACAATGCCTTGATCGTGATGGGTAGTCAATAAAATAATGTTGGACAAATGAGAGCATTTTTTAAAATGAATTCTAAAAGTGTTTAAACATTAGAAGAAATCATAGGGTAGAACCTTATTTCCCTGGAAGTCTTTTTAATTTATTTTATTTTTCCCCCTGGAAGTTTTTAAAACTTTTATTTATTCCAAAAAGGTGAATAGAACCCCTAAAGTGTGCCAGACCCTGTCTAGGCTGGAAGTTGAATGATCAGTGAGAACAGGTAAGGAGGCCTCTGCCCCCATGCAGCTCACATCAGAGGTGGATGGATAGCGGGTGGTAATAAACACATAAATTAGTAAAGTCTCATGGAAAAAAATAATAGAGGAGGACAAACTGCAGGGTGCATGTGGGGATGGCAGAGCCTTTGGCTGGAATGAAGAAGGAAGGCCCCCTCCAGGGCTGACACAGACACCTGAAGATACTGGGAGGTAGGAAGGGTGTGGGAGGAATGCCAGGAGAGCAGGAAGGAGAAGAGGTTCCAGGCTGGAAGGACCACTCTGGGGAGGAGTGTGGCTGGTCCAGGACATGGAAAGATGGCCCGTGGGAGCCCAGTGAATAAAGGGAGGCTGATGGGATTGAGATCAGACTCATGGGCAGGTCAGCAGAGTACGGTCCTCCACGTTAAAGGACAGGCCTCCCCAACAAGTTGTTCATCCTAAAACCAGGATCCAAGAGTCCATTACCCCGTGATATCCCTCAACTCATTACAATCACAACAGGGTACAGGGGCCAGTGTCCAAGTCATCAAAGTTGGTCCTTAGCCTGTGGTCACAGAGCCAGTTTGTGGATGTAATTACACCTGTCTGATGCATCAACCAAAGCATCTTTATCCTAAAAATGTTTGCTTCTGGGCATGGGGGCCATGTTCACATATTCACACATCAAAGAAAACGAAAGAGAGAAAGTCAGAGAAAGCTACTGTATTTTTTAAATAATGGCTCACATTTCAGTATTACTTTAGCCATTTTATTATCCTTTTGCAAACGAATGTATCCTACAGAATGATTGCATAGTCCACCGGGAATAATGGTTTCTTTTTTTTTTTTTTCTAGAGAAATATTTTATACACTAAACCCATAGACCAGCTTGTTTTGGTCCAGTTTTCTTCCTTTTTTTTCTGTTCACTGTATTGTCGAATGAGGTCAAGAGAAAAAAAAATCATTAATATCTGTCAACTTCCTTTATAACCTTAAGAAAATAATCTTTGTATGATATCACACAGACAGATTTTCAATTTCCTTGTGTAATAAACAGCTTCTTTAGGATTTGGGTGTAATTTAAAGGTTTTAAAAAAAGTCACATTGAGATTGATGAATAAATCAGTTGTGAAGACAAACACATTGATGCCTAGTGAAAATACCTCTCCAGACAGGCAGGAAATGAAATTAGTTCCCAGTAAAGTGTGGATATGAGGATCAGTGTTTGGTTGTGCTGCGGGCTCTGTAGGACTTGCTATGGTGGCACAACAAAACTGCTAGGGCTACAGAAATCTAATTAAAGAGCAAATGTCCCTTCTGACATCAAATTAATCTTTATCATGTTTCCTATTTTTATTTCAATCTGGCACCAGAAAATGAAATTTAAAATTCCAGGCATGCTACAAAACAGTTGGTGATTTTTCTCTTGAGCATTAAAATGCAAACTATTCAGTCTTGTTTAATTAGACTGCTAAGCCAACATTTTTCAAAAATTTATATCATCATTGTGGTTTCATATTTACATCAATAATAAAAATGTTCTTAGCGCTAAGTCTGACCTCAGCATCTCTGTATATAGTGTTCAGGAGAATGTTTCCTCTTTTTTTTTTTTAATTTGAAAGCAAGTAAAATGATTTACTTCAGGTTTTGCTTGCATTTTTCTTGGCCCTCTCTTGTTTTCGTATTAGGGATCTTAACTTTAAGCACTGAAGTTAGCTGAATTTTAAATCTTTGAACTTTGTAGATAGCACATAATTTTGGTCTTGTTTTATTTTGTTTTATTTTTATTGACTTTCAGAGAGAGGAAGGGAAGAAAAAAAGAGAGAGAGACATTGATTTTGTTGTTCCACCCATTTATGCCTCCACTGGTTGCTTCCTGTACATGCCCTGACCAGGGATCGAACTTACAACCTTGGCATATCAGGATAACACTCTAACCAAAAAAAAATGGGTTTTATAAACTGAAGTTACCCATTTAATCTTAAACTAATAACTTAAAAATGAATGTTCTCCATTTGTTCGCTTCCCAACCTTGAGAAACTATTTTCATTGGATTGGGGTGGTGGGGGAAGCAATGGTGGTTTCTATTGTTGATTGTGCAGGGTTGGGTGGAAGTGGTTTGGTTTGTTTTTATTTATTTTTTCTTTTTCATATGTTCCCATACTTTTAACTAATTCGAGATATTTTTCAACTACTTCGTTTTTGAGATCCATTTACTTTTAGGTTACATTTTGTTGATTGTGCTAAAATCCAATATGGAGAATTTTACATTAAAAAGATAGGAAAGCCCTGACATTTACTCATTTATACTCCCCATGCCTTCCAACAGTAACTTCAAATATTCTGTGTTAAACTATTCATTGGAAGACATTGTTTATTGAGCCACTACTATGGGGTACTCCTGTGAATATCCAGTGAGCAAGGCAAGCACTCTGAATCTCAAGTCCCTCTGGCCAGCTCTTAAGACAGGGGCTGAAATGGAAGTTAACAGGAGGCTATTCATTCTTGGAGCTTTTTGCTGCTGTTTGCCCAGCATCACACTAGACACTAGGAGAAAAAGTCAAGAAAGCTGGACAATGGCTCCATCAAGACAATAGTAAAGGACCATAATGAAATGAGTACACTTCGCAGAAGCCAGACAGATGGGGGAGTGTTCAGGAGAGAGAGGAAGGACCAGGGACCCACAGCCTGTACTACCTCTTACTTTTCATCTTGCTCTTTTGGGAAACGCTTATAGCTTGAGCTGCAAGTGGTGTCTACATAAACAAATGTATTTCCCATAAACCAGTTGTTAGTTTAGGAAACATTCTATTCCCTTTAGTCTGTGTGAGGTCAAATAACCAGGCTGGCTGAATTCCCTACTTTTCGATGATTTGTTTCCAATTTTTCAAAGTTTTGTCTTTCATCCACAGCTTTGATGGGAGTTAGTGTGAACATTGGCTTGAAGTCTTTATCATTTAAACAGAAAATAAATTAGTATCTTAAAGCCAATATCGAGAATTGAGGACATTTGATGATAGGTGTCTTTGAGTAGAAGAGGGCATTGAATGTCCCAATGAACATTCATACATGATAAAAGTCTAAGGAAATATCTTTAGTTAGAAATTAATTCTCTGACCATTCTGCTGAGTTAATTTTTTAAAAAAAGGCAAGAACTCAACAATATTATGCCTTTAAAAGCTCCCTGCAACTAAATGGAGAATGGTTCATTTTAAAATATCTTGATTTTTTTCAGTGGTTAAAAACCATGTATGAAATCGGCCATAGAAAGAGACGACCACAAGATTAATTAAGTTGCTTTTTTGGTCATTTCCAGCAAAGCTTGCTTATGCTGCTCTTGAATTCACCAGATAAGCTAAAAATAAATTGTAGTGTATAATGCTTTTTATTTACCAGATATAAATATATTCTTCAGAGATTCTGTCCTTGAATTTTTAATAGCTTTGCAAGGATTAAAAGTCAATACTTCACCACACCAGTGTATTAAAAGAATCTTCCTGAAGTCTGATTATTGTTTGCCAGTTAATAGACTTTTCAATTAAAATTATTTGCTCTGTCTTACACTTTTCCTTCTCTGTGTTTTTCAATGGCAAGTTGTTTTGAATCTTCCCTATATTAGTCCAACAACTGTTAAAAAGCTTTGGTTGAAATTTTTTAGCTGAGAAAAAAAAGTACAAATAAAAGAAGAGGCAGATGGTCCCTTTGTGAATGAATGAAGAAAAAGGGTTTTGAGAACAATATATGAATAGGTGTAGTCTAATAAAACACTCAGCCACCTGCTGCCTGAATCCTTCAAAAAAGATTCTGTTGCATATTCTGGGAGTTAACTATTAATGTATCCTTCAGTTTGATAGAAAATATAAACTTTGAGAGGTTTGGGTCCTTTTCCCTTTGTTTGGATTGAATTGGCTTCTCTATATTTTAAATTGGTTTTTTTTAATTCAATTTATCTGCTCAAGAGTGTAATTAAAGGTTTTCTAACAAATGGTTAAATGAAGGAAAGATACGAATGAGGATGTAGGCATTTCTCTTCTACCTTTGTTTTCAGTTTCCTGCGCCCCTTCAGATAAACTTGCCCTTGCAGAGACACAAGCAAGAAGGCCGTGATGTGTTTGCAAACAGTGGCTAAATATTTGGGTGCATTTCTTCTTAAAAAGGCATTTCGATCCTTATTTGTGGACTGCTTTCCCTTTCAGGGATTTACTCTTCCACCGGACTATCAGACTATAATCAACCCTACATCCACAGCTGCACAAGTGGTCACCCAAGCAATGGAGTACGTGCGTTCTGGGTGCAGAAACCCTGCCGCCCAGCCCGTGGACTGGAATAACGACTACTGCAGTAGTGGGTAAGCGGCCGTTCACCGCCACCTGGTGGTGGGCAGCTCTCATTGCATGCCCAGCGTGCCCTGCTCCCTCGTCCATGGAAAGAAAGATCTATCTTTTCTTACTGCTTTCTAAAAGATTCTCTGGAATGGTACCCTCATTCCTGAAAGCAGAAGACACCGCTCCAGAAATGAGTAAGCCCTCTACTAGCCATACCGAGAATAGCTGCCTTTAGATCCCTGTTCGCTGGAGATGGAGATGTAGGTTAACTAATAGTGCCCGTTCCTAGGACACACTTCCTCATTCTTCAAGCTGTAGCAAATAGATAGGCTTACGTGCCCCGAGGTCACCTGTAGCGAGATTACCTGTGTGTAACAAGGCATTCTTTGTTTCCTCTTCATACAGGGGCATGCAGCGGGACAAAGCACTGTACCTGACCTGAAAATCTGAACGCCTCTTCTGTCCACTGAGGAAGTCAGGGAAGTCTTCGCCGTGGGTTGCTTTGTACAGTCAAGGCAATTCTCCATTTTATTAGAAAATACAAGTTGCTAAGCACTTAGGACCATTTGAGCTTGTGGGTCACCCACTCTGGAAGAAATAGTCATGCTTCTTTATTATTTTTTTAATCCTTTATGGACATTGTTTTTCCTCTTCCCTGAAGGAAATTTGGACCATTCAGATTTTATGTTGGTTTTTTGCTGTGAAGTGCTGCGCTATAGTAACTGCCTTAGCAACTGTAGATGTCTCGGATAAAAGTCCTGGATTTTCCATTGGTTTTCATAATGGGTGTTTATATGAAACTACTAAAGACTTTTTAAATGGCTTGATGTAGCAGTCATAGCAAGTTTGTAAATAGCATCTATGTCACACTCTCCTAGAGTATAAAATGTGAATGTTTTTGTAGCTAAATTGTAATTTGAAACTGGCTCATTCCAGTTTATTGATTTCACAATAGGGGTTAAATTGGCAAACATTCATATTTTTACTTCATTTTTAAAACAACTGACTAATAGTTCTATATTTTCAAAATATTTGAAAAAAAAACGTATTCCCAAATGATTTTAATTTAAAAACAAATTGGCTTTGTCTCATTGATCAGACAAAAAGAAACTAATGTTAAGGGAAGCGCAAACACATTTATTTTGTACTGCAGAAGAATTGCTTTTTGTATCACTTTTTGTGTAATGGTTAGTAAATGTCATTTAAGTCCTTTTATGTATAAAACTGCCAAATGCTTACCTGGTATTTTATTAGATGCAGAAACAGATTGGAAACAGCTAAATTATAACCTTTACATATGGCTCTGTATTATTGTTTCTCCATACTGTGTCTGTATTTAATCTTTTTTTATGGAACCTGTTGCGCCTATTTATGAAATAATAAATATAGGTGTTTGTAAGTAAATTTGTTAGTATTTGAAAGAGGTTTCTTTGATGTTTTAACTTTTGCTGGCAAAAAAAAAAATTCACGCTTGGTGTGAATACTTTATTATTTAGTTTTTACGGTGACATGAATAAAGCCAAACCTACTTTTCATTTAGCAACAAATCAAAGTAACTAATCCTTATTTTTACATTTCGTTGGTTGATGCAAATGAAAAACTATGATATTTAAGAACTTTCTTTCTTCGTACAATTTAACAGAGAAATTACCCTACAAGTCACAAAAGCTCCAAGACCAAACAGACAGGTTCTTGACCTGAAAGGGTTGCTTCTTGGTTCTCAGCTGGTTATAGTCAATTCTGTAAAGTCCCCTCCTCCAAAAAAAATTATAAAAATTAAAGTCAAATCAACCAAAATTCCTCAAGCTGCATGTTTTTCACAAAATCCAGGAAACATTTAGGAATTGAGCCAGAGGTGAGAGGAAGGGAGGAAAAGCATACTGTCAAGAATATATCTGAAAATGAAAGGTGAGTAATCAAACAGAAAAAAGGGGGGGGGGACATCAAATTTGAAAGATACTGATAGAAATTGAGGTTCTAACCGTCTTTTGTGTCTCTACAAGCTACTTGTCTTTCCAGAATTCCTGGGTCTTCCAATGGAATTCTGAGGGTACTAGCGATTTTCTAGGAAACCAAAAACATTGAGAATCTGGCTGAAGGTTTGCATAGCTTTTATATCAAAAAGAGCTAGCAAATTAATCCCTTACAGGGGATTGTATTTTTAAAAGCTAGTCTGGTTGGAAATCAAGAGAATGGCTGATGTTTCTTTCATGAAATGTGTGAACTAAACTTAACGATTTAACTAAATACAAATATATGCATTGTGTAATCCAGTCAGAATTAAAAAGACAAAGGGTATGCTTGCTTTGGAATGATTTTAGGCATTGTACAACCTTGAATCACTTGAGCATGTAATAACTAATAAATAATGCAGATCCAGTGTGATTATTAAAATGACTGTAGCTGAGAGCTCTAATTTTCCTGTCTTGAGACTGTATAAGAACTCATGTGATTAAGTTCACAGTTTATTGTTTGTCTGTTTAGTATTTCAGAAATATACCAGCACCACTAATTACCTAATGTCTTTTATTTATTATATGATAAGAAAGTGGAGTTTTCGCTTGTAGTAAGTCTAAACGGAGAAGGTAATTACTGGGATGAGAACAGCAAGCTTTGACTGTGACAGGAGGTTTGTACAGGAAAGTACAATGTTGTTTACACTTTACAGCGTTTCTAGAACAGGTGTGCAACCAGGGTAGAGAAAGTGTTCACACTCGATACCAAAAACAAAAACAAAAAAGTACAAAACCAATGTAAATAAAAGAGAATACATCATAAATAAAAATTCTTGCCATGTGTGACCATATTCTATCTGGACATCCATCAGCCTCTAAAGGACAGACCCAGTAGAGGAGAAATCGCAAATAAACTTGGTGGCAGAAGCCATCAGGCACAGCAAGGGTTCACGGGTTCCACAGCCACAGATGGTCGTTCCTGAAGCACAGTGTCCTCTCAGCAACCTGGTACGGTGATGTGTTGCCTGAGAAATCCTCCACTTTAGAAAGGAAGCCAGCTTGTAGCTTGAAACTCAAAGGAACAGTGATGGGGTGCCCTGTAGTACTCTCTGCAGGACCCCTGCCCCTCAAATCAAGTCATTCTGGGAAATTCGGCAATAATACTGAATATAAACTATCTTTACCAACTCAACAAAACCAAAACTGTAACTCACTTGAAAGGAAGAAAGAAAACTATGTATGAGGAAGGGTAGGAGAGGGTTGAATTGTGTCTCTACCTTACACAAGAAAGAGGAATCCAAGAGCCCAAGGCCCATTCAAATGCGAATGAGCTGACAATGGAAAATTAGTCAATGACTTCTAGTTAACCAAGTCAGTGAACGTAGCTAAGGATAAAAGTTGGTCTCTGTGATAGTGTTCACCTTGTTGCCTTAAAGGGAACGAGTCCTGTCTGAATGGGACACGAGCGATCCATCAAAAGCCATAACTACAAAGAACAGTGTGTCCTGACTGGGATTCATTACTAAGAGATTTATGAATTTAAAATTTAAAAATAAGCCCATCAACACCAGTTTTCTTTTTTCATGGACCTCTCGCCTTTTGCAAAAAAGTTGCCCCCCCCCCCCATTTGAAAGGTGATTAGATGGAGCCATATGAAAGTGCCTGTATTTGTCTCTTGTGTGTATAAAAATGACAAAATCCTAGGAGAAAATAGTGGGGAGAAAAAGTAATCAGTTATGGTTGCTGACAAGGTGCCCCACCTCAAATCAATCCAAACATTTACATAAAATCTAACAAAGAATATTTTAAATTACCAGATTCCAGTAAATCCCAATAAACATTCTTATTTCTTTGTTATAGCAAAAAAAAAAATTCTGTGGAAATTTGTAATAAATAGGTTCTCTGCTAGAACATGAAAGAGTCTGTTACACACAGATGTTCTCTTAATGTTCAGGGTTGAAGGGGGATTTGATCTGCATTTTCTTATTCCATTCATAATTCTCATTTTAAGGTAATGATAGAAACAGAGGAATTTACCTCTTTTGTTGATGATCGAACACGGAAATAGTGGTGAGGAGAAGTGCAGAATTCACATCATAAATTTTAACCCAAAATACATGTCATATACTGAGTTACCTAATGGGTGAATTCATGTGAGCCATCCAACAGTACAAACTCTTTGTTTCCCTAAAATAGAATAATTTCTGTACCTCAAAGCAATTTGAAATGTCATAGTGCATAGCAGGTACACAATAAATGCGATGATATCTAGAAAGATCAATGACACATCACAGATGATCCTCAATAGGAATTGTGTGCTGTTTCTTTGGTGATTTGAAAACCCTTTCAATACAAAAAGGAATTAAATATTGCCGATGAGCATTAGGAGGTGAAGAAGAATGGAAATTTTCATTAAGAAATCTAAGGTGACAAAAAGATTGAAAAAAAAAGAATTTCAAAATGAGTTGTGCCCTATTTTTTCAGTCTACATAATTGAACAAGGGTTTCGAGTTACAAAGTAGAAGATATAATACCCACTAGTCACATCGAGAAAGTAAGAAGCAAAGGAGAGAAAAGGTGCCAGACAAGTGGGAGGGTTGAGCGCAGGAGAGAAATTTCAGGGGGCGAGTTTATGGAATGCTAAATCCAACACCGATGAGCAGGGTGCTGACTTTTTATTTTATTTATTTTTTGTAATTGCCAAGTGTTTGTGTGACTTGGGACTTGGTGAAATGAAGTAAATAAAAGAGCACATTCCCTGGACTTTATGTAAATGACACCAGGATAAGAAGTAATGGCCCTATTTTCTAAGATTCCCAAAGATTCCCCAGGTTTATTGGAACCAGATTCCAAAACAGAACAGAGAAGTTTCCAAATCCTTATACAAGACCTGCAGGAGGCAGGGGTAACCTTGGAACCAGCATTCACACACTTCCCAACCCACGAGTGTACAGACATTAGATTTTGCCTTCTCATTTCTCACTCAGTCGACATCTCCAGAGCCAGGTGACATTGAAATTGGTAAGAAGTGAAGATGAAGTTCTGGTTCCAGGCCAGCAGGGAGCTGAGAACAATGACGTGTCCTATTTCAGCGCTGGTCAGAGTTGTGTCTTATTAAAGGGACCCCCCCCCCACACACACACACACCCCACTGCCCAACACTGTCACAATTTCACATTTTGTTAGCAGCTTGTTAGCAAAGACGTTTGAAAGTGAGATTTCATTCACACTGACATGAGACCAGAAAACAAACAAAAAAAATGACTGGAAAATAAAATAGAAAGACTTACAATTCTATAGAAAAAGAAAATTCTAAAGGAAGACTATGAACCAAAGTATAGTGTTTTAAGGGCTGCAGCGTCCCTGTTTGACAATTGTGTGTTTACAATAAGCCTAAACATAATTGCTCTGATGGGCTGTCAGGGAAAAGATTAATTTGGCAAAGATTAGTATTGACTTGCTGTTTATTAAGGCTTTTAAACAGCTGTATCTGGCAGCATTCCTGTAAGTGCCTGTCATATCTGAAAATCAGCCTTACACCCCGGTGCTCGCCAGCTGTTACTAAACAATCTTCTACCACTTTGCATGCCTTTCTCCAGGCCAAACAGCAAGCGCAAACCATTGCCAAATGAGCCTTTTTCTCCTCCTGTCATTTTTTTTTTTTTTGAGTTGGGGGTAGGGAGCTTCTGAATGCTGAAATGTCAGCTCCTGGCCGATGGCTTAGCTGATAAGAGGTGCCGGAAGTCAGTGGGTGTTTTGGGTGCTAGATGAACACATTCCCCACACAGAGAATGGTAGTGCTGTTCGTCACTTCGCACAGACACAAAACCACAGCTTGCAACTGTTGTAAGGCGAAAGGTTTTCAAGACAGTTTAGAAAGCAGCGATCAAAGGTTTAGAGGCAGCAGATTTCCAAAACAAATGTTTTGTTTCCCCAGCCTGGCACATGCCTTGCCGGCCACCGCGCTGGGAAAAGACCCCACCGGGAGATGCAGAGGAAAACTTCCTGGTGGCCAGGGATCTTGATCCTGTGAACTAAGGTTTCTACCAAGATGCTGAGAGAGGACAAATCCCTTGGAGTCAAACATGCACCTCCCATTTTGATTCAGTGGAAACCTGTAGAACAAGGCAGGTTTGGGTGTTTTGAAGTCTGTGAGAGAAAGGGCAGATTGAGTTTTGTGCTGGAATAAGACCCAGTATTTTCAAACCTAAGTACAGTCATAAAGGCAATGGAAAGAATAACATTCCAGGGCAGTTAAACATTAAGCCATAAAGAGCCCCGTGTTATGGTGAAAGGCACAGGAATCTTTCCAATAGGGCTGCTTTCGCAAGGATTAATCTCAATCTTTTCCAGTTGCATCGGGCTGGAATAAGTTGTCAGAGCAGATCTAAAAGAACAGTGGTCTCTTAACCCTTTCATTGCTGGCACTTTCCATTACCTTGTGGGTAGGGAGTGGGCGAGGGAGGGAGGGAGGGGAGGAAATTGGCCTAGGCCAGTGGTTCTCAACCTTGGCTGCACATTAGAATCACCTGGGAATCTTTTTAAAATCCTGATTTCTGGGCCTCATCCAGGTGATTCTAATGTGCAGCCAAGGTTGAGAACCACTGGCCTAGGAGGTAAGCTTTCTGAGTGATTATTTAAGGCAGGTGTTTGTCAATGTGTATCCCCCAACTAACTTTTTTTTTTTTTTTTTGCTGCAAAAAGCTTTATTGTTTCCATTTGGTCCAATGCATGGGAAACGGCTTCAGGTGCTTAAAAGAATGGCCAGTAGTTTCAGGGAGAGGCTCGAGCAAAAGACAGACACCAGGGGGATGCAGAGGGACCCCTCATAAGGCCTCTGGACTCCAAAGGCTCCTAGTCGCACTGGAGGGTAAGCCTTTCAAAGAGATACTTGCCCAGCCCAGCCTGGGGGCCGGCCAGCCAGCTGAGGTGAGTCAGGTGTAGCCCATCTTCTTGATGTTTCACCTGCTCACCCCGGAAGTAGTTCTCCAGGAAGTCACAGAAGTGAGGGTGTGCGCAGGTAGAACCCAGGGCCTGCAGCTCCCAAAGGGCCTGGTTCAGGTTCCTCTCCAAGGTCAGGGCCGGCTCTATGGCCCCCGGAGTTTTGCCCACTCACCTTGGAGAGGCTTCAACACGTCCTGGAGAGAATGCGGCCACCGCGCTGGCTTTGCATCTTTAAGAGACGCTTAGAGTCCTCGTACTTCTTTTTTGCCAACTCGCAGAAGAAGTGGCCCACGCCCTCCGTGGTCACATCCTCATGGTGGAAATAGAAGCCTGAGAGAGGTAGGTGTGGAGCCTGCAGATGCAGGCTGGCCGGGCGGTTGACCGCAGCCTCCACCTCGGTGGAATAATGCTGACAAATTTGGGAGTTCGTGGTTGTTCGGCAATAAGGAGTTAAGGTAGAAAAAACCTGTGTGTATGCTGGCTTGGAGGTGGTTCTGAGGTGGTGACTGGATAAGACACAGGAACGTGGCCTGAGGCTGGAAGAAGGGGCGTCCCTGGGTCTGTTCCGTCCAAACACTGTTGAAGCAAGAGACAGATCCAGGACCGCTGAGGGCACTATCCCCAACATTTTTTTTAAGTCCTTGGTATTGATGCAGTCTGACGCTGGACAGTTGAATTGAGATCAATTCTAAGACATGGACAAACCATACTGCTCAGGCCTAAGAGTCTGCCATTACTCCTCAGACATCCAAGAACTCTATCCCTAATCCTTTCCATGCACCACGATAGTGGGTGAAAGGTAGATGAGAAATGATCCTAAGTCAGCTCTTATAATTAGAGAAATGAAGTGACTCACTATTTAGAACAGAGCCAAGATGTGTGTTTCACTGAGCCCCACGGAACCCCACTGAGCTGGGCTCATTGCTCAGACCTTTAATTCCCAGTCCTGCTGATGCTCAGGCTACAGACAAAGGAACATCTAAAGAACAGAATTCGCTTTAAAATTCACCTGTGAGTCAAAACTAACACGGTTGTGACCAAAGAAATAAATGAAGTGTTATCATAGCTCAGATATGTGAGTTTAAAAGACATTGTCCTTACCCGGCCAGTGTTTCTCAGGGGTTGAGCATCAGGCTATGAACTAGGAGGTCACAGTTCGATTCCTGGTCAGGGCATATGCCTGCATTACGGGCTGTATCCCCAGTGTAGGGCATGCAAGAGGCAGCTGATAATGATTCTCGCTCATCATTGATGTTTCTATCTCTTACTCTCTCTACCTTCCTCTCTGAAATCAATAAAAAAATATTTTTAAAAAATTCATCTATGACCACAAATCATACATAGTATTCTAGGTCTGTGGCCATGTTCTTGGGCAAGCATGTCAAACTTGCAGCCCATGGGCTGCACGCCTCGTTTATTTGGCCCGTGTTAGCTTTTGAGTTTGACATACTTGTTCTAGGGCAAGAGCCACCACTGTAGGGGCCTACCCATCCCAAGAATAGGCCAGGTTCCGGATTGTGCAGAATTGCACGCTTTCTCTTTGATCTTACACTTCCATAGGCCTTACTCAAAAGGGGAAGCTCCATCGCTGGAGTCAAAGCACACCTGTTGCTAATTAAATTGAAAAATACAGCATCAACCTTTTATTTTAAAAAAATCAATATTGTTTTGAATAAAATCTAAGAAAGGCCAGAAGGGGGCAGTAGTATCACTTAGGTCCATTTTTATCATGTTTTGCAGGAAAACATTTGGCAGAAAGCTTTTCTTCGTTGCTTTATAGGTTTGTTGCCGCTCATTTGGCCTATAATTCTTCAGTTATTCAGATGAGTAAACTCAATGTGGGCGGTGATAGAATAAACTAACTCAAAGATTAATTATGATAAAGTTAATAAACTAAGTGAAGGTCCCAATGACTTGTTGAGGACTCCACTGTGGTTACACAAGAATCAAAGAGAACAAAGAGGCAGCTATCCCCATGGCCTGTGTTCTGCCAATAAAGTCCTCCCAGAAACTCAGCATACTGGTATGATGTTCGAACGTAGAAATATACCACATGAAAGTAGCTTGTGCCAATAATCATTGTAAGATTTATCTTTAATCTAGTTTTATCCAGTTTCCCAAGTCTGGGGAAATCCTTTAGATTTCATCTCTCCTCAAATTGTATCCAGTTCTATGGAGGATTTTGAAGTTTGTTTTGTTTTTGGATTTTTTGACCCACAGTAACCTAAATCTGGTCTTTGGCAAGAGAGTCATACAAGAAGAGAAGAGATTGCTGTATCTAAATAAAACTGTAATTTCCGGGAAATATTACAAAATATACTTATCTGCAAAGCCATACTAGCTGTTGAGTTGGGTCATTTTTAACACCTGGTTTCATGATGTGGTTTCAGCAGACCAACATAGCAGAAGTGACAGTCCGTTACAACACTAAATCCCAGGGAAGGGGGGGGTTGTTTTAGGTTAGGTTCTCTCCCCCCGCTACTTTCTTTTCTCTAAAAGAATCTGCTGCTTTAGCCTATCAATTTCTTGAAATGTTTCTGGTCTCACATTCGCAGAACATTCACCTTCAACACATGGACAGCTGGGGGAGCCAGACTGCCTGCAGCCAGCACAAGTTGGCCTCCATTGTCACTTTGCTGATCACTTTGTTAATTCTCAGATAAATGGAGAGAAACTCCATTTTCTCTCCTCCTCCTCTTCTTCCAAATGTAGAGCAATCAGAAGTCTCTAAGGACTTTTCTGTATGACTTCCCATTTCACACCACAGATGGTTTAGATAAAAACTATTACGTTCATTTATTCAAACAGCTTCATTTCACCAAAATGAGCCTATTTTTAGCATTTTGCCTAAAGGTTTGTTTTCTCATTTTTGTAGACATAAAGGAGTTTTGCTGATGTCTCAGGCTTTAATCATCCCTGCCACCCAAAAACCTTTGGATTCAAGTAAAGTTGATGAGTCCCCTAAGAGGGAATTCACTTTTTTAAAAAGTGACATTAGGATTGCTTTACAAATCTGATTTATGTATCTTTTCTTACAACCTTTGAGTGTTTGCATTTTTCCATGAGGTTAGTTTCAATCATTTCAGTTTGAGCATAAGTACTGCCTATGCCTGCCAGACATAATGATGCCAGCTCTTTATCTTGGTTTTATCTTGAGGTCATTACTTTGGAGAATATTTTCATTTGGACAGCACACCATACTGAAAACAAGGACTGTTCAGGATACTGCAAATGAACAAGTTCAAAACTTCACCCACTGTGGTGGTTGTGCAGAGTCAGTGGACAATATTGGTTGCTAGTTATTTTCTATGTTCCATTCCTTGGTTAAGACAAGAATTTTTTAAAATTGCCTGATGTTACTTAAGGATTAAAATGGCAGGTGGAAATATATAATAATTTACTCTAGGGACTCACAACAAGAACTATGTGGTAGTGTGAAAACCGACTGATTTCTCAAAACATAGCTGGTGTCAACTAACCAACTTGGCTTCCAACTCCAATTACCCTCCACGCCATCCTCTTTACCTCTGTGGGAAAATGGTTAACTTTGTTTTCCCCAAAAGTATCATGGGTGCCTTTGGGCTCAATGGCCAGAGAGATGAGAAGATTCACTCCTCTCATTTCCCCTTCAGTTGTTCAGTAGTCCTCAAGACCTCCAATTCCTTCAGAGATGTTAAAGGCACCAAATATTGATTTTTTTTATAGGATCAAGCTAGAGCATGTCAGCATCCAAGCCTGACCACAAGGTTTTCAACTAGCCCTTTAATTATTTCCTTTACCCATTCAGATATAGGCTTAACCATCTAGCCCCAATATAATGGACACAAAGTCACTTTCACTGGGTGACCATACTTGTAGACTGCATGCCTACATGTACGAATCTGAGAGTGGTATAGAGGAATAATACATTAAAGCTGTATTTCTCAAACCTTAGTGTATGAAAAATAGATCCCCAGGTTCTATTCCCAGATGATCTGATTTAGTTGGTCTAGAGTTGTGTCCTAATGTCTGCATTTTTATTGCTATCCCAAGAGATTTTGAGGCAGATGTTCAAGAACTAATAATATAAGGAAACGTCAAGTAATCTTACCATCAACTTTGAAGACTCTGAGATTCTCTGCTGCCAATGACTGGGGTTAATACCAACGTGAGGAATCAGCTTCTGAAAATGAAAACACAACCAGCGAATATATCTCTAAGTTATCTAATTAAAGCTTCTTGAATAGTCTTACACAATAAGAACTTTAGGGGCAAGTAGGCTGTCCAGTGCTCAACAATGCCATCTTTCCCATCATACTGAACGTGTACCCATCCATCCTCATCCTTGTTGCCTCCTTTAGTATTCTAGGAAGGGAGAAGGAGGAACAGCTAGGGGGAAAGATGAAAGGAGCAATATCTGTCAGGAAACCAAAAACTTCCCAGAAATCCCCAACAGATTTCCACTTATACCTTATTGGCCAAAACTATCTCACATGTTCTCCCTACATGCTCATTGCCCCTTAAATAAAATCAGAGTTATATTGGTAAAAAAGACAGGGAGAACAGATAATTGCAATAAAATTAGCAGTGTCCACCAAACCAAATTCCATTCACTCAACTGAAGCTTTTACTGCTGCACCACTACTGACTTTGCTCTTTAAAAATATCCATAGTAATCCCATATGCTTTATATTTTGCATTCATCTTCTTTTATTTTCCTGCTGCTTTTGCAATATTAAAACCTCCTCCAAATATCTTCCTTTAGTCTTTTAAATACTAGACTATAGTTCTACTGACAACAGACAGGCAACTCTATCTGGTTTCTTTTAACCACTTGACATTAAAAGTTACCTAAACCAATTCATGACCTTCCAATAAAGGTCTTCTCAAACTCCTGGAGAATGGCATGTAAACTATTTAGCCTCCCAAGCTAGGATTCTTATCTTTAACTCTTCCTTCATTCATCCCTCACAAAGATAGGTCCATTTCTATATTTGACACTGGTAAACCCTGATTGGTTCTCAAATTTCCTGCATTACTTTCTGTCCATTTTCCCTCAAGTTACTCCTCCCCCTCTACATTCTCCTCGCTGGAATACCACCACAGTTACTTAAGTGGTCTCCAAATTTACAGGTGCCTGTGAGTTTCTATTTTATAACCCAAATATGATATTATAAAGCCTTCATTTTTTAAACTCTCATGACTCCTTCACTGAATATAGACTAAACTTTAAACAGCTGAGCCTGATGAATACAACCACACAAAATCTGGCACCAATCTACCTTACTTGCTACTGCTTCTCAATTTTTCATCCAAGATTCTAAAATCTGGCCACCAAATTCCTTGCCAATCCCAACCACATTAGACTACCAGGCTCTGGACCTTGAAATTATTATTTCTGTTGCTGTCTCTTTTCTATAAACTTCTCAATAAAATGAACATTTCTCTCTCAATATTTCCACAGAACTCTGTTCTATTTTTGGAAGAAAGTTTTAAAAAAACACTGTATTTATTTAAATGTTTATTTCCCTGAATAGATTGAGAGTTCCTTAGATCCTATTCATCTTAGATCTGATTCATTCCAGTGCCTAGTACAGTGTCAGGCAAACATGTGCAATAAATGATCATTGAGAGAATGAATTCTGTATTGTATTTTTCTAGATAAAATCTCACAAGAACAGAATGAGTCCCTGACAAAGAGCTGTAGTAAATCATTACCAATGGGAGTCCTTTCCCCAAAGCAACCAATAAATCAAATTCCTTTTATAATTTCAATTACCTTCTAAGGAGGCTGGGTCCTAAGAAAACAGGGCTTTGGTTAGTTGGTTTTATGCTGCCGAATGTCATAATGACAGTGCATATGCAAAGATGAACCTGGAATTGAGTTTGGGTGCGAGGGCTAGAAAGAGCTGAATTGCTCAACCAAAAACAGAATGCAGATGATTTTGAGTGACAGGATATTTTATACAAACAGGAGTGAGGAAGAAGAATTTAAAAAGAAGAACTATTGGAATCAGCCAGTGACATCTGGGAGAGGTAGAGTGGTGGTGGCTTTTAGGGATATCCTCTAAGAAATTCTCACATGTGTGTTCAAGAAAAATATAAAGAATGTTCATTGCAGCATTGTGCATGATAACTAAGACTGAAAATAACTTAAATGTTCATTAGTAGAAAATGGATAATTTGAGGAATATTCATACAATGGAATGCAGCTGTTAAAGAATGAACCAGGGACACATGCGTCAATGTTGAATGGGGGGGAAAACAAGTTGAAGAATGTTATATACAGTTTGATATCAATTATGTGAACTTAAAAACATGAAATACAATAATCTATACTAATTCTGGCTAGATATATAGACATACTCACTTTACTGCACTTTGCAGATATTATGTGTGTTTTTTCCAACTGAAGGTTAATGGCAACCCTGAATTGAGGAAGTCTATTTGTACATTTTTTCCAACAGCATTTGCTCATTTCTCACAATATTTCAAACTTTTTATTATTACATTTGTTACAGTGTTCTGTGATCAGCAAGGTTAAAGTTACCATTGTAATTGCTTTGAGGCATTATGAACCATGCCCATATAAGACAAAGTTAATCCATAAGTGTGTGGATTAAGTTAATCCATAAGTGTTAGCAGTATTCTGACTGCTAACCTAATGGCTGTTCCCCAGCTGTTTCTCTCTCCTTAGACCTCCCTGTACCCTGAAACACAGCAATATTGAAATTAGGCCAATTAATAACCCAACAAGTATCTCATCAGGCAGAAGGGTGAAGATGGCTTTCAGAATCTAAACTACTAATCACTCAGCAGACAGAATAGCTCAGTTATAAACGTCAGCACAAGTCCAAGCACCCTGAGTCTACAAGAGAATGCAAGACAGCTTCATGAACCTAATAAAAACTTACAGCTCTCTGCCTCTCATCAATGTTTCTTTCCAGTCATATTTTTGTGATCCTATCTTTTTGAGGGGAAAAAAAACCTTAGTGAAAAATGTGGTAGATGCCGGTTGCTTCTGGTCTGGGCAGAGTCAAGGACACTGCTCAGAGTGGAAGGGACCATTCCAGATTACAAAGGCCACCTGCCTTCATCAAGCTATCTATAATAATAAAAGTGTAATGTGCTAATTAGACCAGACAGCTGAATGACCTTCCAGATGTCATTCCAGACATCCTTCCAGACAAAGCCGCAGTGGTGGGGGCAAAGGCAGAGGCAGTTAGAGGCAATCAGGCAGGTAGGCATAGTGGTTAAAGGTGATCAGGCAGGCAGGTGAGCAGTTAGGGGCAATCAAGCAGGCGAGTGGTTAGGGGTGATCAGGCAGGCAGGCAGAGGGGTTAGCAGCAATGAAGCAGGCAGGCAAGTGGTTAGGGACGATCAGGCAGGCAGGTGAGAGGTTAGGAGCTAGCAATCCCAGAATGCGAGAGGGTGCAGGCTGAGCTGAGGGAACCACCCCCCTAACCCATGCACAAATTTCTTGCACCAGGCCTCTAGTAACATATAAAGACCATTTGCAAGGCATTAGAGGAAGCTCATATTTGGAGTGGAGAGACCTGGACCCCAAAGCAAGACCACATGTCATCTGAATCCAGGAATGTGTGTGAATGAAAAGGGAGTACTACTAACAGTCACACCAGGACAGCAGAGTAAACAGGGCCAGTGCCACGAGCATGAGCACCTGACTGCGAAGCCGCACAGGCCACGGCCAAGTTGGTTGACCTCACAGAGCCTCTGTTTCCTCCTCCATAAGGAAAGAATGCCAGCGTCTCAGGGGTTAATAGCAAGCTCTGGACAGACTTAAGACACTGCATATGTGGATTATATTTGGAAATGTGTCACTCAATAGCAGGACCTAGCGAGCCCTGGAACCGTTTGCAGACCTCCACCTTTTACATCACAGAACACCACCACAGCCCTCTAGCACTTGGCAGTCCTCTGCAGCCAAGGCCTCGGAGCCAAGACTCCTCAGTGCTGTGTGTGTTCCTCTTGTTTAAGAATGCATTTCACTGTCCAAGTTCCACAGAGGATCACAAACTGCTCTAAGAGGGAAAATGCTTTTTTTGTCACCATATGGCTACAAACCCTCAAGCAGACAGAGGCTGAGACTCTGTGGCCATTAGGGCCACACCCAGACCTGACAGAAGATTTTAAATCAGGCATATTTTTTAAACTCATTTCAAAAACACCTCCTCTCTCCGGGCTTTTGTCTGCCTATGCACACCCCAAAAGACTCATAAAGTCCTGAGCATACCAGCATAGCACACCCAGATATAGATATAGATCATGCAGATGCATGATCGACATAGGTATATGATATAGGAGATATTATACACACACACACACACACACACACACACACACACACACACACAGTGTCCCCAAAACACATTTTAACAACCTATTGCTCAAATTTGGAAATGAAATGTATTTTTTAATGAGATGATTATTTAATCTTGGAATGCAAAGGACTTTTTAAGCATAAAAAAGGCTGCCCTGACCAGTTTGGCTCAGTGGATGGAGCGTCGGCCTGCGGACTCAGGGGTCCCAGGTTCGATTCCGGTCAAGGGCATGTGCCTTGGTTGCGGGCAACATCCCCAGTGGGGGATGTGCAGGGGGCAACTGATCGATGTTTCTCTCTCATCGATGTTTCTAGCTCTCTGTCCCTCTCCCTTCCTCTCTGTGAAAAGTCAATAAAATATATATTTTTTAAAAATTTTAAAAAGGCTTGACAACATACAAATGTACAACTGAAATGTCAGAAATATTACATGCAAAATTAAAATACAACTAGCAAAATAGGAAAATATTGAGGCACTATTACTATATTGTAAAAAGTATTTAATATATGTTTACTAAATTATGTGTTTGATTAAATGTTACTCATCTGAAATCATTAGGGAAAAACAAAGCTAATAATTTTAGATAATATATAGTAAAAGGTAATACTAATACCTTATTGAAAATAACAAATGGTTTTGATTGTCCATTCATAATTTAGTATAATTTTATTTCCATTATACTTATAGAAGTTAAAATACACACAGAATAGGCTCATATATTTTTTTATTTCTAGAAAATTAAATTTCTTATGATCAAGAGTGGTTATTCTATTTTATATTCTTCAACGCAGATTCTCTGTGAATAGCTTAACTTAAAGTGCTTAGGTTTCTCTGTTCAATACATTACCTGTAGTTGCAAATATAACTTTAAAAAAACTTGTAAAAATAATGTCATTTACCTGACATGGAAAATAAACCACATAGAATGAACTTAATAAAGAATTGATTTAACTCTGCTCAAGAGATATAATTGAAAACATTTTTTTGAAATACTTTGCTTTAAATACCAATTTTAAAAATCTGGTAAGAAAGTATGGATAGTGGCGAAAAAAGATAAATGGGTACATTCAATGAGAATTTTTATCTCAATTATCCACAAAACAATATTATAATACTTTATAAAAATATTAAGTTTTAGGCTACCATTATTTATTTTAAAAAGTGTTTGTGCTATAAGGTTGTTTTTGCCAACTTTTTTTAATAAGCATTGCCTTTATAATTATTCAAAGTGTGTATATACATATTGGGGATATTGTGTACACACACACACACCACAGAAGAACTCTAGCCCCAAAACTAAGCATATATGTTGGTAAGAAACAGCGAGTCCCATGGGAAGGAAATTCACCAGGCTTTGTAAAAATTTAAGGACTAAGCCACATACAGAGCATATAAGGAATGTCGTGGTTGGACACCAGACCTCTTCCTGATTGGACAAAAGTTTACAACAGGAATTCTCTAAAGTTAATTAGTCAAAAAAGGTAGCCCTCTGTGCCTTGTAGTCAAAAAGTACCCTTCAAGGTACAGGTTTTTTAATCATCCACAAAGCCCTGTGAGCTCAAGGGAAGAAAGACACTCGTAGCGGTTCTCAACCTGTGGGTCGCAGCAAACAATTAAAATATATCCTGCATATCAGATATTTACATTACGATTCATAACAGTAGCAAAATTACAGTTATGAAGAAGCAATGAAAATAATTGTATGGTTGGGGGTCACCACAACATGAGGAACTGTATTAAAGGGTCGCGGCATTAGGAAGGTTGAGAACCACTGCTAGAGTAATAGATCTTGAGTCCACTTTTAAAATTGATCTATGCACATAAATTCTTCCTTTTAAATTGTGAACCATAATACATTAGTAGTGAAATTGAAACTAATGAGTGAAATTCAAGAAACCAGAAATTATTACATAGCATTTGCCACACATGATCCTAGTCTATTTTGAATTCCTAAAAGCAACTCTCAGCAAGCTCTAAATAGATGAGGAGTTAGCACTGACCCATGGGTCTTGTCACTGGCAGATGTAAAACGTTCCCTCATAGTCACAGGCCTGGACCATGGAAATTAACAGTGAGCTGCAAAACCACATGCATTCAACAGGTGACCGTCCTCCCCTAGCTGTTCAGGGTGTCTAGCTAACCTCCAAGAGTCCTTTAGGAATTGAAATCATTTGCTCCTGTGGAATTTAATATTCTATTTGACTAACGATATAAATACAAACTGACTTCTAAGAGGAATCTCTTACCTGCATGGCATAACAAATCCCCAAATGCATAGCTTTTATCCCCAAATGCATCGCTTTTGTATACCTGATGGAATTTATAACCTAGGGATGTGCTCAGGAACAGCTCTCAGGAATGAAGTGCCACAGCAATCTGAAATTCTAGAAATGGAGCCATCAAACTGCCACTAGCAGCAAGCCTTCTACTTTGCCTCTGGCCTTCTCTTTCCATTTATACATAGTGCTTCCTAAATGTGCCCGCACTGCAAATGGAGATCTTGAGTCCCAAACTATCAGAAAGACAGTTGAAATGGCAGATGCTTTTTGAGAAACATATTCAACAAAATGCTCCAGAAGCTTCTGAATAGTCTCAGTCAATGCTAGAGCTGCTGGAATTTTTCTCCTCACCACCCTGTCAATGAGACACATCCTGAAATAGGGTTCTGTCATCAAAAATAAGATGAATTGCCTGGCCAACATGGTTCAGTGGTTGGGCATCGACCTATGAGTCAAGAGTTCAGAGTTTGATTCCAGGTCAGGGCAATGCCCAGGTTGCTGGCTCCATCCCCAGTATGGAGCGTGCAGGAGGCAACCAATCAATGATTCTCTCATCATTGATATTTCTATCATTCTCTCTCCTTCTTTCCCCTCTGAAAGCCATAAAAATATGTTTTTAAAAAAGAAACAGGGAGAATATTCTCTACAGAAATTCAATGCAACAAAAATCAGGCATACCACTTTGTTATGGGACAGTAAGACAATTCCTAGAATACTAACCAACAGAAATTGAAAGTTCCATTTTGATCTGCCTTTGGTTATATTAAAACTTTCTATTTCCATAATAATTTGAACTTTAACAGAATATTCCCATCTATGATTTCAATTCGCTCTAAAGCAAACAGCACCAAAACTGAAACATAACCATGGACAAAAATCAAAATATCCCTATATGCATACTCCAAGAAAGGACCTCTGGTGAGTAGAGGATGCTCATAGACACTAAACATCCAGACCACAATGCCTGACCATGATGTCACCTAACAGTTCAAGACTACTCCATCTCTCAGCAATGCCTAGATGCAAGCAGCGCATTGTCAGATGTATTTTTTGTGTTGTGGGATCTATTTTTCTCCTACTTTTAAAGGATTATCAGGCTCTAGTTTAAAGTCTCTAGAGTTATATTGTACATCCCTTTCATTTTGCTGTTTGATTTTCACTTGAGTCCTAGTCTCAAAGATAAACCAAAAAGAGGAAGGGTAGATGGAGCTATGTAACAAACATTTTAAAAGCATCACATGAATTTTTCCTAGTTTCTCTCCTGACATTCTGTGAACTCCAGAAGTATTCCGTTGCAAACAGAACTGATATTTTTCAGTCTGTAGATAAGTAGACACCATTTTACAAATGGCAAAAAGGAAATGCCTAAAGATTTGTTCACATTGAGTTAGCATTCAAGTTAGTTTCTCAATTCATCACACCATACAGCTAAAGGATAGCTCTGTAAAAGATTGGCTATGGCTTTGTAATGTAACCAGTGCTTATCTCGTTGAAGAGGTAGAGTAAAAATATTAGAAGCCATCAAGGAAAGCAAAACTGATGGAGGAGCAATTTAAAAGGCATGGAAGCTCTACGTTGAAAAGTTGTCTTTGCACAATACTATTACCTTCATCAGTATGACTTTCACCCATATCACATTACAAAGATTCTAGTCCATATTGGTTTTTTTTTTTTTTTTTGCAATCTCTGATCAACATGAATTATGTGGTTCACCAGTAATCTCTAATTTATCTTTTATTTTATCCTATAACTTAGAGTTAAGGTGACATCTTGATCCCAATACATTCACAATTTAACTTTACAAACTGAAAGAAAAAAGAAATAACAAGGAGAGATGGTTTATTTATGAACTTGAAACCCGGTGCACGACTTTATGCACCAGTAGGGTCCCTCGGCATAGCTTGCTGGATCTGGCTGAAACTGGCTCTCCAACATCCCCCAAGGTGTCTTGGATTACGAGAGGGCGAGGACGCATGATCAAGACCAGGAAGGGATGTGGGAGGGCTCCAGGGCATGTCCGGCCCATCTCACTCAGTCCTGATTGGCCAGACCCCAGCAGCAAGCTAACCTACCAGTTGAAGCATCTGCCCCTGGTGGTCAGTGCACGTCATAGAGAGCAGTTGAGCAGCCTTAGCGTATCATTAGCATATTACTCTTTGATTGGTTGAATGGACAACCAGATGACCTGACAATTAGCATATTAGGCTTTTATTATGTAGGATAGTAAATTTACTAGATCAGATGGAGCAGGGCACAGATTTAGGTCACAGATGTCATAGTGGGTAATGACGGCATGCTGCGGGGGGAGGGGGGCCTCCATACTAAATCATGTTCCCGTCTTCACAAAAGGAGTCAGCAAGAAAAGCATGAGAGCTTTTCCTTGTTCGTTTGAGGCACAAGGAAAACCCAAAGCTTCTCTGTCTTTCTTTTTCCTTCGGAAACCAAGGGAAACAATAGGTTTCTGGAGCCAATGGGGACTACTCCGCTCTGACTGAGGTTGAGTGGAACAAGATTCTGGTTGCTCTGCAGATCACCACTGTCTCAGAGCTGCCTAAAATACAGGATGAGAAATTAGAGGTGGAATGAAGAAAATTCCAGCAGGCAGTAGTTTTGTGTTCTAATGATGAAAGCTCAAATGCCATTTGGCTGTATTTTTCACACAAAATTCACATCTCCTAAAAAAAAATGCCAGGGCAACAAAAGACCAATATATCCCTTCACTGGCCAAGGAACAGAACCCAGGGAGGCCCAGGAGACAAATAGTAATCTGTTGCTTCAACCATTTTTCAACCATCATGCATAAAAAAATGTGTGTGATTTGAACAACAGTAAGAGTGAAAAGAAAGACTCAAAAGAGTGTCAGAAGGAAGGAGAGTATGTTGGCATCTTTTCTTGAAGGCTTGTTGACAAGGTGGTGTGTTTCAAATTACTCAACGACAAAAACAAAGACTTCCACCACAGCAGGCTGAGCCACCAAAAGAAAGACTAAAAGGTGCCAGATGGGATTTGTCGGGGCAGGTAGATCACATGTGGCCATTTACTACAAGGCGCTGCCAAGGTGACAGCAAACTGTGCCTGGCTGTAGTCAAATCCAAGTGTCATTCTGGAAAGAGCAGCTGCCTAAGGGAAACATCTGCTCACCATCACTCATGGCTTAACTGTGAGGTTCTTATCACCCTGAAGTGTTTGTCTACATACCACATGCCCTTCCTTATGTCCAACTTCAAAGACATAGCCCGAGCCAATACAGAAGCCACCCAGAGTGCTGACTAGTTATTTGACTCATAAGTTGGTACTTCCAACCAACTCGATTAGCTTCCTTGATAAGGAGGACAAACACGGAACGATGAACTTTGAAATTTGAAGGAATTGCTTTGAATTTTTTTAAAGGCCGTTTGAAGCAGTCAAGAGGTTAAGAAAAGAAAATGAAGCCCGAAAAAAGACAGAAAGAGACTCTAAACCAGCACTGTGGTGGACCAGCTATGACTGTGGAATAGTTACTTTCTCTACCGAGTACACAGAGAGTTGAACTCATGGAATCTGAAGTCCCTTCAGTTATAGAACCCTCCAACTCTGTGGTGTTGACTGGTACCCCGCATCCAAGAAAGAAGCCTCCAGCCTAAGACCTTCAGAGGCACAGGGAGTATGAGGGAGGGACTTCTCAATTGTTAGAACAACTCTAGGACATCTCACTCTTTTACTTCTGAATGTTTTAAAAACGTAATGAAATGTGTTCCTCCTCCTGCCATGCTCTCCCCTCCACTTCTGTCCTCTTTCCATGCCCTGATGCTTCTTGGCCAGCTTTATTCTCTTTGTTCCCCAACCAGTACCCAACCAGGGTAGAGAAACCAAGACCTGCTCCCAGGCTCAGGGGCAGCCTGGGTGTTCCCTCTGCCTAAACCCCCCTCAAGGCCACTGACCCTCCCACACCGCAGAGAGCTGGGTGCTATGATCCCCTAAAGGCCTGAAAGGAGCACCTTTCCCCCTTTGCTCAGTGAAGGTCCTGCTTGAAGGAAAATTGCATCCCTTGTGATGTGTCACTTATGTGTCAACATAACACCCACAACACCCAGTTTTTGGTCAAACACCCATTTGGATAGTGCTGTGAAGCTACCTGGGACATGTGATTAGCATTTAAATCTGTAGACATTGAGTAAAACAGATTAGCCTTCATAATGTGGGTGGGCCTCACCCAATTAGTCAAAGGTCTTAAGAGGAAAAGACTGGTCCCCTAAGGACGAAGGAATTCTGCCTCCAGACTAACTTCAGTCTTGAGCTGCAGCATCAACTCTCCCCTGAGTTGCCAGCCTGCTGGCTGCCTGCAGATTTTGGACTATCCAGCCCCTACAATTGTGTGAGCCAATTCCTTAAAGTAAATCTGCCATTGCCTCTGTCTGCTGTCTGTCTGTCTGTCTCTCTCTCTCTCTCTCTCTCTCTCTTTCACTTTTTCTGTCTCCCTCTCACCATATATATCTACACATACACACCCTATTGGTTCTGTTTCGCAGGAGAACCCTGACTAACATACCCCTAAAAGCACAAATCCAAGCCCCCACCCCCACCCCGAAACCAAAGAAGGGAATCTGTAGAATCAACAAATTTTTTGGCTCATTAGACCCTCACCTGGTTTATATGCTTCGCCAGTTACACTGAGCACTTTGTAAGCGATTATCCAGAAGGATTTAAGATCTCTCTGGAGTCACCAGATGATTACAACGAGACTGAAGTAGGAAATTTCATTTTACATCTAAATTAAATTTTCAGATATGTTGGTTTACTAAAGCTGCTTCCCCTTTCTGGTTTGTTTCTTGGGTGGTTTTGTCTAAAACTTACATTCTGTAGCCCTGGCCAGTGTGGCTCAGTGGTTGAGCATTTTCCCATGCACCAAAAGGTCACCAGTTCAATTCCCAGTCAGGGCACAAGCCCAGGTCACCAGTTTGATCCCTGAGCATAAAGGAGACAGCCCATCAATGTTTCTCTCTCATGTTGATGTTTCTTTCTCTCTCTCTACCTTTCCCTTCCTCTCTCTCTAAAAACAAAATCAATTTAAAAAAACATTTAAAACTTACATTCTGTTTTCCTGTTCTGTTGTAAAGAACAATTTCTCTTTATTCTCTATAAAATCTTCCTAGTTGGTCTTAGTGCTTTGCCTAGTGTCTGGCACTCCTTTTATTTTTAAACTTGATATATGAGAACTTTTAAGACAGATATACATCTTCTTACAGCTGAAACACCTAGAATTTTATAAGAGAAAGATGCCTGGGACCTTTTTCTTTAATTTAAAAATTTATTCTAACACTCAAGCCAATTATTGAAAAGGGGGAAAGTCATCTGTATTTGCTGTCTTAGTATACTGTTTAATTCTTCTATAATGTCTGGGGACTTTTAGGAGCTGAAACATCAACTAAAAGAAAATATTAGGAACTGATTTTAGTTCATGCTACACGCTTAATAGGTTTTAGAATATTTTTATTGCTGCAAACTCAGACTCACCAAATCACGAGCTAGATAATATGGCAGAGACGCCTGCCTGTCTCCAAGGAGACTCCAATAGGCTTCTCCTGTCTGTGTGCATTGGGCCCAGCCCTCTCCCTGTCACTAAAGGGTTTGCTCATTTCCTTCTGGGCACAAACTTGATCTTGCATCTCTGGTCCTGCTTCGGCTCATCTACAAACTCCAGTTGGATACTTCAGTGAAAACTACCCCTGTATGAGTTCATCTCCTCAGAGGTTGATTGAAAGTTACGTATGGATGGAATTCATGTTTTATATTTCTGTTGTACCTTCTCAGAGGGCCATGCCCAGGGCACTCAGCCATACTCTGAAGTAAAGCACAGGAAACGGGGGCGGGGAGGGGGGGCAAAAAAAGGCCATGACCACCCAGGATTAAGCCTCTGGCAGTGGCCTCGGGGTTTGTTACACTATTGGCAGTTTGTTTTGAAGGTCTCATAGTTAAGATCCTTACACATCTCTACATTGCTTTAAAAATTTCTGAGTAGCATGAACATATTCTTCTGAAAATTACTCAAATCTTACTTAAACCTTCTTATACTTTTTTTTCTACCTTCATGGAGGTTCTTCTGGCCACATCCTATGACTCGTTTAGTAAAGGTACATACCCTTTCATTGGATCTGAAACAGCACTTTTTAAGTTTCATGTACCGGCATTCCAGGGTTTAATTAAACAGCCACTATTCACCGGATCCATCCCCCTCAAGATGTTAAAGGCTACCATCTTCATCCGAAAGCACTAGAACACACGTGGGATGGGAACAAAGTCCCTGCTCCAGTGAAGCTTACTTCCAATGAAAGGGGACAGATAATAGACAAACAATCAAATAAATAGACTATAGTGGTGACAGGGTTGGGCAGAACCACAGTCAGGCAGGATCAGCTGCACAGGCGTCTACCTGTGAGGTGTACAGGGACCCACACTCAGAAGGGCCCCACACTTGGAGGTTTAATGCCTTGTGGTCACTGTCTTGGAATTCTTACTAATTTTATCTTTGTTTTGGATTTCATAAGCGAAGTCCAATGAGACAATGGAGTATGCAGAGGGGACACGGAGCCTCAGTATGCTCCTGCCTCCAGACTGCTCCCCAAGACAAGTTCTCAGTAGCCTCCTTCCACCTTTGGCTCACCAGGCCCCACCTGGCCTTCCCATCCATGCCCCCACCTCATGACCACTGCCACCTCATGACAACAGTCATCTGACTGCTGTTCCAGATGGACCTCAACATCCTCAATGGCTCAAACATAACAGAAGCTGATTTCTTGCGCACGTAATCTTGTTCCAGGTTGGTGCAGGGTCATGCAGAGAGTAAAGGGCGGGTAAGGAAGCTCTGCTACACGCTGTCCTTCTGGGAAAATCAACTACTAAGTTTCCATCATCTTTAAAAGGTTGTCCTGGATATTTACATACAGCCAAGGAAAGAGAGATGAGATAGGATCATCGCTCATGGTTGGCTTTTATAGGCCAGACCTGGATGGAGGAGGTGCCCATAAATTTTTATTCACATTTCATTGGCTAAAACTTGGTCACATGGACATATACTACTGCAATGGCAGCTGGAAATGAATCAAAGTGTGTGCCCAGGAAGAAGCAGAAGTATTGTGGTAAAGAGCTAGATCTTCTGTGATTTCAAAATCTGAGTAACCACTAAAAATTATCTGGCTAAGATGCCTGGGCCAAACAAAAAATCTTTGGAGGCTGAATGTAGTCCAACGACCTCCAGTTTGCAACTCTGCACTGTACAAATGTGAAGCATCATTATTATTAGCTAGGATGGACTTCTTTGAAATATTGAGAACTGAACACATTTAAAGTGGCATAAGAGTCCTTGAATGGGTTCTTTTTAACTTTTCCTTCTTCTCATATGGAAACCTCTCTAAGTCTTCTATATCATTTTCTGGACCACTGTTATTTGAGGGGCAGCATGGAACCCTCCAAACCTTCCATAGTCATCATCAGCCACCTTCTCTCACTTTTTCCCCAAATGAATTTTCTTCTTGAAACCACCCTTGCCAAAGCCTTTTCTCACACACTGACTGGGCAGAGGGCATTATGTCTGGCTGGTCAGAGGCAGTGAGGTGGACTGGGAAGAGGGCAGGGGGACAGCGCACTGGAAGTCACCTCTGTGCCTGCCGGGCAGCCTCTCAGACTCTCCTCCGCATCCCGTCTCCATCCTTCTCTTGAGCTGTGGGTGCAGCGCCCAGCTGCCTTAAATCTATCTTACTCTGGAAATGCCAACAGGAAAGAAAGGAGCTATAGTTGAAAGGAAAGGAAATTCTAAATATAAATTTTAATTTCTAATCACTTGAAACCATCTCCCTCCCCAACTCTAAGCCCTGGATCTGCAGCGCCTAATTGCTGAGGAAAGAGAGTGTTGGTTCTAGATTACAATGAAATGGACCACGGACAAGTAGACATGACCAAAATGAACAAGGGTGGTTGCCCCCAAGAAACCCATAGTCTAGAAGAAATAAAAACACATATGTTTTTAAAAGCCTATGTTACAAGAAATATATTTATGGCTTTAAAAGGATAGATGAAAAAAATAAATCTTGACAAATATAAAAGCTTGATCCAAGTCTAGTGTGGGCAGAGATGTCTAAAACAGGGGTGGTCCTCATTGGTCGGAGTGATAGGTAACACTAGCCAGGAGGGCAATCTTTCAGCATGCATAAAATCTGTTAGTTAATTTTCTTTATCCAAGCTATTTTAATTCTAATCATTTATCTTAAAGAAATAAAAGATAAGGTAGAAGCATGTGTGTGTAATTCATTTGATTATAGTGTGGTGTATAATGAGAAAAATGGAAAACACTTGAATATTCATTTATAAAAGCCTGATTAAATGAATTATGTTACACATATTTAAAGAAATGCTATGTAATTTTAAAAGATAAAGCAAATCCATATGGATTGAAATTTAAAAACAACTACTCTTTATGGTAAATCATAGAAGATTAATTAAACATAGTATAATCCTAATTAGAGAAAATAATGCTTATGAAGGCAATAGAATGCCCAAAAGGATACTTACCAAGTTATGTACCATCGTAAGTAGAGGAGGTACTAGGAATTGTCAGAGTTATAATTGCATCATCATCATTATACTCATCATCATCATTATCATCATCATCATTTGGGAGGCACAGTCTGTGTATCAGACACTAAGCCAGGCAATTTACAAATATGACCTCATTAAATCCCTATGACAACTCTGTGTGTTAGACGTTAGTATTCAGAATTTAAATATGGAAAAAGTAAGGTACAAAAAGGTAACTTTCCCCAGATCTCACAGTTAAGGAGATGCAGAGCTGGACACAAATATCTTTGCCTGACTGACTTACAAACTCCCATTCTTTCCAAAACACCATAAAAATATATTATGTATTACCCTGCTCCAAAAAAAGTGAGTTTATAATCTAATAAGGGGACAAGAGAGGAGGAAAAACATACACCTGAGAATGATGAAGGTGATAACAATGGTAATAATTATTAAAGCTTATTTAGTGTGCACTGTTTACCAAACTCTGTTCTAAGTGTTCTATATTTAACATGTTTGAACTTTACAACAATTATATGATGGGTACTATATTATCCCCACTTTACGGAAAAGAAAACTGAGCCCAGCTGGTGTGGCTCACTGGTTGAGCATTGGCCCAGGAGTCGAGAGGTCACCAGTTCTATTACCAGTCAGGACACATGCCCAGGTTGCTGGCTCGATCCCCATTGGGGAGCGTGCAGGAGGCAGCCGATTGATGATATTCCTCTCTCAATGATGTTTCTATCTCTCTATCCCTCTCCCTTCCTCTCTGTCTAAAAATCAATAAAAACATTAAAAAAAAAAACACAAACTGAGGCCCAAAGAAGGTAAGAAACTTTCTCAAGGTCACACAGTTTCAGGACCTTGATATTTAGCTACTCCACTTACACAACCTGTAAAAGTCATATAAGGAAAGAACCAATGAATTTTCGTGAAACATCAAGGGACAAAATGACTTCCAAAGAGGGATCTGTAAGCTCTCTAAGGATGGAGACCTTGTCTGCTTGTCACCCTGTGCTTTCAGGGCCTAGAACAGAGCCTGACGAATAAGCCCTACCATTATTTATTTTTGGCTGAATGAACAAATGAGGAAGCATTTTATCAGGACCTTGGAGAACTGTTCGATTTGGGCAGGGCAGGGGAAATAAGGATGGGAAGTGTCAGTGAGGAGATCATTTCAGAAAGAAGAAATTGAGAGTTAATGCACTGAGGCTGTGAAGGGGCATCTAGAGAAGGAACATTAAAAATCAGGATGGGTGGGAAGAGAGAGAAGGAGCATCTGTAATACTTTCAACAATAAAAAAATATTTTTTTTAAAAAAAACGGGTATTTGGCTGAATATTAAAGTACATAAAAGGGGCTGTGGAAGATAAGTTCGGGAGGTTAGGTTAGCTTCAGGTAATAAAGGGCTTTGAATGGCAGAAAAAGTTTTATTTTAGCCCTGGCCAGGTGGCTCCGTTGATTGGAGCATCATCCAGTACACAGAAATGTTGCAGGTTTGATCCCTGGTCGGGGCACATACAGAAGGCAGCCAATAGGTTTCTCTCTCTCTCTTTGTCTCTCTAAACATACTTTCAGATGAGAATTATATAAATAAAAAAATTTTTAAAAGAAGTTGGGATTTTAGTTTGTAAATAAAGAGGGATTTTAAAAATACTTTTCTTTGAAGAATACTTGACAGACACAGAGTGGGCCATTAGTTAGCAGCCCATAAGGTAAACTAAAAGAGAGAGAAACTAGGAACAGATCAATTCAGAGTATTATCTAATAGTACAGATGGAAGATTGTGAGAATCCAAATGAAGTCACACTATAGATGGAGAGGAGAAAAAGGATGCAAAAGATATTGAGAATGTAGCGTTGGGTAAAGTCTCTTTGGATCTGGTTTATAACTAGGACATTGAGGGTTTTTTTAAAAAAAAAGGCTACAAATTCTTTGAAATTCTTCCCAGTGGAGATGGAGTTTATGTTCCCACCTCTTGAATGTGAGCTGAGTAAGACAGAAGATACACCATGTGACTTTCAAAGCAAGTTCATACAATTCCACCTGGCCAGCCATCACAGGAGAGGTCTGAGTACCCTGAGGCCACTATCTAGAGAGGCCGCATGGAGGCGCTCCAGTCAGCAAGCCCAGCTAACCCCAGTCTTCTAGCTATCCCCACCAAAGCGCCAGAACCTGTGAGTGGAGCCATCCTGGGCCCTCCAAGTCAGCCCATCTGCTTGTTGGACACCACAAAGTGGCTATATTCAAGGCCAATAAAGAGAAGAATCACCCATCTCAGTCCTATATGAATTCCTGACACACCATATCATGAACCATATTAAAATTATTGTTCCTTCAAGCCACTAAGTTTTGAGGGTGATTTGTTACATAGTGATAGATAACTGGAACGTAGGGCAATAGTGTAATTTATTACCAAAACCAGGACACTTTGGAGAGTGCAAATACATGTTAACCATTATGGTGAAACAAGTGCTTAACTAGGATATGGTTATCTTAACTATAAGCTTCTTAAGATCATGTTCATTATTATATCACCAGCACCTACCAGTGTGTGAGTCAGCAAATCTTTATTGATTAAATAAATCCATTTTTTTCTTTCTAATTAATGTATAACTTCAATAAAGTTTATAAATTTCAAAGGTACAGCTCAATGAAAATGTGAATATAGATAGACCTCTATAACTACTACCCAGATCAAGATATGGAACATTTCCTTCTCTCCTGTGGTCTCACTTACGGCCCTCCTAGCTTCTAGCCCACCCAAAGGTAGCATTATTTTAATCTCTAACACCATAAATCAGTTTTGTCTATCAATTAATTTCATGAAAATGGAATCATAGAGTGTATATTTGCTAAAATCATATCTGTGAAAGTCATGTATGCTGTTGTATGTAGTGATAGTTTGTTCATAGGATTTCATTGTATGACTATATCACAACTTATCCATTCTGCTGATGGAGATTTGGGTTAATTACTCTTTGGACTATTATGAATAATTCTAATATAAACATTTTTGTACATCTCTTTTGACCTATCAGCTGAAAACTCAATAAGATCCTCATTTTTAAACAAAGTTTTAGATATCACTGTCATATTAAATTCATTCACTTTATCAATATCAGAGAATACCGTAAAAACTTTACCAACATTTAACATTTAATTTACCTGCTACTCTTTCATTAAGTGGCACCTTTTTGAAACTAGTATACTCAGAAGGGGGGTGGGAATTATAATAGTGTTGTCTTCAAAACACCTTTGTCAACATTACATTGTTGTCCCAAGTTAATTATTTATAGAGCCTACTTTCATTCTCGGGAATGCCCCTGTTTTGATGGCATCTTTACGGTCACCTGACTTTCTCCATTCCAAGATAACACACCATAGTAACATCCATACTGAGTGAGAAACATGCCTTTCTTGTGTAAGGTAGAAGAAACATGATAATGACAATGGCAGTGGTTTGCATGTGTACCCTCAGGAAAATTAATTTTAGGAAAGAATATATGTGGAAATTGAAGATCTGAAAATGATTTCCTTAAATGATCTTTGTCTATGGACCACCTGGAAAATCTTTTCCATCCCCAGAAGGACTTAAATCCCAGTTTGAAGACAGCTGGCTCAGTTCTGCTAAAGTAGAATTCCCCTGGAGATAAGATAATTGAATTTATTAAACTAAGATAATTGAAAAAAATCGAGCTAACTGGTTGTTCAGGAACTTAAACTCATTAACTATGAGAAAAGAAGTCCTAATACAAGAGCTTTTGTTCAATTGTTATACTTATCAAAAAGTCTTTCATTTATTTATTCAACAAATATTTCTTAGACACCAAGTGTGGACCAGGCATGGAACTAGGCATTGGGAATATGGTAATGAACAGGGTGACCACATCCCCACATGCTAGGAGTTTACAGACCATGGAAAATGTCAGAGACATACATGAGGAGAATGGATGGAGCCAGTCAAAGAGGTCTACATGAGGTACTCCAGTAAATTTCATGGGATGTTTTATTGCTTGGGTTTACAACTTAAAGAAAAGGTGTCATATTCAAGTGTATATAAGTGTATGTTTAAATGTATTTTTTTATATTTTTTTATTGATTTCAGAGAGGAAGGAAGAGGGAGAGAGAGATAGAAACATCCATGATGAGAAAGAATCATAGATCGGCTGCCTCGTGCAAGTCCCCCACTGGGGATCGAGCCCACAACCCGGGCCTATGTCCTTGACTGGAATCGAACCTGGGACCTTTCAGTTCGCAGGCCGATGCTCTATCCACTGAGCCAAGCCGGCTAGGGCTAAATGTAGTTTTGCTATTTAAAGGCATCAGTCCTTTCACAAAAGGAACATAACTGACCAATGAGTCCTGTTTGCATTTTTATTGGGGTCTCCCATTCTATAGGGCCTGTCAATGAGTGTACTTGATAGACACAGTCAAATTTTACACATTTTGCTTTTAAAGTCAGGAAGAGAGTGATATTTTACATATTAACACTTAAAACCAAAGCCATGGTGTTTTATTTAAATTTACACATTATGATCCTTCACAGAGCTATAACCAGAACTCTGGTTCATTAAATTAGTAATGACTGTTCCCTGCTGAGAACATTTATTTCTATTTAGTTGTAAGCCACAGTTCATTCTTACTCATAAGCAAAGGGACCTTGGATGAGTGGTTCTGTGAGGTTTGCCAAAAGGTTTGTCTCAAAATAACTGTCCCCTTTAGCTTGTTGAGCAAGCTCTCTGAGTAACCAACATTGCAATTAGTCCGTTTCCAAGAGCCACTGATTCTGAAATCACCTAAACCACGTCTAGCACATATTCATTTATGCCAAGAGTGGGGGGAAAAGATCCTTTAATATTGCAAATGTATTAGCCAGAAGACCAATATATTAAGCTCTTATCAACATAAGTGAGCTTGTATTATCATTTTAATTGTCCAGTTACCTAATAAGAACTCAAGAGGAGGGGAGAGAATAGTTCTTGTCCTAAAACCTCTCTTCCTTAATGGTGCAACTCTGATTAGAAAATGTAAGAGGGAAAGAGAAAACTGGGACTGTTCAAAGGTGCGAAAAAAAATCACTGATTATACCTCAAACTCCCTTCCTCCAGCCCCCAAGTGCCAGAGGACTAAAAAACACTTTGTACTGACAAAGTTTTACTCTAGTTATTTGGAAATGGCTGACTGTGGACTCTGCCAAAATGAATTCCTGGCCACATCTGGGCTCAGTGGGTGCTTTGATCTGTTAGTTCTGTCTGCCACAAAGTAGATGGGAGAACAGGCAAGAGAGATGGTACATGTTTGCTGTTTCTGGGCTCCGTGATGATGTTTCAGGCAACAAGACATTGAGTTGGGTAAATGTCAAAGTTCAGGAAATTAGAACAATAATCTCCCGAGTAAGCGAGACTAGTTTGTCAGGCATTTGATGCCCCACCATTCTCTCCAGTAAACTCTTCCAATAAACTAGTCATTCACTAGAACTCGTCTGAAAAATATCTATTGTGATGGGAAAAAAATCTTAAAAGTTAATTGAAGTGTCTTGTCACTTTCTCACTGAAATCTGTCAGTCCTAAGTAATACAATTCCATGATCCAGAACATTCACTGAAACCACCAGTTCGTACAAGGCAAAGCATCACTTAAACAGTTAATTGGTGAACTGGCTGGTTACATTCACACGTAGGAGCTCCAATTCTGGAGCCAGACACGTGGGTTCCCTCCTGTTTCTTTCACTTCATTCCCATTATAACTTCAGGCAAGTTGTTTAAATCCTCTAAACCATGTATTTCCTTATTGTGAAACGGGCATTATAATAATTCCTTCTTTGCGGGTTGTTTTGAGAAAATACTGAGATAATCCTAGATAAGCCCACATCATATGTGTTCAATAAATATTGGCTATCATTATCACAGTTTAGAACTACCTGGGAGATTTATGTTTTACCTCATTCAATAACCAAGTGGAAATTTAATAAATTTGGTGTTACAAATTATTTCACATTTCTATATCTCTTCTTTCCATGATTACAAACAACTGACTTCTGACTGTTTTTGAAGTTTTTAAATATATTTATGTTTAAGAATGTTCTACACGTGGAAGTTCTATAACATCCAAATAATTAAAGTCAAAGTGAGGTAGGAATTCAATTATATCATAATTTCTATAATTCTCTTCTGAGTGTAAACATGATTTCAAAATTCATGAGCACAAAACCCATTACCAAGACTATAATGTTTAGAAAGATTCCTCAGATGTGTGAAATTCCTCATAGAAATTCTAAGATTTCATGCCTGGCCTGGTTTGGCTCATTAGATAGAGCGTTGGCCTGTGGACTCAGGGTCCTGGGTTGATTCCAGTCAAGGGCATACACCTGGGTTGCGGGCTCGATTCCCAGTGGGGGTCTTGCAGAAGGCAGCCGATCAATGATTCTCTCTCATCATTGATGTTTCTATCTCTCTCTCCCTCTCCCTTCCTCGCTGAAATCATTAAAAATTTATTTTTTTAAAAAGAAATTCTAAGATTTCTGGGACTTTCACAGAGGCAGGAAGAAGAAGCAGGATCTAACTATAATTATTCAAAAGGGGGTAACTATATTTAAAAGATTTCAACTGCCTGGTAGTTCGTATTTTGACATATTTAATCTTACTGTCCCCATAACCATGAACTGGTCTGATGAAGTACTAACCTGTTTATTGTCTTAGGATATTTATGCATAACTTTTCTTCTCTCAGGTGCATTGATCACTGTCTACATTTACTATGTGGGAGGGTGCTCCTGGGGAAAGCAAGCAAATATTAATGTCTGATCATGCCTGCTTTATGGAAAATAGGTTCACCTGAATTACAGACACCATCGTCTTAACAGAGACAACATTTCTGTTCATTCTGTGGCATAATTTTTAATGTTAGTTTGTTTCTTTCTTCACCAAAACAACAAAAAAGGCCTTAATTTGCTTATTCAAAACTTGTTTTATCCTTCAAACGTAATGGCGTTCATCATTTCACTTAGTAACTTAAAAATCAGCTCACTCTGGTTAGAAATTAAAGAATCTGGTTACAGAATCTTGATAGCACCTTGATCTCTGTTGCAAGTTGTTTCCCAGAATCAGATGCTGAGATGGATTTTGGGTGCACAGTTTTTCTTAGGAATCCACACCTGTAACAGGAAGGAAGTGAAAGTAGGTTTGGGCAGAGAAAGAACTAGAATTGTAATGCAGACAGGACCAAGCCTCCTTCCCCTGTGGGAAAGTCTGGAACGAGGGCTGGCCATCAGCGTATCTCACATTCATTCCTCGTCACATTCAGTCACTGGTGCAGGCTGCCCCAGGAAGGATGTCACATCACCAAGGTGGTGCTCCACAGCTAGGTGGGTCCAGAGAGGCTGACAGCTGTACCGTCCACTGAGCACTCCCTGCTGCTGGTGGTGCATCCTTTCTTGAAGGGAGACCTGAGGGTGTGGACCTGTGTCCATCACCATCTGCCTGTTGACACACTTTAAAACTAATGGCCCGCAGAATGAGGAAAGTAAAAATGATCTTCTGGAGGCAAAAAAATAAAAAATCTAAAATTAAGAACTCACATTTATCTTTTACTTCATCTTTTTAAAAAATTATAGTAAAGTACACATAACATGGCCCTGACCAGATGGCTCAGTTGGTTACAGCAGCATCGTTCTGTACACCAAGGGGTTGTGGGTACAATTCCCGGTCAGGGCACATACCTAGGCTGCAGATTTGATTCCTGGTCAGGGCAAGTCTGGGATGCAATTGATGTTTCTCTCTTTCTCTCCTCCTCCTCCTTTCCCCCTTCCTTCCCTCCCTCTCTTCCTCTCTCTCTAAAAAACCAATGAATATATCCTCAGATAGGGATAAAAAAAAACACATAACATAAAATTTACCATCTTAACCATTTTTAAGTGTTCAGTAGTGTTACATATGTTCAAATTTTTGTACAACAAATCTCCAGATTTATCTTAGAGAACTAAAACTCTATATCCATTAAACAGCTCCCCATTCTCCTCTTCTTCCTAGCTCCTGGCCACCGCCCATCCACTTTTTGTCTCTATGATGTCACTACTACCTCATGTAAGTGTAATCATATGGGTTTTGTCTTTTTGAGACTGGCGTATTTCACTTACATTGTCCTCCAGGTTAATCCATGTTGTAGCATACATCTGAATTTCCTTCCTTTAAAAGCTGAATAATATTATATTGTATGTGCATACCACATTTTATTCTTCTATTCATCCATTAATGGACATGTGGGTTGGTTTTCACTGCTTGGCTATTGTGAGTAATGCTGCTATGAACATGGGTGTACAAATACTGAGTCCCTGCTTTCAGTTCTTCAGAATATATACCCAGAATTGAAATTGCTGGGTCAAATGGTAATGCTATTTTTAACTTTTTGAGGATCCTACATACTGTTTTTCAAAGAGGCTGCACCATCTTACATTTACACCAACAGTGCACATCCTCACCGACGCCTGTTATTTTCTGGGTTTTGCATGCAGCTATCCTAAAAGGTATGCGATGGTATTTCAATGTGGATGCTTCATCTTTTTAACTTGTGCCTGTGATTTGTAATACGAAATTCTAATATTAGAGTGGCAGATGTATGAACTCATTCACATGACAAGGAGGTCAGAGCAGAAGCCCGCCCTGAGAAAGGCATTTATTTCAGTCTTTCTAAGCCAACTTGGAAACTTAGATAATTAGTATGTAAACATATATTGGGGGAGCGATTAAATATTCTATCAATCAATTTATAAGATCCAAAAGCTTCCAGACGACTATTTTAAGAGTAGATTGTTTTGTGGGGGCGGGGGGAGGGTTAGAGAACAGTCTAGAATCCTTAGACAGTGTCTGTCTCCTAGTTCTCAGCCAAAAACACAAATAAAACTGCTATCATTTGGCTTATACAACACACACACACACACATACACACACAAGAAGACTTAAGTTAAAATGTGCAAAACTCATTTTTTGTCAGAGAAGTAAAAATTGCATAAATAGTAATAGAAAATAAGTAGAACCAAAATACATTTTTTTCCTTGTGAAACACTTTATTTACAAAACAGGTCTAAAATAAGAACATGAATGACCAGCCCTTGGGACTGTGGGAGAGCTGGCTCTTGGGGACCCATGTGTGAAGCCCAGGCAACCAAGCAGAGGGCCTAAAGGAGGGCTGGATGTGTGAGGGGGACCTAAAATTTGAACTCCTTGTATTTCTTGCTGCTCCCACGGCTGTCCTGAGGCTGAGCTTTCTGTTTCTTCTGCTTCTGTTTGGCAGCATGCTCAGCCACCATGTCACTGAAGTCTTCCTTCTCCACTTGTGCCTGCTGCTCCCTTACATGGTCCTCATACTTCTGGGTCATGGCCATGGGGTCCAGCTCTAACTCTTCAGGTACCAGAGCCACTTCCACACCTTGTAGCTCAGGCGCCGGGCCCTTATGGCTCATAACCATGGACATGTCATAGATGTGGGTCGATCCCATTATGGCTCCCCCAACGGTGGCCGTTCTCTTCTCCGGTAACACAGTGAACAGCTGAGGTGTCTCGCTTCCATCCATCGCTTCCTCAATCTTCTTCTTCCTCAGCTCAATGAGTTCAGGAGTCTCCATTCCAGCTGACACTGACGAGAATCCTCCAGGAGTGATGAGGCCACTGTCTACAGGGGTAATAAAGCCTGTTTCATCTGGCTTGTCTTCATCACTTTCCTCCTCTTCCTCTTCTTCTGAAGACTCTTCATCAGATGGCTCCAGCTCCCCCCAAGGAGTCCGATCAATCTCTTCTTCCTCAGTCTTGGTCTGAAATTCAGCGGCATTGGTTCCAAATACATCCCCATAGAGTGGTTTCCCGGTTTCATCTACTGGTGGTTTGCCCCAGCCACCAGCATGGTACCCAAAGGAACAGCTCTCAGGGATGGGTGAGTTCAGCCCAGGGATTTTCAAGTTTGGGTATGATGGGGGTGGTCCATATCGCTGCATGGCAATCAGCCACGGGTAAGGAACTTTGTGAGCATTTGGTCCTACTGGCATCCCCAAGGAAATCCTTAGCTCGTCGGACAGATCTCCTGGCTTCTTCTCCTTCAGTCGTGTCTCAAACTCCTTCCCCTCATAGTACAGGTCCCCATGGATGGTCAGCTTCGGCTTGGTCTTCCACTTGAAGAAGGCATCATGCAGTTTCTGGTAGTCAATGTCGATCTTCCCCATCTTAGGCCGAACCTTCTCTCGCATTTTTTACTTCATAGTCTGCTGTTCTTCCTTCTCCTGCAGGGCCTCCCGCATCTCCTGGATGCCTGTGCGTTTGATGAAGTCCGGCAGCTCAAAGGGGGGCTTCTCAATGCCTCGTTTGCCCTGCAGGTACTTGCGCTTCAAACACCAGTGGCGTGACACAGGCACAGAATTACGAGTGGCCTTGAGGTGGACCAAGAGCTTAGGGTCCTGTGCTGTCACATCATGCATCTCCACAACATCAGGCCGAGCCACCAGCTGCTTGAGTTCAGCCACAGTGAAGCGATTCATTCGGCGCAACTTCTTCTTGGACAGCTTAGGGGCTTCTGGCTTCTTTTCCAGTTCGTCATCGCTGCTATCATCATCGTTGTCCTTGTGCTCCTCCTCAAAGCCCTTCTTCTTGGGGGCTGCAGAGTTCTCCAGTTTGTCGAGTTTCTCTGGCTCCTTCTCTTTCTCCTTCACATCACCGGTGAGCTTGAAAGCCTCAAAAATCCTCTTGAAGAAGATGAAGTTGGGCTCATAAATTTCAGGTTCTTCAGTCACATATTCAATTTCAACATCAGCAACTGAGGACTCAGAGCCACAGGACCGGGTTGACTCTTTCTCTCGGTCCCCAGAACTCTCAGATGACACCCCTCGTACCCGCTGGAGCTTTTTCTTCTTTCGGTTGCGACGCTTCCGGTTTTTCTCTTTTTTGAATAAGGACACTGAGTCCTCCTCAGTCTCTGATGCTGACTGGCCCAGGGATGAGCGTGTGTCTGTTTCCATTTCCTCTTCCTCCTGTTGAGAGTTCATCTCTTCCTGGCGGCTCTCTTTCTGCTGCAGGATCTTTTCCAAAGCCTGGGGGATCTTGGGGCCCACAGAGGGGTCGTCCATCTCTCTGTTCTCATCTCCAAGGGGTGGTGGGGGACCACGTGGCGGGGGAACCGGGGCCCCCATGGGCAAAACAGTAGGAGTGGGGCCCACTGGAGCAGCAACCAATCCTCGAGGACCCAGAGGAGTGCGAACACCAATTTGGCCCATGTCTTGTGGGGGCTGAGGGACTGGGCTGCCCATCTTGGCAATCTCCTGCTGCCGTTCTTGCTCCAGTAACACAGCTGCCCGCTTCTGTTGCTCCAAGAGCTCATGTTCCTTTAGTGAATGATCTCCTTGCTGCTTGGCCCGCTCCTCTTGCTGCATCAACAACGCTGCCTGCTGCTGCGCCAGCTTCAGCCGCTCCTCCTCTGACAACGCCACAGGCTCACCCACACGGAGAGGAGGTGGGGGCCCCAAGTTTGGTGGGCGGGGTCCAACTACCTTAGGAAAACCAAGACCAAGGCCTGGTGGAGGTGGTGGAGGAGGCTGCAGAGGGGGGAGGCCCATGGGTGGCGGTGGCATTGGAATCCCAGTGAGCTGTGCTGACATGGGAGGCGGAGCTGCTTTGTCCCCATCTTCACCTCTCAGAACCAACCGATTCAGTACAAGACCAGTCTGGCGGGTGTAGCTCTGCAGCCGTTCCACTAGCTCCTCGCGACTCCCTGCTTGGATGGGAGCTCCGATCTCTGCCAATTTGGCCTGAAGCTCCTGGGCAGCCCAGGCGCCATAGTGACCAGGAGGTGGCGGCGGCAGCTGCAACTCTCCCTTGGGAGGCTCGGGATGTTCGGCCGCCATCTCAGCCGCAGCAAGGCTCTGGGCCAATTCGGAACCTTGCGCCAGACTCAGGGCCCACTCCCCAGAACTTCCGGCAGCGCGGTATGCCACCTCCCTCCCGGGTTGGCAGGCTGCCATGGGCGCAAAGCCTTCTGGGAGTTGTAGTACGGTACCGGGCCAATGCCCCGGGAACGCTGGGGGTGGGCGCAGCAGGGGCGGGGCTGCGGGGAAAGTGGGTCCCTCCCCGAGGGCTTGCTCTCAACGTCTGGCAGTCACGAGTGCAGATCGTTAGCCTTCCGACTCCCAGAGCCAGTGTGAGAGGCCCTGACGCTTACCTTCCCGGGAGCTCCGAAAGACTGATTCCCCAGCCGCCGCACGTTAAGGGCGCCAAAGCAGAAGGTTGCAGCCAATGCCTGCGATAAAACCGTGTCTGATGGTCTCCCAAAATACACTTAAATAAACATTTAAGAATAAAACTATGTTGGGGTCCAGCCCTAGCAAGTCCAGGGGTTACCAAAGGTGTGGACGGAGTCGGCGAAGAAGGAATGACAGGAAGACAGCGTTCAGTTGATCAGCAACCTAGCCAGGTTCTCTAGCCAGGATCTCCAGCCAGGTTCTGTGTTTTATTGTCTTATTACATCTGTATTTATACCAGTTGATTTTAATCCCATCAATTTCTATTCCAAAGGTTAGGGAGTTTCTTATCTCCACTCCAGGGAGTAAAGATTATGTAGCTTAAGCGTGATTGTTTGTAATTAAAGTGATTAACTACCTGCCTGGCACTTAGTTAAGGGGTTTTATTCCCTCCCTAACTTCAGGGAAAAATCCCTACCTGGGGAAACAACCTTTCTCAGAGAGGTGACCTTGGTTAAAACACATATCACCAAGAAGGGGAGCAAACATATTAAGAACAGTATGCCATATACGCCAGGTCCCTTGAAACATATGCTGTGCAGATGTTTCTTCCCTGCATCAACTGTGTCAAGCAGCAAGGATGGACCGGCTTCCGGCAAAACTAGGTAGTCAATGGGAAGGGGGGAAGAGGGGTGAGAAATCTTTCATACTTTCAACAATAAAGATAATTTTTTATTAAAATAAAACCTAAAAAAGTTTAAATTACTGACTAGAAGAGAGGTATGCTCCTTATCTTTCTAGTTGTTCTCAAAGGTAAAAACCCAATTTACTGCATAGAAAATGTCAGTTTTTAGGTATTTAGGGAAAACTTGAAGTGGTCTGCATAGAATTACCCAGTTTTTTGGAGACTAGCAACTTAAATAAATGTTTGCCAAAAACAGGCCTGCAAGATAATAATGGAAATAAATAGAATCAGACAGTCCTATTAGACACGGCTTTCTTCCATGTAAGTTCACCTACTGAGTGAGTGTCAAAAGATTCAAGTGCACAAGTGAACTTCCCTAAAGCTCTCTAGTGGCTTTTGTACTAAAAGCCAAGTCATCTGTTTCCATACAGATCCTTTCCAACAATAGAGTGCTTGGCTCCGATTGAAAGCAGATAGGAGTTTTCTAAGAGATACTTAAATCACATAAATGTTAGATATAATTATGACCTTCTTATAAAAATATGAAAGATTGACTTGGAATAATCAATTTATTCATTAAGTTCTCCAGAAGGATTAGACTTATCCCACTGGAAATCAAGAAGGTGTCTGGAGACCAATAGGAAGTGAGCCAAAGGGAAGCCTTAGATTTCACGGCAGCCATCACAAGCTCCCAAGATTTGATGCGCCTCTTGAAAGAGGAGTAGTGGTGAAATAAAGCACTAACAAATGTGCTTTCCAAGACTTCACTTGCATTTATTTCCCAGATGCTGTTAGAAACCCAACTACAGTGGGGCTTTGACTTACGAGTGTCCCGACTAATGAGTTTTTTGAGATACCAGCTGTCTCTCCGCTGACTTTTTGCATTGAGTTGATAGAGTAATTTGAGTTAATGAGCTCCTTAATGAGCTCCTTAACGAGCTCGGTCTCGGAATGAATTAAACTCTTAAGTCAAGGCCCCACCGTAGCTCAAATGATCTCTAACTTCGGAAAGTCATGGGAATAAAGTGCTATCAGTGAGTTGAACCATTGATGAAAATCCAGGTGCCTGGAAGGTGCCTGGAGTTAGTGAAACCATTGTATTGATAAAGTCATCTGGCTGTCTCCTAGGGTGCAGATTGGAGGTGTTATTCTCCACACCACCAGATACAAAGCCAACTGTTGCATGTCCATTAAAAATGGATCTAGAGCTGCCCATATTCATAAACAATATTTGCATGCATGAATTTCCCATTTCTTAAACAATATTTGCATGCATGAATTTCCCACCTCTACTATTAGAGCTCTGATAAAGTAGCAAAACTACAATGGTTCAAAGAAGATAAATATTTACAATTAGCATCTGCTACTACCCAAAATCAGGCCAAGGTTTTGTGGTATTGTTGTTTTTTGTTGGTTTGTTTTTTCATGATTAAGTTGACACAATGTCAGAAAAGCAAATGTAAGCCCCAAATTTGAGGTCAGTTTCATTTTCCAAGAGCGATCGTATCATGCATAAAAAAATAGGCTATTTGCCACTGATGATCTTATGATAACCGAATTATTCCAATCTGTTCATTCTAGTGGATAAAGTTACTTAAAAGAGGAAAATAAAGCCAAAATAAAAGATTTTAAATCTAGCCTAAGAACATCCATATATAAATATCAAAATGGATGCCCTAGACTTGTCATATAAAATTCAGCTGACTCTTGTGCTTTGGGCCTCAGCCAGGAGATGTCAGCTACCAGGAAACTCACAATGGACAGATGCAGCCTCGAACTACAGAGTTCCCGAGCCCAGATCTCAAAGGCAAAAGAGGCACCAGGGTACAGTTACTCCAGATTTACAGACTGGACCTCATTTACTAAAGAGATAAACATATGTATATTTTTTAATGGTCACAATATCATATCGTTAATGACAACTTCATTTACTATGTCTTTTTTCCTGTGTGCTAAGCAATAAGGCAACGTGCTGAGCATCTTTACACATGGGTATTTTAATTTTAAAAAAACTATGAGGTAGTAGGTACAGTACTATTATTGTTTCCACTTTACAGGTGGAACTGACACTTAGGGTGGGTAATTAAGAGATAATATCGATTTGTTTGATCTTTTTAAATTTATATTTTGTAACTAGAAAGAGACACCAGGATCTAAACCCTGGTAGACTAACCATCAAAGCCCCAAGTTGCAAAATAAATGCCCCATAGGGAAAGTACATTAAAATGTGTTATATACATATATCCTGAAATATATATGTATAATATATATATATATATATCCCATGTTCAAAGGCTGTTAAATCACGTTGTTTACCCATATCTTCAGGAAAAAATCATTTCTGTTGTGGTAAACAACCTGCTTCCCTATTTATAATGGTCTGGCCCTCTAGCAACTTCAGCACAAAATTGTAGCTAATTTGCCTACAAACGTCAGGTGGTCATAATAATATGACCACTCAATGTGTTTGTGCTGCGTGTGTGAGGCCCGATGCAGGAAATTTGTGAAAGAATAGGCCTTCACAGCCGTGGTGGCGGCCTGGATCCCTCCCTTGTAGTCACTGTGGCTGCCTCAATCCCTCAGCTACAGACCAGGCTTTTGTCCAGAAGGACATCCGGAAGGATGTCCAGTCTAATTAGCATATTACGCTTTTATTGCTATAGATATATATCATGAAATGTCTTATCAGAAGTAGAAGTTCCTTTTAGAAACAACCATTAGGACATCTCAACTTAATCTGGATGATCCTTTCATTTTGAAGTCTTACTAACTGTCCCAACTTACTGTTTTCTTTTGCCATCAGTCTCTCCAATTTCTCATGTCCACGATGTCCTAAACTCTTTTACAAGGTGCCAAAATACATGTGACCACAAGAGACACAGCTAAATTTCCAGGAGCTCAGAATTCACAGAGCCCTTGCAGAGGGCCATGGACATAAGGCACAGCCAGCCTGAAGGGCTGCATCTTTCACTCATATCCAGCTCTTAATGCATCCAGGCACTGTCTGTCTTAGAGAAATTCGAGGACTCGGAGAGCTACTTTCAGTTTGCTCTGTTTACCTGCAGGCCACATCTTGCAATGAGCTCTGAGGAGATGCCGTGGGAAAGTCCAGCAGTGAGAAGGCCGAGCGCTGGCTGGGTTTTCTTTCTGAAATCTTGAGTAGGCTGCTGAATGTTCCAGTATAACAGCACAAACACAAGGGAATGTTGAAAAGTACAGACAATCTCTCAGATATTTGATCCCCACCACCAAAGACTTCAAACACTGGTATTTGCACAGCAGAAGGAGATACTGGAGGGAATCTGAACCCAAGGGTCTCAATGCTACCCTGGGGGGCAGCCATCACATCATGGTGGGTCACCAGGCTGCCTCCGGGGACTAAGCCAAGTGTGGTCCAGAACGTGGAGGCAATGAAGCAGAGAGCCTGGATTCGATTCTGGGCTCTCATTGGTACACATGCGACTTGGGAATTTTGGCCTTTCAAAACCTCACTTTTCTGATGGGTACAGTAGGGATAAGCACAGAGTATTTGTAAATATTAAAGAAGTCAGAGCATGAAAAATTAATAGAAATCTTGGCATGTGGGAAGTACTTTATACATGTTACTTTTCCCTTTTTATTTTTAATGCTGTAACACTAGTTTTGGCCTACTTTCCCCTCAGTGAATCGAATTGAACAAATGCTTTGGCGTCATCACAACCCACAACTGTCACGCGTCTCTTACTTGAGTTTAAAATAAAGAAGAAATCTGGTTTGAATGTGTTTTTCATAAGTATAGTCCTAGTGGTAGTGACTACTTTTGCTCTGACTCTTCATAATGTTGCACACATCAAGGAAGATTTTAAAAAATGCATTGAGCCCATTATGGACAGCAATTATATTTTTTAAAATGCAAATGTTTGAGAACTTTAATAGTCCTACCAGTTTTTGAAAATTCTGAGAAAAAGATTTTCTTTTCTAAAATTGAAAGACCCTGGAAGGTTACTTTTCGCTTTTCAGAAATAGTGCTGCATGAATAAAAGATGTTAGTCTGAAACATTTTTGTCCCCGAGGGCAAAAAAGAGAAACCACATCCTGGCTTTCCCTGTACCCTCCCCCACGACCCAGTGACTGGTACCAAGTACTGGCCTGTAGAGGGCGCTGGGCAGTGTTTCCCACTCACACTTGACTTAGCGCCATTCCACCAAGGACCTTCTTGCATTTCTGTCTCCCCAAATCCCACCCATTTCTCAAGACACGCTTCAATAAGCCTTTCCCTGCTACTAGACTCGCCCCTCTTCAACCTCTACACCTTTCACAGTCTGCAGCAGATATCACATGCTCTATCATCCACTGTTATTCTCAGCAATTCAGCTTTATTGTCCTGAGCAGATTATAAATTCCTCAGTGGTAGAAACTATATCCTTCTTTTTCCTGCTACCGATAGGATGTAGCATAATTGTTAAGTGCTTATACTTTCAAATGGGACTGTCTGGGTTCAAACCCCAGATTTCTACTTAGTAACTGTGACCTTGAGGAAAATGCTTAACCCCTGTGCTCAGGAATAACAAAAGTACTTGCCTTGTTTGGTTGCTGTGATTTAATAACATAAAATCTTAGGAAAGGGCCCAGAATATCATACGTGCTATGCCATTGTTAAAATTTGTTATAGCAGCGGCCCACATATTTAAGTCAAGTCTGTGTCACTGAACATGGAAATGGTAGATGAGGCAATGTGTGAATCAATAGATCGTGTGGGAATCCAGAGGAAAACATGGTCCTTGTGTCTAGAAACTTATAGTCACTCTGCCACTGATGGACTAAACAGAGGGCACCTCACAGGCAAGAACTATATAAGACTCATCTTTATTTCTCTGGAGCATGGTACAGTCCAGGGCAAAGGGTAGGTATTCAACAGATATCCATTGAATTAAACAAATCCTTAGAGCAGGGGTCCTCAAACTTTTTAAACAGGGGGCCAGTTCACTGTCCCTCAGACCGTTGGAGGGCCGGACTATAGTTTAAAAAAAAAAAGTATGAACAAATTCCTATGCACACTGCACATATCTTATTTTGAAGTAAAAAAACAAAACGGGAACAATACAATATTGGTATTTGCATGTGGCCCGCGGGCCGTAGTTTGAGGACCCCTACCTTAGAGTGAAGAAGGAAGTCTATGTAGTAGACACCTATAAAAACATATTGCTCCTCCATGATGGTCCAAAAACAACTATAAAATCAAAAACCTCATTGGGCTGAAAAACATGTTGGTATTTAAAAAGGAACCATCAAATTCATCATCTCACCAACTTTTGCTTGGCTCCATTTGTGTTCTTGAACTGGTTTCTGTCCAGACTGACTGTACGAATGTAGCCAAGGCTACAGTATCAGGATGCTCCCCGTGAAGGCAGCAGCAAAAATCAGAGGCCACACTACAGGATCATAGTGCTACCAGGCTTCCCACCTGCAAGACCTTCTATTAGGGACACAGGTTGGAGATGCTCTTCCAATGAAACAAAGTAGAGCTGTGGATCCAGCTAGTGAGATTTCTGAGTTGAGTCTGAGTGGCCGCTCACTTCCCCCATCACCTGTTCTGAGAAAAGGGAGTTTATGCTTGATTTTCAAAGTCACTTTCCCACACCTCCACAGTGTTTCTCACTCCATGTACCCCATTCACAGATAGTACAGTGGTCCATCTTTTTCTTATCTTCCCCTGTCCCCGACCCTGCCACCTTCTTTGTTTCTGAATCCCACCCATCCTTGACCCTTGCCACTGATTGACAGTGTACTGGCCCATCACTGTCTATACTCTACCCACCTGAGAAGACACATCTGGATGCTTTGGTGCTGGCTATTGACAGAAATGCTGAACTCTTTCGATACCATGCTATGCCTACCTGAATCTCCACTTATACCCAGGCTACACCCAATGGTAGCCCAGTGAGTGAATCTCATGACAAGCCATAGTTCACTCCCTACATTCCTGCCCAACATGAAATCCCAAGATGTTTAACAACTAGAGCAGCATCCCACCTTGATGACTTCTTTGCTAGAATCCTAGGTGTATGTCCAAGATACTTTTACTATTTTTTGTTTTTTGGCCATGCCATCTAGTGACAGAAAATCTTTTGTTTTTCAAGCTTTGGATTTACGATAAGCACTTATACTGCATACTAATCATCTATGAATTTGTATTTTTGTTGCTTCCAAAATTTTCTTATTAGAAACTTATCTGTGAAAAAACAGCCTTTACATATTTGCATATATATCCATTTATTTTTCTTAGGATATATTTATGAAAGTGGAATTACAGAGTCAAAACATATTATCATTTTAGGGGTTTTGATGTATGTGCTATATATAGTTCTTCAGAACGGTTGTAGCAGATCAAATTCCATCAAATTATATATGAATTATAGAATGCTAAGGCTGATAGGAAGCTTGGGACCCCACCTTTTCCTTTGAAGGTGAGTATGTTAAGACCAGAGCTGTTAAGTCATTTAATGAAGATGGAAGTCAAAGTGAAACTTGACCAATGTATTTTTATGACACTTTTTCTTCTAGCATATAGATTAAGCAACCTCAATTATGAATTTAAGGATTTAAATGTGACAGTCAATTCTGTGTTCCCACCATCACTCCTATTTTTATTTTTTAATTTTCCACATCACATTGTAAATACATGAAATGGAATTTTGGTATTCAGAGAATATCTCAAGCTTTGAATTGCCAAGAAGGAAATTCTATTTGGAAAAATGCCTGAAGCTTAATCCATGGTCCCGCCTCCTGGTCTCTCTTTCAAAACCATCTGTTCTATTGATGGACAGGCCTGGGCTCAGAAACCAGATGTGTTTTCCAAAGAAGTTGCTGTTATTCTAGAGGACAGAATGTCTGACAAATGACAAAAGGCAGGAATTTTCTTGTTTACATTAGTTGTTAAATGTGGAACAAATCAACAATATGTCTCTTCTTAAAAATACTTTGGCAGACTGTAGCTCTTTTCTATTTACAAATCTTTGCTAACATAATTACAAGATTGCTTTCCTTAAATATCTTACTCTGAAGTTAGCTAGCCTGTAGCTCCCACAGTAGAGCCCATAATTCTGTGTGCTCTTATGGAAATTTTCACAAATACAGCACTAATAGCAAACTAATGTGCCTCCTCATTTTTGCTCGCAAATAGCAGGACTCAAGCAAAGAAGGTACGACTCTATGTAGCAAGATTTTTGTGAGCACATGAACATTTTGCAATGTGAGGCCATAGAAGAACGGTGAATAGGCTGATCATTTAATACATTAATTCAGCAAACATTTACTAAGTGCTACCTGTATATCAAGAACTGTGCCAAGCAATGTGGCTATAATACAAAAGTGAGCAAAATGCAGGAACAGAACTTATAGTGGTGGAGTTTTCTTCTTTTTTCAAGGTTTGCAATGGCTTATATCTGATTTATAATGAACTTTATCAACTTAGCTCTGGTTTCCTTGTAATGCCAAATATAGTATCCTAAACCCTTAATACATCCTCAGTGAGGTCTGTGGTGGAAGTCTTGCTCTCTTACAGCCTAAAAGCTTGAATGCATCATGCACGTTCTACTCTATCAGGTAGAGAGTATACAGGGTTTTAGAGAAGTCTCCTCCAGGACAGATGTGTCTGGTCTGTTTTCCCTCCAAGTCTGTTCCAATAAGACCAACTGGATCCCATTCATTGATGGGGGTGTTAATTTGCATAAAATGGAGAATCCATTCTAAGCTATCAAGGAACCTTGATGTGTAAGGATTGGCTTCTTACACACTGTCAGAAATCTGTAATTTCAAAACATATTCAGTAGGTCTTGGCTGGTTCATGTTTTTTTAAGTACTAAAATGTCTTGTAGGAATCTCTGTGTATCACTATAATAAGCTATTTTGTTCCACATAATATCCCTTAAAGGTCATTTGTAGTCAGGACAATTAGCAAATGACGTACAAGCTAAAGCTAAAGCATAATCAGTACCTTGACTTATATTCTGAAAATTTCATTTTGGTATATCCTTAAAACAATAAAAAGAGAAAAAAAAAGAAATGAGCACCCCTCTTCCACACCCTCCGTCCTCACTCCTCTTCCAAAAAAGGTCCCCAGGAATCTTTCAGAACTTTCTCTATTCAGGTATCTTCTAAACTGTAAATTCATCAAGGGACTTCAATGTTGAGAGAACAGACATCTCGGGGTGGCACCTAGCAGTATCAAGTATCTTCTGGAAGATACCTGGGGCACATTTTTGTGCTCTGGCAGACACGAGATGTTGTGATGGCCTCATTGTACAAATGAGCAAAAATTGAAGGCCCTCCTATCCCCAACGTTAGTGGTGTTTCAGATCATTTCCTTGAGTTCAGAACTCTAGATATCACACTGCAAAGGCCTTTTCTTGGCATTCTTGTCAAGTTTTGTTTTGTTTTTAAGAATAGTTTTATTGACATTTTAGAGAAAGAGAGAGAGGAGAAAGAAACATGGATGTGAGAGCAACATTGATCGGCTGCCTCCTGTATGCCCCCTTCCAGGAATCCAGCCCACAACCTGAGCATGTGCCCTGACCTGGAATTCAACCAGCAATCTCTCAGTGCACGGGACAATGCCCAACTCACTGAGCAACACCAGCCAGGCCTGTTTTAAAATACATTATTAGGATTTTAAGGCTAAAACTCTAAGGATTCTCTGAGATAAATTGTAATAATTTTCTAGGATTAATAAGAAAAAATATTTAATTATGTAAATTTTATAATTGATTTTGTTGTTTTTTTAATCCTCATCTGAGGATATTTTTCCATTGATTTTTAGAGAGCGTGGAAGAGAGAGGGAATGACAAAGAGAAACATCGATGTCAGAGAAATATATTAAGTGGTTGCCTTCTGCACACACCCTGACCAGGGCCCGAGCAGAGAGAAGCCTGCAACTGGGGTACATGCCCTTGACCGGAATCGAACCCGGGAGCCTTCGGTCCGCAGGCCGATGCTCTATCCATTGAGCCAAACTGGCTAGCGCTTGTAATTGATTTTGGGTGTATTTTTTCTCCTGCAATAATAGAGACAATCTTTAGAAAGAAATTGGATGCAACTAAGGCAAAGCCCATTTTGAGGCAACACACATCTGTGGCTACTGAGTGCCTGTTTTGAATTACATTGAAATTGCCTGAAGAGCATTTGGCAAATGGAAAATTTTAAGTTGGTTTAAGCTTTTCCATGGACAATTTAGGTTTTGTACTGTTATTGTTGTATCTGTGCTTTTGCATTCAAATCTTTCCAACCAGCATGGAAAAGAGAAAACATTGTGTTAAAGGCTTTTTAATGACATAGTAACTCCTCTTGACAAACAGTGGATCTGTTCCATTATCTTATCTGCCAAAAGAGAAATATCTTCCAGGAGAATAATATGTGCTTAATCATGAAAGCCTTCAGCTTTTGAAAGCTTCAAATGATAGAATCAGCAACAGAAATAAGTCCTCTACATCCCCAAATTAGATGTGTTCTTTTGATTATCTTTCAGTAACATCTGTGGTAACAATACTTTCTGGAAACCACTGCTGATATTCTCAGATAACTGTACTAAGTTGGCCTGGTTTGTCATGTAAAAAATCAGTGACTTAACCAAGCATGGGGTTGCCACTCTCCTCACCATTGTTCTTTGGTTTCGCTGCCCCACCAGAAGCACAGGGAGACTGCTGTGAGCTAAACACAGCAGATCTCTCGTTTCTGTTCCTCTCCATGGAGGTGACCATCATCCCACGTGCAATGAGGCCAGTCACCTCCAATGAAGCCATCAGTACTTCTGTTGTTTTGATGATTGCAAAAGGCAATTTTTTTTAAAATATGTTTTTATTGATTTCAGAGGAAAGGTGAGGGAGAGAGAGAGAGAGAGAGAGAGAAACATCAATGATGAGAGAGAATCATTGATCAGCTGCCTCCTGCATGCTCCCTACTGGGGATCAAATCTGCCCGGGCATGTGCCTGGACTAGGAATTGAACCGTGACCTCCTGGTTCATGGGTCAACACTCATCCACTGAGCCACACTGGCCGGACAAAAGAGAATTTATAAATTTTAAAAATGCACTCAGAATAGCTATACGGTCAGGTTTCCAGATAATTTTCAATAGTTATCTTTATCCCCAAGGCCAGGCTACTTTGCAGGTAAGAACTGGGGTTAGAGTTCTAAAGTACATCTCACCTGTGTGGGCCCAGATCAGAGGTATCATTTATACATGTCCCTCTGGCAATCTCTGATTGTGAACAAGAAATTCTACGATTTGACCTCTTCAAGAACTAGAACCGAAGCTTCCTCCAAATTTGTAGGGTCTTGTGCTACATGTTTACGCATTTATTAAAACAACGTTTATACGATGGTGATAGAATATATAGGATCCATTCCGATCAGCATCTGGGAGGGTGGTTTGCTTATTTGGGGAGGAGATGAGTTGAGAAACTGACCGAGAAGAATATTAAAATAGCAAAGGTTTTGGAGACAAATGTGTTCTTGGTTGTCAAAATACTGACAGATGCCAAAATGCTGAGCTTGTGGGACACTAAAGAAAATGCTAAGAACTGTCCGTGTCACTGTATTCACCTCTCCACAAGGGAGAGAACCCACATTGTACAGCAGAACTAGAGAGAAGCACTTATCTTTCCAGAACCACGAAGCTGTTTATTATTCATGGTCCACATCAAACCTGAAGACAGAAAAAGCAGTCATATCTTAGATGAAATATTATCAGTGCTGAAACAGAGTCAGGGAATTTGGTGCTCACAATGTAATACTTTCTATAAAAAGCATGGAAATAGAAAACCCGGAACAAATTATATAATCTAAAAATACAATTTTATGTACCCTCCCTCCTCCATCAAAAAAAAACACAATCAAAAGAGAAACAAATAATAATATATACAAGAAGGATTGCAGTAATCTTATATATGCCACATTAGCTATAGATAATTTTGCAGAAAAGAATTTTAATATAAAATTTTAATAGTATTTTAGGTTTCCAAATAGCATACCAAATTTAGGTTTTGAGTATGCTTATATGTCTTTTATTTTTAATCCTCACCCGAGGATATTTTTCCATTTATTTCTAGAGCGAGTAGAAGAGAGAGGGAAAGGTAGAAAGAAATATCAGTGTAAGAGAAACACATCGATTGGTTGCCTCCTGCATGAGCCCCAACCAGGGCCTGGGCTGCAACTAAGGTACATGCCCTTGACTAGAACTGAACCCGGGACCCTTCAGTCCACAGGCTGATAATCTATCCACTGAGTCAAACTTGCTAGGGCTGCTTATATGTCTTAAAAGTAAGTTCATTTTACTCAGGAATTTTTTCCTCATGTGTAATGTATGGTAAAGAGTTTACTGATCGTGATGGTGATAATGATGTTTTGAACAGCTGTGATTAAACGTACTCATCACCTGATTTTATTTAGTCTATGTTAGAATCCAGATGCAGAGACGGTCCACCCAAACTTGGGGGGAAATGGATGACTGCTCAAAATGAACTGAAATACATTTTGTGAAAAGGATATTAATAATGAAAATGCCTTTTATATCTGAATTTTAAAAAGCAGAATAAAAATGAAACTCATTAAAGAGTATTTGTGGGAAACGTAGATGTTAAAACCCTTTCTGAAATGACTGAAAAACAAAGAAAGACTGCCAAAGAGAACATGACGTAAGGATTTGTGTTAATTAAGGAGGAGATAGCGGTCCTAATGATTTTGAAGGAATCTATGAAATTCTCTACACTAGAGCAGGGCTCATATGGACCATTGCCAACATCTGTGCCTTTCTGCAAATGGGCATTTTTAGCAGCACTTCACCACAAGGCTTATAAAGATCAGCTGAATCTATCACAGCTTGGTTGTATTTTTCTTGGTTGCCATAGAAGCTGATCACAGAGTCTTCAAATCAGTAGTTAAAGGTCAATTTGATATGAATGCTAAAATTATCTGGGGTAACCATATTGTGGCCCAATTAGTTTGATAATTGGAATTGGATGAATTATGTGTTGTTCCAAACAACTGTGCTCCAATTACCCTGCACATGTTTGTTCTCAGAAGCTGTGGAGACATGTACGTTCTCATCCTGCAAATCTCACTGAGGAATCAGGAGCATAACTGGGTTGTAGCTTGTCAACTCCAAGGTTCTGCAGGATACTCGTTGTCGTTGGCTCTAGATTCTCAAGTGTCAGTAGTAAAATCAATTAAACATATTTCTTAGAAAAATGTTTCTTATTAAAGATAGTCTTCTCAATGGGAGTCATGCTCTGCTTTTGGAACTGACTTAGAAAAATGCCTGAGGGCTGAAAGAAACGCGGCTCCCTGATTCCCCAGGACTGAGAAATTGGATTGTTTTAAGGTCATATCAAAATGCCCCACACATTTACCACCACCACCACTGTGCATGTGGCGGAGGAATGAAAGAACTCACCCTGAAACAAATGTTTACTGCCACTCACCATGTCCCTGAGGCAAGTTGGGCCTGCAGAGCAAAGCCATAGTCATCGGGAGAAGGCCAAGTGTAAACAAGAAATAATCCGTAACATGCCAGCAACCTTTCTTTCCTTGGCCCAAAATTATTTTTAGGCAACAACTCAATGAATTCTTCTCTCACTGCTATTTAATTTTGCTGCCCATGATAAGCTAAGCCAATACGGACGCAGGGTGAGATCTGGTTTATCCTCTTTGTTACATTACACTCACACAGAGAAGCCATCAGAGTTGAAAGTGACATCCTACGGTTGCTCCAGGAGTCATAGTAAAAAGTGAACCTTGGAATTTGTGATAAAGAAGGAGCATATCTTTAGAGGAGTAAAATCTGATAGCATCTTCCCTCCACAGGACAGGCAGTCAATCAAGCAGAATCTAAAACCAGAACGGAGAGAGTACAGAAGCGCACTCTAAACTCACTCGCTGTGATTGAATTCCACGGCATGTCCTGCTTTGTTAGATAGGCTCTTGAGCAAAAATGAGTTAAGCCTCCAGACAGGTGCTCCAAATTATTATTCTTGCTTTTTGTACTATAGATATAGCACAAGATGAATATACGTATACACACCCAAGGTGGGGCAAAAGTAGGTTAATTGTTGTGAGTATGCAAAACAGAGTTTATTCTTGCATTACATTTATTAATTATTGTATTATTTTCCATACAAACAACTGTAAAGCTATTTTTCCCACATCCTGCCACATCTTATGTTATATCTTACCATTGTAAATATGTAGTTTAGATGAAATTAAACATATACATTAAATAAGTCAGCTTTCTTTTGTTCTCCCTTAATTATGCTATGTGTAAGCAATATGAAAAAGGATCAGGAAATTTCTCTTCAGTGTTGAATAACTGCAAAATTAAACAGAATGAGAGGCGGCTGTCTAATCTGGTATAATAACCCTCCTAAGACTGCATTATTACAAGAGGCTCTGTAATTGTTCTCGGGGAAAAGTCTGAAACAGTGGGAGGGTAAAGAAGCGCCATAACAATGGGAGGCTTTCTGCTGAGACTGTCAGTTGCTGTGTAAGTGGAAGATGGTTCTAGGGTTTATTATTCCTGTGATATGGGAAGCCAACCCAAGTACTGAGACCCACTCAATAATCAGCCAAAAACTGAACAAGCTCTGATGTCCTGATTTCAGATTCTTGTGACTTACCAACCAGGGGGGAATAGGATTGGGAAGGATGAGGGGAGAGAAAAGGTGCTGGAAAGGGAGGGGCTTTTACCCGATCCCAAGAGGATAGGTTTTAGTGAACAGAACTAAGTCCTGGCTCTTCAATCCAAGGTATCTATTTCGCAGGGAGGAAAAAAGTATTTAAAATCAGAATTTACCTCTAGGAAGGAGAGTTGGTTCTAAAAAACATTTAATCCGGAAGGAAGAATATGGTACTTATCTCCTAAGTGGTCAAACATCTGAGATGTCCCTGTCTTGGCTCACATCTGATGTGTCAGAGATATGAGGACATGAAAGAGACAACTCTACAGCCATGTCCCGGGAAGGAGTATTTCCCATGACCAGAGGAGAAAGCTCCAAAATGGGAGTGTATGTGCAAGTTAAGTTTTGTGAAATGTGTAAGGTAGGGGTCCAGTTTTATTCTTTTGCATGTGGCTACCCAGTTTTCCCAGCACCATTTATTGAAGACAATATTCTTTCCTCATTGTGTATTGTCGGTGCCCTTCTCAAACATTAGCTGACCAAAATGCCTTGAATCTGTAGATTGCTTTGGATAGCATGGACATTTTCTCAATACTAATCTCCCAACCCACAAACATGGGATATCATTTCATTTATTTGTATCTTCTTCAATTTCTTTCTTCAGTGTCTTATAGTTTTCAGTATATAGGTCTTTTACCTCCTTGGTTAAATTTTTTTCATAAATATATTATTGTTTTTTTAATATATATTTTATTGATTTTTTACAGAGAGGAAGGGAGAGGAATAGAGAGTTAGAAACATCGATGAGAGAGAAACACCGATCAGCTGCCTCCTGCACACCCCCCACTGGGGATGTGCCCACAACCAAGGCACATGCCCCCGACCGGAATTGAACCAGGGACCCTTAGTCCACAGGCCGACGCTCTATCCACTGAGCCAAACCGGTCAGGGCATATTATTGTTTTTGATGCTATTGTAAGTGGGGTGCTGTCTCTATTTCTCTCTCAGATAGTTCCTTATTAGTGTATAAAAATGCAACTGATTTTTGTATCCTGCAACTTTATACTGAATTCATTTGGAGCCAATTTGTCAGTAAGACTCAGCACAGTAAGTATGGTTTTATGGCAAAGTGCACAGACTTCACAACTCTAATTTTATTATCTCAGTCAAATCTCTAAATCTTTGAATCTGTACATTCTTCATATGTAAAATAATAGTGATAATGAGAGTTACTATCTCAGAAGCTATTGTGAAATTTTAATGAGAAAATGCCTGGACTTTAGTAAGTCTCAATATATATGTTGCTATTTCTACCCTTTCCCTCACAACCCAACCACCACTAAAAATGTTTCTTGCAGCAAAGATCAGAAGACACAGAGATGTGTATGTAATTTATGCAACCATAAAGATATACTTGTCTTCTCATATTTTCATATATATGTGATTATTATAGTGTCAGCACCCTTACCTGTCCTAAGCAAGAGTCTTAAGTTATTTCTTGTGCATGAATCTCATACATGGGGTGGAAGAGAGGAGAGAAGTGGTAGGAAGTGGGAACACTGATAGAAGAGGGGAAGGGGAGAGTTAATTGCCTGTTCCTGACAATTCCTATAGTCAAAATTGGTAAATGTGGTGAGTTGGCAGAGCACCAGATTGGCCAGTTAAATTTGGATTGTGCAGGCCTGAATATTCTCTTTTTATGTGGCTCACATCTTTTTCTTATCATCAACATTTATTGTAGCTATCTTTAGCACTTCTAGGAATTGTAGGAAAAGCATTTAATATCTCTTTGTTGAAGAAGCAAAACACAATATGAAAAATGGAGCCGTTTTTTTCCTTCAAAATTTGCATTAGGATAGTACGCAATTAGAAACTTTATTACCACAGCTTTTGTATATCCTCATTAAACATACATTAAGAATTTGTTTGAACCTTTAGAGCAACTTTTCATTTTTCTTTGTCAATAGAAATGTTTCCATTACACTCATGGAGCCACAAAATGTTCTCTAAGAAGGTAGTGAAGGAAGTGATAGTAACACTTGACGTACTCCTCATTTAGCTGATAGGCTTCCATTAAACATGCTATTAAAGTGAGACTAGATGGTTCAAAGGATGAGTAATGGGCCACAATGCTTTTTGCCTACATGTCAGTGGGTCCAGCATCTTCATTAGAAAGGCCTGACCATGTGGCAATTTTTCAGTAATGCAAAGGTATAATTCCAGTAGGGTTCCCTGTAGAGCTGCCCATTCTTCAAATGACCACTTAAGGGAAAGAGCACTAGATTAGGCGTTATAAAACCTGAATTCTGATCCCAATGATCATTACTTTATTTCTGTCTTATCTAACTTCCCAGGGGAGAGGGGGCTCAATTTCTTCATCTGTCAAAAGAACACATAATAAAATCCCTATAAATGTCACAGAAGCCCTCTAAATTTCACAAAAGTGGGGTGCTTTAAAAGTGCAGTAGAATGTATTAATCGCTATACAAATTGTAATCCTGTAATCCCAAAGCAAAATGACTCTGATCTGCTCCACCTGTCTTTTGAGTCTAAGGTCTTTACGTTCCGGAGCTGACTCCCATGTTGTGTCAGCCAGGTTTCCTAAATGCAGACATGATACCTACTCCAACGAACTTAAACAAAGAGAACTGAATAAGGAGTATACACACTTCACAAAATTGTTGGGAGGGCTGAAGAAACAGACTCCAGGCAGAGCTTCTGGGAATACTCTCAATACATCACAGTGACTGCTGCCTATCCTACAATCTGGAAGACACTAGAGTAGCAAGATCTGAGCACACATCATCTCTGCTACATCCGCACACAATATACATGCCTCGCATTCTCCTTTTCTCCTCAGTGGGATGCCTTCTGAGGTAGAAGTCCTGAGTATTGTATCTAACTGGTGGAAAATCATGACCCTGTCAGGAGAGTCTAGACCAGCGTGGGCAAACTATGGCCCGCGGGCCCGGATCCGGCCCGTTTGAAATGAATAAAACTAAAAAAAAAAAAAGACCGTACCCTTTTATGTAATGATGTTTACTTTGAATTTATATTAGTTCACAGAAACACTCCATCCATGCTTTTGTTCCGGCCCTCCGGTCCAGTTTAAGAACCCATTGTGGCCCTCGAGTCAAATGTTTGCCCACCCCTGGTCTAGACAATCTAGTTTTTGCCACAGATGAGAGTCATATTCTGCCATGTGTGCCTGCAAAATCCCTGGCATATCAATAGGCATATTTGCACCAAATTTGATATAGTTAAGGAAAACGTTGTAAATGCAATCAGGCAACAGATAGTAACTGGAGGCCTACTAAGTGCAAAAGACATTCTGCCCAGCTGAGAAAACCTGAATTACCAGAACAACAATCCAGTAGGGACTGCGTGCACTTGCTCAAGTACTCCATATTTCTTTGTGTTTCTAAACATTTGCATAAACTTTCCCCTCTGCAAGTGGTGGCCATCTCTCACTCTCCTCCATCCAGCTAATTCCCAAGAACAAATATCTCTGGTCCTTTCAGGCACTACCGAAGCTTCACTTCTTTGGAAAGCCTTTCACATCAGTATGGATGCCTTCGACTACATGTAATGTAATAACTGAAAGTGGCTTAAATATTAAGGGTTTATTATCTCACATACCAAAAAAAAAGAAAAGATAGAGATAGAAGATTCCAGGTTTGTAATTCAGTAACACTGTGATTCAACAAGGACCCAACAAGTTTCCTTATTTCTGCTCTTCTATCCTCAGCATGTTAGAGCTCATTCTCAAGCTGTCCTTTCATGACCACAACATGGATGTCACAGCCCAGATCATGCTGTCACACAATCGTGACCAAAACCAGGAAAGAAGTTTCTCCTTGCACGTCTCCTATCATGAGAAAAGCTTGTCCAACGTCCCATCTGTAGAATTACTTTTACATCTCCCTTCCCAAGGTTGTGTAACATGCCCACACCTAAACCAGTCACTGAAAGCAAACATAGAAGTACAATGATTGCCTATGATGGGCTTAGACCAGCCATGGGCAAACTACGGCCCATTTGAAATGAATAAAACTAAAAAAAAAAAGACCGTACCCTTTTATGTAATGATGTTTACTTTGAATTTATATTAGTTCACACAAACACTCCATCCATGCTTTTGTTCCGGCCCTCCGGTTCAGTTTAAGAACCCATTGTGGCCCTCGAGTCAAAAACTTTGTCCACCCCTGGCTTAGACACTTGAACATTCACTTTCTAGCCTCACTATGGAGGTGGAGAGTGAATACCTCATTAAATCAGAACTCTTCCAGCAAGGAAGGAGAGAGGAGCAGATAACCCATGGCACCAGCTATAGTTTCTCAACCACAACCATCACACCCTCCTGAGCTGTGTGGTGCCCCACCTCAGTTCCCTCCTAGCAAGCCATAATTAGTGCAATTGTAGCACTTATCCTGTTGTCAACTCACTCAGTTCTGTCTCCCTGTGAGCTTCTCTAGGGCAGAGGCTATTTATTATTCATCTGTATCTCTAGACTTAGCTCAGTGTCTGGCACATAGAATGTATCCACTAAACACTGGTTGAACTCTAGGTGGAGTTACATGAGTCATAATTTTACCCATATTAATGGATATTAGCCATTCAGATGTGTTCTTATTTTATTATCTAACTAGATCACATTTATATCATCTGAAATGATTTTCACAATTAAATGTAGTTATTTTGGAATGCCAGTGAAGTAGCTGGTAAAATGGATATAAACACGCAAACTGAAAGCTGTCTTCCTTCTCTTGATCCTGGTCAGTAGCTAATCTTCATAGTTATTCATTTAATTTCAGTCCTTTTATTTATATCATGTCTACATAAACAAAAACGTGGTAACTTGACTGGATGAAAACAGTTTTGAAGTAAGCTCAGAGATGTGAACAGTCACACTAAATTTGTGTGCTAATGTATGGGGCACATAAAAAGCAGAACAAACTTTTTATGATCACGCATTTCAACCCAGGCTGGACTCACACTTACAGCTAAAAAAGAAGAAGCAGAGACCATATTTCTCCTCCACTTCAAACAGCCAATAAACAAATAAATATAAAATAATGGCTTATCAGACAGTAGACAGGCAACAAAGAATCCTTGAGAAGGATCACAGATAAAGTTAACCCTACAATTGTCCAGCTTCCTGCCTTGAGAGCATTTCTAGGTACTGGATAAAGAAAATATGATTTAAATTTCTTTAAAGAATAAGTGAACGTTTAAACAAATATATTAGCAATGGCCCGGCCAGGGTTTCTCAGTGGTTGAGCATCAACCTATGAACCAGGAGGTCACAGTTCGATTCCCTGTCAGGGCATATGCTCAGGTTTCAGGCTTGATCCCTAGTAGAGGGTATGCAGGAGGTAGCCAATTGATGATTCTCTCTCATCATTGATGTTTCTCTCTCTCTCTTTTTCTCTCCCTTCCTCTCTGAAATCAATAAAAACAGTATTAGCAATGTAGTATGAGGTTTCTCACATGTGAAAAAGTAAAATGTTTGATAAAATAGCACAAAAGTTGGGAGGGGAGAAATGAAAGTATCTATACTAATAAAAGGGCAATATGCTAATTAGACTGGGAGACCTTCCGGGAGACCCTCTGGATGTCCTTCTGGACAAAGCCATGGTGGCGAGGCCAAAACAGAAGCGGTTAGGGGCTATCAGGCCAGGAGGGGAGGGCAGTTGGGGGTGATCAGGCCTCCGGGGGGGAGGGGGAGTTGGGGCCGAGCAGGCTGGCAGGGGGTTCAGTTGGGGGTGAGCAGGCCAGGAGGGGGGGCAGTTGGGGGCAAGCAGACTATCGGGGGAGGGGGGCAGTTGGGGGCAAGCAGGCCAGTGGGGGGGGGCGCAGTTGGGGGGGACCAGGCCAGCAGGCAGAGTGGTTAGGGGCGATCAAGCAGGCAGGCAGGTGAGCGGTTAGGAGCCAGAAGTCCCGGATTGCGAGAGGGATGTTCAACTGTCAATTTAGGCCCGATCCCTATGGGCTCGGCCTAAACCAGCAGTCAGACATCCCCCAAGGGGTCCCAGGTTGGAGAGGGTGCAGACCGGGCTGAGGGACACACACCCCCATGCACGAATTTTGTGCACGAGGCCACTAGTACTATTATAAAGTTCTTATACTATATGTAAGGTGAACAACTATCTCAGTTTACGTGGGACAGAGGAGTTTCCTATGACACGTGACTTTCAGTGCTAAACTAAGACAGTTCCAGGAAAACTGAGATCATTAGTCACCCTAACAAATCAGATGGTATAGTGTCACTTAAAGGTAAACTGCAGCCAAACTGCTTTAGCCTATCCACTTAACCTCTCCGTGCCTTGGTTTACTCATCTCTGAAATCAGGAATAATAATACCTTCTTATTATTGTTACTGAAAGAATGTAATTATATGGCGCATGTAAAGTGTTTGACACATAGTATGGATTAATGTTAGCTAGTATGATGATCTAATTTCATTTTAAAAAATAATCAAAGTTATATTGTAGAGAATGAATAAGAGAAAACATAACAGTCATCAGAGAGACAATTTAATAGGTTAGTACAATAAATAGACTAGAGATGCTGAGGACCAGAACTAAGAAAATGGCATTGATATAAAAATAAATAGAAAAACTCAAGAGAAAGAAGAATGCACAGTATTTAGTGGCCCCTTCTTTCAATATGATTATTGAGCACCTACTACATTCCAGAAATTATGCCAGGGCACTAAGGACACATCCAAGTCAGGAGACATTTGTCTTCACTAAATCCAGTGTTTAGGGATTATTTCATGTTTCAATTTTCACCCACAAATTCAAATATTTGTTAGTTTACAGACTCAGCCAATGAGTAATATTTCTACTCTATGTATTAAAACATAAAAAATAGAGAAACATATAGAGCCAAAATTTAAAAATATTTTTATACCCAATCAGAAAAACCCATAAAAACCATTAAGTCTTAGCCATTCTTTTCTTACACAATAAAATTATTTTAGGTTTTAGAAATACATCAAAGCATATCATGGCAATATTGAATTTTGCCTGTGAGGGTTATTTTTCTATATAATGAGAGACTATCATTGAAGATGGGAGGTTTTGATTCATAACTTTTAAACTGTATTTTACATACAGTTTAAAATGAAAATATACACTGTGATGTTTTCTTATTCCAATAATTTCAGAAAATATGTGTGGGCTTCATGAAATACAAATGGCTCACGGAGTTTTTCTGGCTGAATTAAGGTTAAAATTAATATCCCTCTTATGCATAATATTGCTTTTGGCATTTTGACAAATGGCTGATGACTCAAGAAACATAAAGATGAGATGAGTCCTACATTATAAAAAAGGATAAGATTTTTGGTTAGTTTTTCAGTTTTTTACATATGTGGGCTTTTGTTTTATTTTTATATATTTTAAAGTCTAAAAGACCTGTCTACTTATTTTTGAATTCCTATTAATGTAGTACATTTATTTTTTTGTTTGTTTGTTTCTTATGGGAAGCATTTAAAAACTTAATAGACAACTAAAATTGTCAAATAATGCTGAAGGAGTGATCACAAACTTTTCAGATTCTTGAAGGAAATAAGTGTTACATAGAATATTATGGACAAAACAACTGACCCTTTGCAGCACAAGAGGGAGGAAGTGGTGAGGAAAGCACAGAGCGGTGCTTTATTTTAAAAAGTACAACATTTAGATTTAACACCATGCACACAATGTGTTTCATTTTCTGTCAGCTTTTCTACCTTTAAGATGTGCTGGCCTTCATTCACATGTGGACAGACTGGACAACCAAATCTTCACAGAAAGGAAGGAAATAAAAGATCAGGTCTTAGATTGAACAGAATGACAATTCAGTCATCATATTCTGAGTCGTTGGAATAGAGATGAAAATAAGACACAGACCCTGCTCTCAAGAAGCATCGGGTCTCCGCAGGGAAACAGTGGCTATTGACAGGCAAATGGCCCCCTGAAGTCCCCACACAGAAGGTACCAGTATATGGACTTCGAAGCCCTTGCAGGGAATTTTTAAAAGAATTCAGAAGAAATGCCTTACTTTATTACAAATCAGGAAAAGAAGAGAAATCCTTGTAGCTTTCTTTTATGATTAGTATTGGTACTCCATGTAGTACCAATAGGTTTGTCAATGGTTTTGCAGTATCAATTTTTGGATACACATAAAGCAATATTTTTTTCACTCAGGAAGCATGTAGGACATTTTTTTATAGCCATATGTAATGTGAAACCAATACTCAGTAAATGTGCCCAAAAGGAACAGTAGCCTCTCTCATTTCTTCTGTCTACCAATTCGCTTCAAGAATCAAGTCCCCGTGTTTACAAATGAGGAGTCCTAGCAAAGTAGTCCACGTCCAGTTTAAAATCCAAGAAAAGATGCTCCCTCAAGAAGGAAAGCAGTATCTCCTTTAAACTGCAGAACCCAGGCCTGGTTCACAGCGTCCTCACGGCCAGCACACAGGTCTGCCCCATCCTGTCCCTGCTTTGCAGTACATGAACCATGGCGTTATGGACTGAATGGCTGTGTCCACCCAAAAGTTCTATGTTGAAATCCTAATCTCTATGTACTGGTAGTAGGAGGTGAGGCCTTTAAGTTATGAAGACAGAGCCCTCAAGAATGGGATTAGTGCCCTCATAAGAAGAGACACAACTTGCTTCCAGTCTCCGCTCTCTGCCATGTGAGGATACAAGAAGACAACATTCGTTTGCAAACCAAGAAATGGACTCTCACCGAACACTAGATCTATCAGCATCTTGATCTTGGACCTCTCAGCTGACAGAACTGTGAGAAACAAATGTTTGTTGTTTAAGCCGCCCAGTCTGTGGTATCAGCCCAAGCTGACTAAGATACACGGGCAAAATCTTTTCCATTTAATTCTCCCCACAAAAGAGTTAAGTTTAAAATCTTGCAATATATATACATGTACCAAGTCTGATCTAAAATCCTAGAGCCAAAATTATTTATTTTTCTAGGGTTCATAATTTGGAGATGTGGGAGAAGCTAGACAAGAAGACATGAAAAGTTCTGCTTGTCCTAGACAGTTTAAATATATCTTTCTTTAATTCCCAAAGCCATCTTTAATTCTCTAAGAATTTTTCTACTGAATAGATCCAAAGCTCTGAGCCAAAAAAGACCTTTAGATTAATGCTTCAAACATCTAAGGAGGATTAGCCCACATTCTATGTTAGTTTAGTGCCATCAAGTGGACTAGTCGAAGAAGTAAATTCTGAATGTTTTTATTGCAATCTGACAGTAGACATTTCAGCCCCTCTTATGCCTGGGGGCATTTACTGAAAAGGAAATACATTAAGGAAAATCTTGACTTTTAGCTTTACATTACATATGTTTATAATAAAAGAAATTGGCCCACATTTTCTGCAAAACTTGATATAACAGATGGTCATTGTCAACAAATTTTGTTAAGAATCTGTCTACAACACTTACGATAAAAAAGATATGACTCAATCAAAGATCAGAAATGTCTAAATATTAATGATTACAAAAATAAAGTACTTAAGCACACAATATCACTTACTAAATATGTTTGTAGCACTGCAAAATTTTTATTTGCCCAGAAAAGGCTGAATGGATATGTTTTTTTCCTCAGAAATAAATGTATAATTTAACAAATTATTATAAAATAGTTATGTAACCACAACCAATGTTGTAAAATATAACATTCTTAGGAACCCCAAAAGACCCATGGCTCCCCCTTCTCTTTTGTTCATAGTTTAGCTTCAAACTAAGTAACCAGAAACAAAGTTTTTAGTTTTGCCAAAGTATATAATCATAGAATATGGTGTGTGTGTGTGTGTGTGTGTGTGTGTGTGTGTGTGTGGGTGTGTGTGTGTGGGTGTGTGTGTGTAGGTGATTAGCTTCTTCTACCTACCTATAAATTTTTAAGATTAATTTACATTGAAGGTTATATAATGAGCTCATTGAAGGGTATATAATGTGCTCATTTCTCTTGCTATATAATATTCCATTGCATAAATTATTTGTCAATTCTGCTGTAGGTGAACATCTAGGTTCTTCCAATTTGAGAATATTATGAATAATACTACTATGAATGTGGTCATACATGTGTTTTGGTGCCTCTTATCATACAATTCTGAAAATGTATCTGAAGGGTATAAACATAAGAGTAGAATTCCTGTCTTGGGCAATGCATATCTTTAATTTTACTGGCTAATGCCAAAAGACTTTCTAGAGCAGGTCTATAAATTTACATATCCATGAGAACTTTTGGTGGTCCATATCATGACCCAGGTTGTTATTATTATATGATTTATTTTAAACTATCAACTGTATAATATGGTATTTTATTTTGGTTTTAATTGGCATTTCCCTGATTATCAATGTGGTTAAGAATAATTTTACATGCTTCATAGCTATTGTTATTTCTCTTTTTTGAGGAGCTTGTTCAAGTCTTTAACCTATTTTTAATGGGTTGTCTTTTTTAATGGGTTGCTAAATGAAATAAGTCAGTCAGAGAAAGACAGGTATCACATGATCTCACTTGTATGTGGAATCTAATGAACAAATTAAACTGATGAACAAAATAGACCCAGAGACACTGAAGCATGCAAAGACTAAGTTATTTCAGAAGGAAGGGGAGGGAGGAGACAGGAAAAGATTAACCAAAGAACTTATATGCATATATGCATAGCCCATGGACAGACAACAGTGTGGAGAAGGCCTGGGGAGAGGGCAAGAGCAGGATGGAAGGAGTCAATGGGGGTAAAAAGAGGGCATCTGTAATACTTTCAACAATAAAGATAATTTTTTTTAAGTCTGGGCTCCGAAGTCAGAATAAATGAATTAAAATCCATGTTCTGCCACTCCCTAGTTGTGTGGTCAATACAAATTAGGTGATTTTTCTACATTCAGTGTTTTAATAAGTCAAGTGGGAATGATATTATTATCTTCCTCCAGGATTTTACATTGGACATTTGTCTTCTGGGGTATGCCCAATTTTTTATCTATTTCTTTTTTTAAGGAATCCTAGTATTTATAGTCCTGTATTTATCCTAGAGAATTATTCCTGCTAGAGTTTCAAAGACTTTTTTTCTTGCCCCATTTTATTTATTTATTTATTTATTTATTTATTTACTAGTAGCCCTGCGCATGAATCCATGCACCAGTAGCTCGCTGCCACCCTCCTGTAGCTCCCCACGCCCCCCCCCATAGCTTGCTGCCCTGCCCCCTCCTGTAGCTCTCTGCTGCCCCCTCCCCCCCCCCACCCCGCTTGTAGCTCACTGCCCCACCCTCCTGCTGATCTGGTCATGACGCGTTGGGTCCTTACACTCCACAGCATAAAGACCAATGGCATATTACATCTTTATTATATAAGATTGATTGATTGATTGATTGATTGATTGATTGATTGATTTTTAGAGAAAGGAAGGGAGAGGGAGAAAGAAACATTGATGTGAAAGAGGAACATCAATCGGTTGCCTCCCATACAGTCCCTGACTGGGGATGGAACTCACAACCTGGGTATGTGCCCTGACTGGGAATCAAACCTGCAACCCTTTGGTGCACAGGGTGGCACTCCAACCAACTGAGCACCCTGGCCCAGACTTCTCACCCTATTTTAACACTTATACACTGTGGCGTAATTTATTTAGGTATCAGTCTTCTTCACTATATGTCTGGCTTCCATGGGACAGAAATTCACTTTGTGTCCCCAACACTTAACAACAATCAGCCTGTCAATTTCCACAAAGAAATCAGCTACGGTAATGATAGGGATTGCAATGAACCTTTGAGTATTGTCATTTTAACAATATTCAGTCTTTCAATCCACTAACATAGGATATTTTCCCAATGGTTTAGATCCTCTTTTTTTTCTTTCAACAATGTTTGTGTTTTCAGAGCGTAAGTTTTACACTTCTTCTGTTAGATTTATTCCTAAGTATGTTAATTGTTTATGCTATTTTAATTGGAATTGTTTTCTTAACCTCATGTTATTGTCCATTGCATGTAGTATAGATATAGAACTGATTTTCACATGTTTATCTCATAACCTGCAACCTTGCTGAATTTATTAGTTCTAATAGTTTTTACCCTTAAACATTCCTTAGGATTTTCTACATATACGATCATGTCATTTGTGAATGATAGTTTTATTTCTTCCTTTCCAATTTAGATATATTTCATTATTTTCTCTTACCTCATTGCACTGGCTAAAATCTCCAGGACAATGTTGACTAGAGGTGGTGAGAGCAGACATTCTTGCCTTAATCCTGATCTTAGAGGGAAAGCATTCATCTTTTCACTGTCAAATATGTTAGCTACAGATTATTTTTAGATGTCCTTTGTTAGGTTGAGGAAGAATCCTTCCATTTCTAGTTTGTTGAGTTTGTTATCATGATTGAGTGCTAAAGTCTGTTAAACTCTTTTTCTGCATCTATTGAGATGATAATGTAATTTTTGTTTTTCATTCTATTTATAGGATGCATGACATTAATTGATTTCAGATGTTAATCCAATTTTGCATTCCTGAGATAAATCTCACTTGTTCATGCTGCATAATTCTTTTTATATATTGCTTAATTAGGTTTGCTAGTATTTTGTTGAGGATTTTTGCATTCATATGCTAAGAGATAGTGATCTGTAGTTTTCCTTTGATGTCTTTGCCTGGCCTCATAAAATTAATTACAAAGTGTTTATCCTATTTTATATTTTGGATGAGTTTTTAAAGAATTAGCATTAAAATTGTTTAAAATTTTGGTAGAATTCAGCATTAAAGCCATCTAGCTCTTTTTAAAATATACATATTTTTATTGATTTCAGAGATGAAGGGAGAGATAAAAAATAGAAACATCAATTATGAGAATCATTAATCAGCTGCCTCCTGCACACCCCCTACCGGGTATTGAGCCTGCAACCCAAGCATGTGCCCTGACCAGGAATTGAACCATGACCTCCTAGATCATAGATCAACACTCAATCACTGAGCCATGCCAGCTGAGCTATCTAGCTCTTTTTGTGGAGGTAGATTTTTCATTATTATTATTAATTTAATCTCTGCACTGTTTTAGATCTATTTAGATCATCTATTTCTAATTGGGTCCATTTTAGTAGTTTGTGTCTTTCTAGAAATTTGACCATTTTATCTGGGTTATCCCATTTGTTAGCATATAAATGTTCAGAGTATCCCTGTATAATTCTTTTTATTTCTGTAAAGTGAGTAGTAAGGTCCTCTCTTTCATTTCTTATTCTAGAAATCTGAGTTTTCTCTCTTTTTTCTTGGTCAAACTAGCTACAGTTTGTCGATTTTGTTGATCTTTTCAAATTTCTCAATAGAATTTTAAAAATATTTTGAATTAAGTAAAAATAACAATATGATGTATCAAAATTTGGGGAATGCAGTGAAAGCAGTGCTTACAGAAAATTTTATAGCATTAAATATGTCACAATGTATTTAACCAAGCCCCTATGTTTGGATATTTAGATTACTTTCACTTTTAAATTATTTCAAGCATATAAACAATGCTATAATAAATAAACTGACTCAATTATTAAGATTATTTTAAAGTATTTAAAAGTATAGTTTGCCCTGACCGGTTTGGCTCAGTGGATAGAGCATCGGCCTGTGGACTCAAGGGTCCCGGGTTCAATTCCGGTTAGGGGCATGTGCCTTGGTTGCGGGCACATCCCCGGTGGGGAGTGTGCAGGAGGCAGCTGATCGATGTTTCTCTCCCATTGATGTTTCTGACTCTCTGTCCCTCTCCCTTCCTCTCTGTGAAAAATCAATAAAATATATTTTAAAAAAAAGTATAGTTGTTGGTTAAGCATATTTTTAGGCTTTCAAAATACATTACCAAATCCTCCAGAGAAATAGTAGACTAGTTCGTACTCCTACCCGAAATGCCTCTAATCAAGGTCAAGTATTAATTTGTCTTCATCTTTGCAAATTAAAAAGGTAATACATGGTATCTCATTTTTGTTTAAATTTGCATTTTTAGATGACATGTATACTCATTCAAAAGATACCTTCTAGAAAACAGAAATGCAAATGAAATAAGAAAACGGAGTCATCATAGCATAGTTCTTCTGACAATGTAGTCCCAGCATTGTATAGTATATTGGCCATTGTTCTTTTTGCTGCTTAAAATCCCCTGTTGTCATGGCAAGTTTCCTGCTATAACTCTTGATATATTTCATACAATTGTTGGACAACAATACAGACTGCAGTGATATTTATGAGGCCCATCACAATATTAATGGATTTCCACCAATCCCTAGCCACACACTAATCTAGTCTTTATATATTAGTTATCTATTGCTGCTTGACAAATTACCCTCACAATTTAGTGTCTTAAAACAACATTCCTTCTCTCATGGTTTCTGAGGGTCATGATGTGGGAGCAGTCTTCCTGGGTGGTTCTGTCTCAGGTTCTCTCATGAAGTTGCAGTCAAGCTGTCAGCTTGGGATGCAGTGCTCTGAAGGCTTAACTGGAACTGGAAGGTCTACTTCCAAGCATGCTCGTTCACATAGTTTTTAGCTGGAGTTCTCATTTCCTCCCTGGGTGTTAGCTGGAGCCTTATTTCCTCACCACATGGACCTCTCCACAGAGTTGCCAACTGTCTTCCAGACATGGCGGCTGATTTCCTCCAGAATGATGAGTGGTGAGACAAAGAAGAGGGAGAGAAGCACCTGAGTTAGAAGCTGCAGTCTATTTTAGCTAATCTCAGAATCCACATGCCATCACTTCTACTGTATGCTATTGGTCATACAGACCAACCCTGGTTCAATGTGGGAGAAAACTAAACAAGACTATGAACACTAGGAAATAGGAGTTCTCGGAGGCCATTGTGACAAGCAGAATCATGCCCCTGTATGGTATTGTGATTTAGGATTAAAATATATATTTGGTCTTCATCCCTATTTCTGGCACAGGGCTCCTAAGAGAGGATTATAGTGTCTTTTGGGCTTTTGCTATGTTAATGAGGTAACTTCTGGAATGCCCCTAAATCACCTAAGAACGGGGGCTGCTCACCAGAGGAATTAAACATGTGATTAAAGAGTTGGAATTTTCAGTCCCACCCCCCACCCACCCCACCTCCGGGGAGAGGACAGGGACTGAAGATTGAGCTCAGTCACCAATGGCCAATGATTTAATCAATCGTGCCTATGTAATGAAGCCTCTAGAAAAAAACCAAAAGGACAGTGTTCAGAAAGCTTCTGGGTTGGTGAACACATGGATTTGTAGAGAGTAGCCTGCTCAGAGAACATGGAAGCTCTGTGCCCCTTCGCCATAGCTTGCCCCATACATCTCTTTCATCTGGCTGTTTTCAAGTTACTGTATGTCCTTTTATAATAAATGGGTAATGTCGGAAGGAATATGTTCCTCTGAGTTCTTTGAGCAGCTCTAGCAAATTGATCAAAACCCAAGCAGGAGGTAATGGGAACTTCCATTCCATAGCCAGTCAGTCAGAAGCACAAGTGACAACCTAGAAATGGGATTGGCCTCTGAAGTGGGGGTGGAGAGGGAAGGCAGTTTGTAGGACTGGCCCTTAGCACTGTCTCTAGGTAGATAAGAGTCAGACGTGAGTTGAATTGTAGGACACCCAGCTGGTGTTTGAAAATTGCGTGGTGGTGTGGGGGAAAAAAAATTATAATTTATGTCAGAATCTTACCTTTCCCCACCCCACCCCACCCCGAAAAAAGATATCAAGTCCTGATTCCAGGAACCTGTGAAAATTACCTTATGGAAAAGTCTTTGCAGATGTGACTAAGTTTAGGATCCTAAAATGGGGACATTATTCTGCACATTCCAAGTGTATTACACCACTAAATGTCATTATGAGGGTCCTTATAAGAGAGTGGCAGAGGGATTTTTCACAGACACACAGAGGAGAAAGTCATGTACATGAGAAGCAGAGAGAAATTTGAAGATGTGGCCACAGGCCAAGGAATGCCAGGAACCACCAGAAACTGAAAGGCAAGGAATGGATTCTCCCCTGGAGCCTCCAAAGCAAGCCTGGCCTGCCAACACCTTGAGTTTGGCCCAGGGATATATTTCAGATTTCTGGCCTTCAGAGCTGTGAATAAATACATTTCTATTTTTTTTAAGCCACCAGGTTTGCAATATTTTTTAAAAATAACAACCATGGTTAACGAATACAGCCACCTTAGAAGCTGACTGTCATACATTTTTTTTAATATATATTTTATTGATTTTTTACAGAGAGGAAGGGAGAGAGATAGAGAGTTAGAAACATCATTCAGCTGCCTCCTGCACATCTCCCACTGGGGATGTGCCCGCAACCCAGGTACATGCCCTTGACTGGAATCAAACCTGGGACCCTTCAGTCCGCGGGCCGACGCTCTATCCACTGAGCCAAACCGGTTTTGGCTGTCACACATTTTATATCTTCAAACAATTCCTAAGATACTTTAAACAACTGCTGTTGATTTGCATTTTAGCATCCAGAGTGATGCACTATCTTTGATTCTTTGCACAGTTCAACACTATAACTTGCATACAGTTTTTACCATTATAGATAAAAATTATTTTCAAACACAAAGTAAATACCTTAGAGGCCAAGGGATTTCACATTTAGCCAACTATATGTACTTTGGCATAGCCCTCACTAGTGTAAAGTATGGCAGAGCTCATGGCTCAGAGTATGTAATCCTTTCTGCTTCTAGCTTTTATTAGCTGAAGTGTACCATAGGCAATGGCTGTTTTATACACACAAAAAGCTAGTGGGAATGATTCCAAGACAAGTAGCATTGCAATCAGTTCTGTTCCAGATGGTATTATTTGGGTACAAGTATACTACACCAGCTATAATTTTTAAATCTGTTTTTGGATATTTGTATTTCTTCTTTTGTAAGTTGTTTGTTCTTATCTTTTGTCTAGTTTTCTAGTATGCTGTTCATCTTTTGCATGAAAAAAATTTTTTTAGTGATCATGCTGATCACTTTTCTCCATTATAGATCTTGCTTTAGTATGATCTTTAGCAAAGCCTTCCAGTTACTAATACATACAGATATATATACATTCACCCACAGCCCAAATTATTTCTCCAGAAATATAACGGCCTTCTCTTCCCTAAGTGTCCTTCTTAGACTCCTCACTTTCATTTGACTGTGTCAGGTGAAATGAGCCTAGCACATAGCTGGTAATTTAGACTATCTATATTATAGGTGCTTTTTTAAGAACATGTATTAGTCAGCTTAAGCTGCTATAACAAAATACCATAGACTAGTTCTGGGAGCAAGAAGTCCAGTTCAAGGTGTTGTCAGGTTTGCTTTTTCCTGAGGGCTCTCTCTTTGGCTTGCAGATAATCGATCTCATTGTGTCCCCACAGGGCCCTCTCTCTGTGCATGTGCATTCTGCTCTCTTGCTTTTTTTATAAGAACACCAATCCTATTGGATTGGGGCTCCACCCTTATGACCTTATTTAACCTCAATTACTTCCTAGTTCCAGAAAACATCTTTGGGAACTAGGGTTTCAACCTATGAATTTTGGGGAAACTCAACTGAGACCATAACAGAGCATCATCTGAAACTGACTGCCATTGAGCACTTATGAAAAGAAAATAACATATCCCTCTATTCCTCCTGGAACCCAATGAAATAAAATTGGAGAAATGTAAAAAAAATTATCCTATAATATCAATGGACATGAGAAGGCTCAATAGCAAGTAAGAAATTTCAACAAATTGATGGACCATGTAAAGTGGATGGAATGTGTTGTCAGATGAAACACAGCAGAGAGAACAACCATTGGGAATATGCTCCAAGGGTGCTGTGAGGGAGATGGGACAAATCAGCCTTCGGGAACATAGATGATTCTCTGGGCTCAGAGTCAGAAGACCTAACAGAGAGCAGGAGTAAGAAGTAGGGCTGAGAAACAGGGAATTTATTCAAGGTCTGGGACACAAGGATATAACCTTCAGTGCCCCAGCTTGCCTAACTACTCAACGTATTCAGGAAATCTAGCATTTAACTCTGGGAAACAATCCAGAGGACTATTTACTAAAAACATGAATGCTCTCTGGAGAGTTTTTAAGTTTCTAGTGTGGGTTTTGGCTGCCTGGAGTAAATATCTGATCTCATTTTGGCATTTGAGGATCCCTAAGCCTTCTCTTAAATGAGAATGTCAATCTTGGATCATTAGGAATAAGAGGAAACCCAGCATCAGAAAAGCCAAATTCAAAGAGAAATTCAGAAAATATAAATATTTTAATGTATTTTTTATATACACAGAAACAACTGAGATATTATTACACCACCCCTCAAGGGGAAAACAAAACAAAACAGTATGCTATGAAAGAGAACAATCTGAAAACAAAGAACTCTTGGCAAAGAAAATCTTGAGTGTTAATAGTAAAAGCAGAGTGTGTAAAACATAATAGAAGAGTAAAGAAACCCTCTAAAAAATGTAGAATAAGAGAAAAGAGGCACAAAGGATCAATACAATATGGAAGGTTGGGAGATAAAGTTGAATAAATATCACAGGAAATAGAACAAAGAAGACTAGAAAATAGGAGAGGAAATATAAGAAAATTATTTACTTAGGCTCAACATCTGAATAATAAATCCAGAAGGACAGGATCTTCCAAGTCAATGCAATTGTGAAATGTGTGGGGAAAATTTCTATACACATTGCTATAAAATTTAGATAATCAATGATAAACAGAAATTCCTAAAAGCTGCCAAGAGAGAATAAACAGGCACCTACAAAATCTCAAGAATCAGACTGATGCCTGACTTCCCATCTAGAACACTGAATGTGAGAGCAGAACAGAGCAAGACCTTCAACATTTTGATGTAAACTGGGGTTTTACCTAAAATTCTGTACCCAGCCAAATTACCAATCACATGTGGGCCCTTCATACCCTTCCTTAGCAAGTTACTTGAAGATGGAAGAAAATACAAGAAAGAGAAAGACATGGGGTTTGGTTAACTATTCAGAGGTTGATCAGTGAATACAAGTCAGAGGTGGCACTGTTCAGCAGCTTCATAGGACACATGGACCAGATGGGAGCAGGGGGAAAGGTTATGGGGGAGATCTCCCCCTGAGATGGGGGAGATCTCCCCCTGAGGAAGGAGATCCAAAGCTAAAGGACCTAAAACAGCAGGTCCTTTAGCATATTCAATACTATTATTTTGTGAACAAGAAAGAAACATTTATTAAAAACTCTAGGCAAAATCAAAAGAAACATTTATTAAAAACTCTAGGCAAAATCAAAAGCTGTAAAAGAAAACCGTGATCCATTTTAGTAAATTTAAATGTAGTATGATTTTACATGCTTAGGGAAAAAATGAAATTCAGTTGACTATAATGTTAAGAACATTTTTCCTCAAGTGATTTATGGATTGTGACCCATTAAGTATTGATTTTCAAGTAAGTCAGCATATGAAGAAAAACAAGGTTACTTAATATAACACAATGGTAGCAACCTTTAGCAATATTTACAATGTGAACATAAAAGTATAATTTACAAAAGAAAAGAAGTAAAGGGGGAGAAATTTAGAGGTACTAATATTCATCTTATAGAGAGGCTAATTACATACTGATGGAATATAAAATAGAGTACTATAAGTTTCCAGAGAAACTGAAAATAGTTGTCAATCAGAGATGAATAGTATAGCTCAGCTAAATTTAAAGTTAAAATTCAGAGATTATCTAAAATTTGAAAATCAAGAAATAGTACTTTATTTAGGGTTGTAGATGTACCCACTAGAAGAATTAAGCATCTATAATAATAAAAACATAATATGCTAATTAGACCAGACAGCCTAACAACCTTCCAGACATCATTTCAGATGTCCTTCCTGATGAAGCCTTGGCGGCAGGGGCCAAGGCAGAGGCAGTTAGGGGCAATCAGGCAGGCAGGTGAGCAGTTAGGGTTAATCAGGCAGGCAGGCAAGTGTTTAAGGGCAATCAGGCAGGCAGGGAGAGTGGTTAGGGGCAATCAGGCAATCAGGGAGAGTGATTAGGGGCAATCAGGAAGGCAGGCGAGTGGTTAGGGGTGATCAGGCAGGCAGGTGAGTGGTTAGGGGTGATCAGGCAGTCAGGCAGAGTGGTTAGGGGCGATCAGGCAGGCAGGCAGGTGAGCGGTTAAGAGCCAGCAGTCCCGGATTGTGAGAGGGATGCAGGCCGGGCTGAGGGACCCCCTCCAACCCCTGTGTATGAATTTCATGCACTGGGCCTCTAGTAATATGATAATTGCCTCTCAGGAATGAGTCTAGAGGGTGGGGAGGTCTAGGGGAAGATTGTTGCTTGTGTAAAAGCTGTTATCTACTATGTGATACTTTACCATATGCATGTATTAGTCTGATAGATCTTTTAAAAATATTAATTAAAAGTCATTGGGAAAAGCTATCTTTGTGTAAGATTGCCAAAGGTCAGGCAATTGGACTCTTCCTGTCTATATATTCTTGGTCTGAAGCCAGAGTGTCCTAGTTTTGGATACTTGGGCCATATTGCTTAGACTCTTCACCCAGAAAGTTGCTTTTATTGAACTAGTTAAGCATTAAAGTATGAATTTCTATTGAGATCCTCTTCTCAAAAAGAAGTAGCCTTGAGTATTGTTGTATTTACTATATGAATATTTTTTTTCTGTATGGATATTTTTAAAGACCTTGTTCAGTTCATTGCACCTGCCCTCCTGATGAGAACCACCCCCCACCCCCCAAAAAAGAAAAAAACAAAAAACACATTTTCTCTGGACTTAGCACCAGAAATAAATGTGCCTCTCCTAAAGCACCCATTAGCTCTTATGGTCACTGATTTGGCTAAAACACTGCATTTCCTTCTCTGTGTTGTCTCAGAATTCAATAGGTGATACACTTATAGAGCTTTAAAGCCGACATTATTTCAACTAATGTTACCTACTTTGGGTCTCTCTTTGTCCAAATTTACTCACTTAAATATATTTACATGTGCCTTGTTTTAGCTAGTGCATGTCTGTAAACTGCCTTAAGTCCTTTCTGGAGAAAGATGGAGGGAAGGGAGGCAGGGAGGAGAAAAGGAAGGAAATGTAGTACATAGATTGAATACGGTTCTTAAGAAAACTTTAGCACATTCAGGAAATTATTTACAAAGAAATTATAAAAATAGTCTCATCTATATGGTAATTCAGAAATATTTACAAAGAAATTATAAAAATAGTCTCATCTACATGGTAATTCAGAAATATTTTCTTGGTTCATAGAAAAGTTCCATTAACTTACTTGCACCAATTATGATGGTGTTATAATTCTAACACATGAAAAAATGAACTTTTGTACTTGACAGAAATCTCAGAAATCTCTGAAACTATAGGCACATTTTTTAGATCACATACATTTTCAAGTCCAACCCTGCTATATATGCTCTTATTCAATAAGAAGTTTAAAATCATTTCCTTTATACAAGTCCAACCCTGCTATATATGCTCTTATTCAATAAGAAGTTTAAAATCATTTCCTTTATACACATCTTTAAGAACTTATAACCAAAAAAATCTCCTTTTGATCTTCAACCAAAAGCTCAATTCTAATATCCTAAAACTTTCATTAAAGAAATTGCAAGTTCAGAGAAATGCAAATTAAAACAACAATGAAAGAAAACTACATACCTATGAGAATAGCCAAATCTGGAACACTGACAACACCCAATGCTAATGAGGATTTGGAACAACAGGAACTCTCATTCTTTGCTTTGGGGAATGCAAAGTAGTAGAACCACTTTGGAAGACAGTTTGGCTGTTTCTTACAAAACTAAACATACTCTTAACATATGGTCCAGCAATCACTCTTCTTGGTATTTACCCAAAGGAGTTGAAAAAGTCATGTTCACACAAAAGCCTGTACACGGATGTTTACAGCAGCTTTATTTATAGTTGCCAAAACTTAGAAGCAACCAAGATGCCCTTCACTAGTTGAATGGATAAATAAACTATGGACATCTACACAATGAAATACTATTCAGCACTAAAAGGAAATGACCTATCCAGCCATGAAAGATATGGAAGAACCTTAAATGTATATTATTAAAAGAAGCCAATCTTAAAAGACCACATACCATATGATTCCAACTATATGACATCCTAGGAAAGGTAAAACTGTGGAGACAATAAAATCAGTGGTTTCCAGGGTTGGGAGGTGTGAGGGAGATGAGTAGGCAAAACGCAGAGGATTTGGGGGTGAGGAGACAGTAAAAATATTCTGCATGATGCCATAATAATGGACATAGGCCATCATACATTTGTCCAAACCTATAGAATGTACACCAAGAGTGAGACGTAATATAAACTATGAACTTTGGGTGATTATGATGCATCAATGTAGGATCATCAATTATAACAAATACACCACTGTGGAGTGAGATGTTGATGATGAAAGAGGTTATATATGTACTTTAGGCCGGGTGCACGAATTTGTGCATGGGTGGGGCCCCTCTGGGTGGCCTTCGGGGATCAGGCTGAAACTCTGCAGTCCCAAACCACCTGCAGCTCCTACCTGCTGCTCCCGCTCATACCAGCCCCACTGTGCCTGCTGCGGGCTCTCGCCCAATCAGTTGCAAGCGAGAGAGCGGGAGAGGCTCATGCTGCTGCTCATCAGCTGTGAGGGGAATGGCCTTCAGGATTGGGCTGAAACTGGCTCTCCGACATCCTCGAGGGGTCCCAGATTGTGAGAGGGCACAAGCCAGGCCGAGGGACCCCACCAGTGCACAATTGGGCCAGGGAGGGACCACGGGAGGGCTCCAGGGCGTGTCTGGCCCATCTCGCTCAGTCCAGATCAGCTAGTCCCCAGCAGCAAGCTAACCTACCGTCTGCCCCCTGGTGGTCAGTGCACCTCATAGCGCCTTAGCATATCATTAGCATATTACACTTTGATTGGTTGAACAGTTGACCCACCAGATGACCAGACACTTAGCATATTAGGCTTTTATTATATAGGATATGTGAGGTCAAGGAGTAAATGAGAAATCTCTGTACCTTCTCAATTTTGCTGTGAACCTAAAACTGCTATAAAAAATAAAATCTTAATAAAAAGGAAGGAAGTTGTAAACTTAGCAATTAGTTTTTAGAATTGATTTTACAAATAATACTTTTTTCTGATTATTAATGCATATATGTTCATTGTTTCATGAAGAAAATAAAATTGTATTACTGACTAACTTAAAAATTTTGGAGAAAAATTCTTCCAGTCTTTTTTCTCCTCTAGCACATAGTTTCTGAATCTTACAAAACGGATAGGTTTGTGATGAGGAGGTATTTAATTTTCATTAAAGAACAAAAATACCATAAGCTATTGCTCAAAGAATGCCTCCCTGAGTAGGTAGTCACTAGGCAGGGGTGGGCAAACTTTTTGACTCGAGGGCCACAATGGGTTCTTAAACTGGACCGGAGGGCCAGAACAAAAGCATGGATGGAGTGTTTGTGTGAACTAATGTAAATTCAAAGTAAACATCATTACATAAAAGGGTACGGTCTTTTTTTTTTTTTTTTTTTAGTTTTATTCATTTCAAACGGGCCGGATCCGGCCCGCGGGCCGTAGTTTGCCCACGGCTGCACTAGAGGGTGGTGGTGGAGTTGAGAGACCACAGGACTTGCTGCTCTACACCTGAATGTATCACTCCCACATTAAACCACTCCAGTCCCTTGAGGAAGACATTTACTTCCCAAGTCTCCATCTCTCATCTGCATGTTGAGGACAATAATCATTAATAATAATATCTATTTCATCTACTTTTCTAGTTTGACATGATCAGATGAGAAAATATAAGTTGAAATACTTCGTAATTTCTACATAGCTCACGCACATTTTCCTATTTATTTCAAAAATGCCGCTATATCCCAAGATACTTTTTTAAACTTCATCTTTTGGAATTGCCCAGAAAAATCCATTTACAAGTTATATAGAAAGAGATATCTCATGAATTAATCGTTCAGTTTTATTTTTGACCTATATATGACTCAGCTTGATTATCTGTCAGTGGTTCTCAACCTTCCTAATGCCGCAATCCTTTAATACAGTTCCTCATGTTGTGGTGACCCCCAACCATAAAATTATTTTCGTTGCTACTTCATAACTATAATTTTGCTATTGTTATGAATCCTAACGTAAATATCTGATATGCAGGATGTATTTTCATTGTTACAAATTGAACATAATTAAAGCATAGTGATTAATCACAAAAACAATGTGTAATTATATATGTGTTTTCCAATGGTCTTAGGCCACCCCTGTGAAAGGGTCGTTCGACCCCCAAAGGGGTCACAACCCACAGGTTGAGAACTGCTGATCTATGTTATTAACCATTTCTCCTCTGCCAGTCTCCAAAAATCAAGTCTGCTTCTGAAGATGGACTATTTAGCAACAGTGAAAATATAACTAAAATTCTATATTCTCTGAAGTAAAAAATATAATTTTATTTATTCTTAACTTTTTAAGTATTTTTCAAAATCGGGGCTGCGAGGGCCAAGGCAGCCGGGGCTGGGAAGGCCTACTCTTGTATGAATTTCATGCATCGGGCCTCTAGTTTTAGATAAAAATCAAAAGTTTTTAACTTCCCAATGTTCTAACTTTGAAAAGAAAAACACTCATTTTGATATATATCTAGGTGGTTTTGTTTTTGTTTTTGTTTTTAGTTTTTCACATGGTTTTCTGGTCACATCATGATGTAGCCCAGTTGTAATCCTTACATGTTTTATTTCATTTTAATATCAGTACTTGAGTTTTACTTTATAGTTTGTATGAAATGCCAAAGAGAAGGGCATGAGAGACAGGGAGGAAAAGATGCAAAGTCAGAAATGCACAGAAACTGCACACCTGCAAGTGGTTAAGATTGTAAATTTCACATCATGCGTTTTCACCCCAAAAAAGACAATTGTGAATGAGCAATTGTGACCGCAATTGAGCTCTTTCTACTAATGTTTCATCACCAAATAATAAAAAGTCCTGAAAGGAGCTAGTAGTTAGTCATATTGCCCCATTCTAATATGCTTGTTCTAAAAAGAGACATTAAATGAGCTAAAACATCACACAAAATGAAAGCCCTCTCTCCACCTCCCACCATTCCAAAAATTTAGCCAGAATTAGCAAACAATAGGAATATAAACTGCATCTTTTAGAATATGTTTTATAGTGACAGGAGGAAGAATGGCCATTTACTAGAATGGTGGTAACCTGCCTCCCAGAACTCTCCTGTCCTTTTCCTGACCATCACAATCTGAGTAATTATTCTTAATTTGTAAAGCTGGGCATCATGTTGTTGCATTCTATTGCAAACATAGCTTCTATTATTTTGCTTTGATGATCAGGTTTTAGCAATCACCGCGAGATGAAATGGATGCAGATGCTACAGATGGATGTGTCATAATAGCTTTAAACCACCAGAAGGAGCTCTAAAACAGACTACAGGGAAATACTAGAGCTGCTGGCAAAGAGGGGGAAATATAATATTGTCTACAGATGGAGAGTTTAAACCACATTAAAACTTAATAAAGAATTACAGAGTGGCTGAGGGAATTATAACACTAAAAAGTCTTCAGAAGACAAAATACAAGTGCCTAAAGGCATTAGGTTAGTAGTATATTTTTGTGTTTGTTTTTTTAAGAGGAAAGAACACACAAGAAATATTGATTCAATTAGTGAAGTCAAACAAGCCAGAAGATTGTAAATGAGAGTAAATTTACGGAGAGTGAATTAATCCCCTCCATCTGCCAAACTATTCCTTTCAGTCAGCCCTAGGCATGAACTCCAGAGGATGATTCAAAAGATGTCCAAAGTTTCCCTTCATCAGAAATCTCTTTTCTGATTAACCTCTTTACCCGAAATTCTTAAGACATACATCCCAACTTAAGAGCCTTAATTATGTCTTAATATTCTTAACATCTTTAACTGAGTTAAGGCTTTACCTCAATTTGGTTGGCTAGCATTGATTATTGGCAGAATTTTAGCTTAAAGGGCATAATCCTTTCCTATATCAGTGGTTCTCAACCTTCTGGCCCTTTAAATACAGTTCCTCATGTTGTGATCCAACCATAAAATTATTTTCGTTGCTACTTCGTAACTGTAATGTTGTTACTGTTATGAATCATAATGTAAATATCTGATGTGCAGGATGGTCACCCGTGTGAAAGGGTCTTTCTACAGCCAAAGGGGTCGCGACCCACACGTTGAGAACCACCTCTATATATCATCATATGATAGGAAAGCACGGTTTTGAGGATTAAGTAGGTGATTTTTAATCATGGGGAGAAGGCTAAGTGTACAAAGCACTGTCTGTAGCCAATGCAATATTTTATTGGAAAGCTGCCAGATCCATGGGCATCTATGAAAAGAGAACAATTATAAAATAATAGCAAAGAAGCACAAACACAGTGACAACAAACTCCCTGAATTCATTTAGTAGGGCTGCTATCACCAAGCACCATAAACCGGTAGCTTAGCCAACAGAAAGTTCTTTTCCCACACTTCCGGAGGCTAAGAATTCAAAATCAAAGTATCCGCAGGAGTGGCATCTTCTGAGGCCTCTCTCTTACGCTTGTAGATGGCTGCCTTCTCCCTGTTTTCACATTTACATGTCTGTGTCCTAATGGCCTCTTCTTATAAGGACACCTCTTCTCATAAAGCTCACCCTGCCCAGCCGGCAGTGCTCAGTGGCTGAGCACCGACCTATGAACCAGGTCATGGTTTGATTCCCAGTCAGGGCACATACTCGGGTTGCAGGAGGCGGCCGATTAATGATTCTCTCTCATTACTGATGTTTCCATCACTCTCTCTCCCCCTCTCCCTTCCTCTCTGAAATCAATAAAAATATATATATTTTTAAAGCCCATCCTAATGTTCTGATTTTAACTTAATTACCATCTCCAAATATGGTCACATTCTGAAATATCCACGGTTAGACTTTCAACATGTGAATTTGAGGGGGACACCATTCAGCCCGTAACTGCCTTTCTTCCCAGTGTTGCCCATGCTTCTGAAAATCCTACAGAGCATTGGGTGCCTATGAGGCAGTGGAGAGAGCCTGGGTTTTGTAGTTAAGCCCATATTAAAATGCCAGCTTAGCCATTTCCCAGCAGTGTGACTTGGGGAAATTATTTAGCCTCTTAGCTTTGGTTTCCTCATTTGTAAAATAAGGCTAGAAATGCCTTCCTCACCAGGCAATAGTAAACGTGGAAAAGAAATGGTAAATGAAAAATACAGTCACAGCATTTCTCAAGCATGAACTGAAGCCCGTCTAAGGCTTCCACTGCCCAGGAGAGATGAATCCAGAAGACCCTTTGCACAGCCAACAAGACCCTTGAGCCAATTAAGCATTTGTGAGCATTTATTCCAATACTGCCAGCAGTATGGGAGAGTAGAAGGTCGCCCACAAAAATCTACTCTACAGGCCCCCTCCCCCCACCCCCCATAAGCCAGGGTAGGACAAAGATTACATGAGGAAGCAGGAATTACAGACATGGGAAAGTAGGCAAGGTGGATTGGGAGGGGGTGGGGGTGGGGCTAGGGGGAGACTCCATTGTTTGGGCAACAAGGTTGTTAATTTTTCTATGATAACAGACAGTTCTTGAATGGAGATGGACCACATTCCAAGGCTGACCCCCAAGTCCAAGATTGACTGCCAGGTCCTGGGGGGGTATAACTCCCAGCCAGGTTAGAATGTGCTTTCTTTAATCAGAACAAATCAGTTAACAGAACATGATTAATATTTCTTATAACTAATAGCTAGTCCCCAATATTCTATTTCTGCCCCTAACACGGTCACTATTATATTTGAATCAATTGATAAGTGAATTCAAGGCGAATGTGGCTGTTCAGAACTTGGTCCTCTGAATATAGACTTTTGATGCTCTCATCTCCAAATGTCAAGATATATTTACTCAAAAATAATTCCTGCAAAACTCCAAAGTTTGAAATATCCTCATTATATATATTTACTCACATTGTTAAAACAAAAACAAAAACGAAAAAACAACAACACTGTGATGAATAGAGTGAGGGGTATCACCAACAATATAGATGGTGTGACTTTTTAGTAACTAATGATGAAAACTTTTGGAAATTATATCATTCAAAGAATGTTGTCTTCTAGCATCTGTTGGATGATAAAATGTTGGTGAAAACAAAAACCATTTTCCTGATACTGGACTCTTTTGATGGCTTAATTTTCACAGTGGTAAGCTTAAGGAGCAGGAATGAATATATATATATATATATATATATATATATATAAATATCCATTTTCCTTGAAAACAGTCTATACCAGTGATGGCAAACCTTTTGAGCTCGGTGTGTCAGCATTTTGAAAAACCCTAACTTAACTCTGGTGCCGTGTCACATATAGAAATTTTTTGATATTTGCAACCATAGTAAAACAAAGACTTATATTTTTGATATTTATTTTATATATTTAAATGCCATTTAACAAAGAAAAATCAACCAAAACAATGAGTTCGTGTGTCACCTCTGACACGCGTGTCATAAGGCTTTTACTAATAAAAGCCTATGTGATTGTCACGCTCTCACACTATGATGCCCTCATGCAGTAATAATCCATTACCAGGAGGCAATCCATCAAGGAGTCCCAGGTGGGTGGGTGGGGCCTACCTCTTTGGGGAGACAGATCACAGGGCTCCCGCACTGTGAGAGGGCACAGGCTAGGCTGGGGACCACCACCCCCTCCCCCCCAGTGCACAAATTTCGTGCACTGGGCCTCTAGTTTATAAATAAAGAAACAAAGACCAAGCTGCTGGAGATACAACTACACAAAACAGTGTTTTACTCTGGTTCCCAGAACCCACCACCAGTCTGTAGGTGGAATGTGGCCTTCACATTTATTTTTTACCCAGATAACTCACACCAATGAACTGAGCCCAGTAGGGCCCAATGACTGACCACCCCTATTAATTAGTATCAATTAATAACAATAATGGAAGAAAAATGTAAGTAATTACGTAATTCTCAACTGCTCAAATTTAACTCTACTAAAATTTAAAATCAGGAAGCTGAGCTATTACCAACATTAAAAAAAGAGAGAGGGTGTGTCTGGCTTTTGTGGCCGATGTGAATTAGAGTTATCTGCAGCCAGCCTAAAGAAAGAGGGGGTGCAGGGGAGGAGGAATCAAGGCCTGGGCAACCAATTCACTGAACAAATGTCAACTCCATGCCTACTACACACAGGGCCCTGTCCTAGGAGTGGCAGTGAAAATAAGGCCCTACTGCCACGCACCACGCATCACATTGGAGATGGATGAGAGTGTCTTTAGAGCCACCTCTCTGCCTCCTAGCTGCCTCCCAGGAGAGTTGGGTCCCCCTAACGCGCTCCTTTCCTCGGCATGCATTCCAGGTACTAGTAGCTCAGAAGTTTGCTGTGGCTGGTCATATGACCCTGTCCTAAACTGCATCATTATATCCTTCCCACAGATTCGCACATCATCCTGTGTGTTTTATCTTATTTAGTAGTGTCATCATCTACTCCAGTACGTTCTGTAGTGATTTTCTCTCCTTTCTTTCCAGCCTACATTTTCCATGAGTTATCTTCTTAAAATATAGGATGGATCATTCACTTGGTTCTGTTTTCCAATCCAAAACTGTGTCCAATCTCTCCACAGCCAAATGCATGCAACCTAAACTCATCCTCAAGCCTGCATCAATGCTCACACACCCTGCTCTCACCTTCATGCCTCCTGGATTCTGTACTCTAACCACCACAAACTTCTCGCTGTTCCCCAAACAGGCCATGATCTTTTATGATCTGTCTTTTTTAATCTTCTTCTGTGTCCCCGCTGTCTGAGGTACATTCCTTTCCCTCTCTAGCTGAAGAAATGCAATTTCTTTTCAGGCCTAACTCTTCCTTGAAGCAGAAGGAAATTGCTGCTTCCTCTGGACCCCCAAAGCCCTTTGTTCATACCTCTATTGTAGCACTTACCATGTTGGTTTTATGTAATGGTGTAGGTTTACTTACTCTGCTAGAGCATACATTCTTTGAAGACAAGCAGACATTTTATTCTTATCCCCACATTTCTAATGTCTGGTCTAGGGTTTAGCAGAATGCATGGCACAGAGTAAGTATTCTACAATGATTCTTGAATTAAGTCCTTTGTTCTCATGGATACTTGAGTTGTTTAAAGTGATGATGGTTTGGGGTATTTATACCAGCTCTCTTGCAAATGGCTAAAGTTAATACTCTTTAGGTAGCATGGAATTACAAATCCTTTTAGCAAGTTTAAATAGTAGTAACGCATGTATGGACACTTGTTTATATTGGGGTTCTTTGGTTGCAAGCCAAAAACTAGATGTTTAGGATCTGGTTTCCTTAAGCAAAAAGGAAGTTTTCTAGAAAGATATGAAGAGTACAGAGAATCAATGGGCAGGCTGGAGAAGCAGGGTTTTTATGGGCTGTAATTCAGGTAACTCCAGGGACTAGTGAACAAGAGCAGCAGGAATGAAGTGGCAGCAAGAACAGCTTTCCTCTGGTTAGCGACGCTAGAATAAATCAATTCAGCCATCCTCAGTCTCTGACACTGCTCAAGATTTAAATTTCATGGAAGGCCCATCAAGCTTGGGTTATGTGCCAAGTCATTAGCTTGGTGAGGCAAGAACATTCAACTAACAGAATGTTCTACCAGATTCAAGTCAATGTGCAATAAGATAGTTCTCAAAAGAAAATTAGTATGAAAAAGAGGCAAGGGATACTGGTTACCCAAAACCACAATCATCTACACCTGTGTCCTAAAATTAACTTGAACGCAACACTATAACAGTTGTCACAATGCAATCTCTAGAAATCAATTTTTTTTCATCTATAGCCTCTCACTCAGAGAGAATAGACCCTTTAACCCAATTTTTTTAAAAAGGCTTATATATATATATTTTTTAAACTAGTAATTTATGAGACACTAGACAAGCTGTGACAGGACTCAAGTGAATGAGTAGTAAAACAAATGGCCAGTGGTACAGCAACATCAGTAAGTTCTAGCCATCATCATCCATCTGGATCACCATCGAGTCATTATCATTGTGCAGAACGGTGTGTAGCAATGGAGTACTTCAACAGCCCTTTCGGGCCAGCGCTGTTACGGCCCATTTAGCATTCTGTGTGCAGCTAGTGGAGCCTGAGTGTTGAGGGAATCATTGGCTCAATTAACTAGCATTAAAATACTGTACCTCTAGAATCATAATCCGTGGAACATTTTCTCTGGAAAATATCGCAGACTATTTCCCTGCTGGGTAGGAAGGGAAAATTAAATTACATAAAACAAATTCTCCGTTCTCCATATGTGAACTATCCACATTACAAATTGTCAGTGCAAGAGCTGCTGTTTGTCACCATTGCCACGGCCATGGCCATGACCCAGCTGGTTTGCGACATGCAGCTGAGAAATTACATGGGTAAAAAATATGTTTTCCCTGGTTATTTACACTGATTGTATACTTTATAAAAACTACAGAATTAAAGAATGTTTTTAAACTTGAGGTTTTATTTTAGCCAACATATTATTCTTCTTGTTTCAAATATCCTGTTGGCCAAGTAGGAAATGTTAGTCTTTCTGTAGTCTGTAGTCCTATTTATCACCAAGTTTTTTAGTGGCTAGTTTCTCTAGAATGGCTCCAAAATTTTTACCTCCTTGTATCAATTTCCATTCATTTTCCTTCTAACTTTCTTTTAATAAAGTACCATTTTTCTCTTGTAGCAAAGGACAAAAGTGTCTTTCATACTTTTGTATTTTTTTATTATTTATAGGGTAAGGAAATCTAATTTGTGTTAAAGTGATTCATTTATAAATCAGTCAGTTTATCACGACAACCACAAATTTTAGCAATCATGTAGATAACTGGAACTGTCCTTAGAACTGTGATATTTAATGCTTCCACTTGGAATGCCTTTTCCTAAGATCTTCACATTCAGGTCTCCAGATTCATTCATTTACCAGCTCAAAGATTAATTACCTTCCAATCTAATCTATACTGATCTATTTCTGACAGGCAACATCCCTTCTCTAAAACATACCTATCCCTTTCATGCTCTATCCCTTACTCTGCTCCATTTTTCTTCATGGTACTTACCTCTGCTAGGTACTTATTATTTGCTTTTTAAATCTGTCAAGCTCACCAGAATGTAAGTTCCATAGGGCTAGTTGTTCTTTTCTTCACAATTGTGTCTTTAGCATCTAGAACATTTCCTGGCATAGAATAAACAGCCAAAATATTTATTGAAGAAAAATAAAGAAGAAAGTAATAATCTCAAAAAGTGACCTTCCTACCCAGTGACCCCACTTCTAGGAATATATCCTAAGAAAGTAGGATATATGAGACAGTATGGTGGGACCTGGAGAGTATGATGCTAAGTGAAACAAGTCAGTCAGAGAAAGACAAGTATCACGTGATCACACTCATGTGGAATCTAAGTGCCAAAATAAACAGATGAATGGAGTAGATCCAGAGACATGGAAGCATGGAACAGAGTGTGGCATCTCAGAGGGAAGGCGGGGGAGGGTGGGTGGGTAGGAGGTAATCAACTAAAGACCTTGTACACTTATATGCATAACCCATGGACACGGACAATAGGGTGCTGAAGGCCTGGAGGGAGGGGGCCTGGAGGGGGGTCAATGGGGAAAAGGGGACACATATGTAATACTTTCAACAATAAAGAATTATTTTTTTTAAAAAGTGACCTTCCTTAAGAACTATTAATGTAGAATCCTTGGCTAATTTTTATTTTAGTAATGGGTACACAGCATTCCCTACCTCCTTCTGCATGGCTGCTTTCCACTATACTGCCTGCAAGATTTAAATACTTGTTTTCTTAGCTTCCACTGCTGCTACGGACTTGCCTATATTAACAGTTCTGGCAATGAGATGTAAGTGGGAGTCTGGAATGTGTTTCTTTGAGTGCTTTTGGTTGCCTGGTAAAAGGGACAAACAAGGCTGACTCTTTTTTCCTTATTTCTGCACAGAGGCCAGGCACGATCACGGTGATGAAACAGTGTTCTTGTGACCATTGGCTACAAGCCTAAGAGAAAAGTCATAGCATACTACAGAGCCGTTCAAACAATGCCAGTGAGAAGAGGAACTCAGCTGTTGACTGAGTTTTCTGTTACTTACAGTGCAACAAATCCTAATAGGCACAGTGGTGACAAAAGAAAGTGCAAAATTAAACAAATGCTTATTGAGCAACCACTAAGTGCAAGACACTGTGGCGAGAGGTAGTGTTGGTATTAAGACCAGCAAGTCACTTCCTGTTCCCAAGGAGTTTCCAACATAAATGTGGAGACAGACCCTAATAATTTAAGGTAGAATGAGATCACTGTGAAAATTCCCATCTGACTGTGAGCTTTATGAAGGCACTACCCACCATGATACCTGACATACTGGTGTAAAGTAAACATGTACTGAGTGAATGCATGTGAGATGAATTCCACCTGAGTGCATCCGGGAAGACTTCAAAGTCTTGAGTGGCAACTGTAAAGTACAGGTAGGCCCTGTCTGGTGGTATGGCTCAATTGGTTGGAATGTTGTCCCATACACCAGAAGGAGGCTGGTTCAATTACAGGTTGTAGGTTCAATCCCCATTGAGGCAAGAGTCAATGATCAATGTTTCTCTCTCCTCTCTCTCTCTCTCTCTCTCTCTCTCTCTCTCTCTCTCATCAATTTAACAAAATTAGGGTAGAATTTCATCAGGGTGAAATGGTGGGCGAAAGGTAAAAACACATTTTAGGGAGAAGACAGGAAGCTTGCAGGCATAATGGAAGGAAAGTGTAACATATAAGAAAAAGGTAGTTGTCCCTTTTTTCTAGGTAAAACACATGTATGCTACCACTTCAAACATAAGGGACAACAATTAAGTGTTTCTGCCTTCATAAGATTTTTAAAATTAAATTAAGCATACCTCAGGAATATGCAATAGTGAAATATATTTATCTTACAACAGAATGAAGACATTGATACCTAGTGATTGACACCTAGCAAATGGGAGGTACATAAATATCCTCATCTGCAATCAAATGCAATTTAAAAAGAAATGAGTACAAAGCTCTTTGAAGCCTTTAAGACTTAGTCTGTAAAGTGAAAATAAAAACATCACTGAGAGCTCGAGGATGTGTTTTATGATTGCGAAAGAGCTCTGAATTAAAATTGTTTCAAGAGAACAAAGCTCTGTCTTTTATGAGGACAAGAATTGGGGGGGGGTGTGAGGAGATGAGGTCTTTCCCAGAGCTTACTGTAGCTCCTGGGATGTGCAATCACCTTCATTTGAGGTAGGTAATATTACCTCAAACTACAATTTTCAGCAACTAAAGATCAAGGTAAGATTGGCTTCAGGCTGAGAAAAGCCTGCTGGAAGTTCAATGCTCTGTCCAAAACTTCTGTTTCCTGAGGGACATACAATTCAAAGTAATCTTTCACGCAGCCTCTTTGGAAATCTTTTCCTTTGCAATGTATCCTGAGATTTTTTTTTTCCTTTTGTCTTCTGTGGTAGGCCTCTACATGTTAAGTCTTGGAAGTTTGCTACTCAATTTAATGCATACACACTTAAACAGAAGATTTTACCCCACTTTTTCTCCCCGACCCCATCTCAATCATGGTGTTATCGTGATTAGTTATTAATATTAATAAAGGGAAAAAAGCAAAGTGAAGGCCAGACATCATAAGCAGGGTCACCTGGGTAGCTTCACACTCCCAGGGGAACCCCCAGCCCATTCCCTGCAGATCACGGGGGGCGGGGGGAAGGGATGGAACAAAGAGGAAGATGGACAAATGTGCAGTGACGTTGGGATGATGTTGGGAAGGTGCTTGCCTGTCGGTCTAGCCTGGGGAACAATGGATTGGCTATCGGGGTAGAGACACTGCAAGCATGTGAAATCTTGACAAATTAATTGGTTGAGCTCCTGGTAACAATCCCCAGACAAAGAGTTCCCTCTCTCTTGCTCCGTGACCCGAACTCACTCGTCTTCTTGTCATAGCCGTGTGGCCTTAAGCAGCCGCATGGCCCAGGGCCGTGCAGACTCCACGCACAGGATGCTGGACTGGACTGTGCTTTCATAACGGAGCAGAGGTTCTGGGCAGTGGCCTTCATTCTTGTCCTGCTGAAGACAAGATTGGACTTTGCCCACGGCAGGACGGAGGGAAACACATTGGAAACCTGGGGGTTTAATTCCATGGAAATAGAGATCACTTGTCCTCCCATTTGAGTCTCAGGAAATTCTTTTCCTTGCAACATTGCAAGAACTCCATTTCCATGGGTAACAGATGGGACACAGAGGATACCCCACTGATAACAATGACACTGGGTGGAATGACCTGTACAGCAAGCCCAGAGAATCAACATGAAAAAGTTAAGCAGGAAAGAAACCAACCAAGGAGACAGCGAAAGAGTAAAATGCAAGGTGATTTAAAAGCAAAGGAACTGTGGGACTTTGGAAGTAATTGGGGGAGAGAGAAAGTTTTCCAACAAGGAGCTCTTGTTGATTGCTGTGGTCAACTATGCTGAATTCTGCTGAGAGTTGCGGGGGGGGGTGGGGGGGGGAATTAAAGCTAGAACAGTGAGCAATGGACCAATAGACATTGTGATTTGATAAGAACCTTTACAGTGGCCAAAACCAGTTTGGCTCAGTGGATAGAGCGTCGGCCTGCGGACTGAAGGTCCCAGGTTCGATTCCGGTCAAGGGCATGTACCTGGGTTGCGGGCACATCCCCAGTAGGAGATGTGCAGGAGGCAGCTGATCGATGTTTCTCTCTCATCGATGTTTCTAACTCTCTATCTCTCTCCCTTCCTCTCTGTGAAAAATCAATAAAATATATATTTAAAAAAAAAAGAACCTTTACAGTGACATGGTGGAAACAGAAGTACCATTGGAATGGATTGAAAAGAATGCAAGGTGGGAAAACGGAGACAGCATGTGTAGGCAGATGTTTCAAGAAGTTTTGCTAAGAATGGGGAGCTGGAGGAAGATGGAGGATAAAGGGACCATTTTTTTGAAACTATATTTATATTCAGAAGGAAATGATTTGATAGTAAGGGAGAAATAGACAAAGCAAGAAAGAGAAGAGAGAACGGATAATTACAGAGGCTAAGTTTCTGAGTAAGAAATTGGCCTCAGACAGGAGCGAATACACCTCAAAATCGCAGAAATGAAGACAAGGGAACAGATGCTGGTAGGCTGGATGATTTGGTGGTGGGAGGATGAGAGAGTTACCACCTCAGTTTTCTCTTAATTCTCCGTAAACACAAATTCTGTGACAGCAGAAGCATCTATATTCTGAGGTCTTCAAGAAAATCCTTTCAGGGCCAATTTGTCCCCCTCTTCTGCCAAAGACAAAGCTGGGAAGTGAAAAATGACAAAGGCTTGATCACAGCAAATGCTGTATCTGTATCTCCTAGTTGGCAGTTATCTTCCCACAGCGACTGGAAGACAGAAGCCCCATGATTACATTCCAAAGGAATGGCTTTCCAGTCCATGGGAAAGGCTTGTATGTGTAACTCCTGAGTTGCAGGAGATATATCTCAAAGATACAGAGAAAGAACTCACATTCGTAAGCCCTTTTTAGTCAATGCTCTAAGAAACAGAAGTCAGGGGCCTATGTCTGGTGTTGGGTAGAACAAACAGTACATTTGGGGGGCAGCCTTGAGCTTCCTCAGGCAGGAACTTGAAGGTGGGCTAGGGTCATCCTGGGGATGGGGCCTTGCAGCTCTTAGAAACTCTGTTAGCTAAGTCTTTCAATGTGAGGGGAGGGTAGTGGAAGAAATCATTTGTGCCGAGAGAATCTGTAGTTTTTATAGGCCAAGGTCGAGGCCTACTTGAGGAGAGGGCTCAGAGTCCTGGCTAGAATTTGTTCAGGGAAGGAATCTTTGTCACTTGCCACCTACCAGGATCACATCATCCTTTAATGTGTAACTCAAAGAAAAAAGTTGCATGCTGTTTTCCCACCTTCCCTATTCCAGCCAAAGTGATTTCTCTCTTCTGAACTAATAGCACCTATTATAGTACTGCTCATGTAGAAAGTGACTGTTGTACCTCTTAGCAAATTTTACTCTCTTATTTTATCGTGTACCTGCTCATGCATTTGTCTCAGCTACCTGATTAGGTCACAATTTCCTATAGGAACATTGGGCTAATGCAGTGGTTCTCAACCTTGGCTGCACATTAGAATCACCTGGGAATCTTTTTAAAATCCTGATTTCTGGGCCTCATCCTCCGGAAATTCTGTTTCTTTGTTATGGGGTGGGGCCACAACATTAGTAACAAAGAAACAGAATTTCCGGAGGATGGGGCCCAGAAATCAGGATTTTAAAAAGATTCCCAGGTGATTCTAATGTGCAGCCAAGGTTGAGAACCACTGTTCTAACATCTTTTTATTACTGTTGCAAATAATTAGTTGATATTGATAACAGGAATAGAGCAAAGGGAGGGCCAGACATTGTAAGCATGATCACCTGGACAGCTTCACCAAGAAGCTGCAGCTTCAGACACCTCCCTTCCCTGCTCCTGGATTGTTGTGGGGCGGGGGGAGGGTGGAGATGAGGGAATGGGTGTATATGCAGTGAAGTTGGGGTGATGTAGGAAAGATGCTTGTCTGTCAGTCTAACCTGGCTAGAGGGGCAGAGCCACTGCAAGCACGAAATCCTAAAATGTTCATTGGTTAAGCTCCTGGTTATAACCCCAAGACAAAGGAGTTCTCTCGTGTGCTCCTGTTTCTCACTGGCTCTGTGACCCACACTAGCACATACTTCCTCCATAGTAAAGTGGCCCAAGAAGCCATGGCCATGTGGACCCCACACACAATGGACTGCAGCTGGGAACACAACCTAAGCTAGCCAGATGCTGGGCTGGACTGTGCTTTAATATGGAGCGAAGGCTGTGGGCCAGTGATGGCGAACCTATGACACACGTGTCAGAGGTGACACGCGAACTCATTTTTTTGGTTGATTTTTCTTTGTTAAATGGCATTTAAATATATAAAACAAATATCAAAAATATGTCTTTGTTTTACTATGGGTTGCAAATATCAAAAAATTTCTATATGTGACACGGCACCAGAGTTAAGTTAGGGTTTTTCAAAATGCTGACATGCCGAGCTCAAAAGGTTCACCATCACTGCTCTGATCTTAGCCTGCTCAAGATACGGTTGGACTTTTTCCATGGTGGGATGGAGGGAGATTGGACCTTGAAGGGGAACTCCCTTAATTTCACAACATCAATAAAGCTTTCCATGATACCACATCCTCTCATGGGGGCCTCAGGAAATTCTTGTTCCCATGGCACCCCAAGCATCTCACTTCCACCAGTAACAGGTAGGGACACAGAGGGCATACCACCGATAACATTTTTTTACAGTTGAAGGTTCTGTGCAGCACTTGGTCACATGGAAGAGACTCAATCCAAGTCACAGGGGACCCATGTGCCTTCATTCATTCCAGAAAATTTTAATGGGTCTCACTATTATGCATATCATTTTTCCAAGTTCAATAAGACCCAGCCCCAACTTTTATTCTTGGCTCCCCCATTTCCCCATTAGAGTCCAACAACATACTAGAGAGCTCAAATACACAGTTGCCTTAAAGCTTTTAAAAAAAACCTAACCCTGTAGAACCCGGTCTGTAAGGCAATATTAGAGATGTGTCGGCTACAACACAATTTAAATGTTCATTATTAAAGGATGCCTCAAAGGTAAACAATCATGGGATCACACTCAGGATATAACCACAGTGAAACACCACTCACACCCACTAGGATACCTATAATTAACAAGTCTTAGCGAGGATGTGAAGAACCTGGAACCCTTATACACAGCTGATGGAGATGTAAAATGCTGTGACCACTTTGGAGAAAAATTGTTTTCCAAATGTTTAGACAGAGAGTGACCATATGACCCAGCAATTCCACTCCTAGGTGTGTAGTCAATAGAAATGAACACATATGTCCACATAAAAAAACGGGTACATCGCAGCATTATTCATTATAGCCGAAAAGTAGAAACACCCAGAATTTCTAGTGAATGGATAAACAAAACGTGTCCTAGCCATACAGTGGAATGCTCATCAGCAATAAAAAAAGAATGAAGTACGGATGCAGGGCTAAGCCTAGGAAGATTATGCTCACTGACAGGAGCCAGGCAGAGAAAGGCTGCATATTGCACGATTGCATGTACGTGCAATGTCCAGACTAGGCAACTTCATGGGCAGAAAGCTGATGAGTATTTGCTAGCGTGGGGGAGAGGGACTTGGTGATGCCTGAAGGGTATTAGTTGGGAGGGGTAATAAAAACGTCCCAAAATGACAGTGATGGTTGCACACATCTGTGAATAGACTAACAACCCTTGAATGGTACACTCCGAATGGGTGAGTTGCTTGGTGTGTGAGGGATATCTCCATAAAGTTAAGAGAAAGAGAAGTCTTGCACCCAATTAGCATTTCAATTCCCAAAGGCTGAGGGCCCGTGGCCAGCCAAGTGGTATCGTTTAAGGGCCGGCCTCCGCCCGCGCGGAGAAAGGTTAAACGCGGAGCCGCGAGCGTCCGGC